>NC_044978.1:2778800-3085730 GCF_008728515.1 Papio anubis
ATACAGAGCACCAGTGAGGAACTGCCTTTGATCGGAGCCAGGGATCTTCATCCACCACCACAGGAGAGAAGACAAAGTGAGTGCGTAGAGACAGAAGAATTTAGACAGATTTGACAGTGAACAAAGAGAAAGTTTCATTCTGAGAACTTCTGTGCTCTCAATTACATATGTGACAAGATAATTCGCTGAAATTGTAAACCATTGGAAATATCTGGGAAAAAAAGGGCGAAAAATTGTTTCAAAAAGTGAACAAGTTAAACTGGATAGGCAAAGATGCCTGGATTGTAGGGTCATGTAAACTACCACTGGAGATTTACGGATGGTTTTAGACAGAATGCAGCCAACCAGGGTGTGTGTTCTTCTCCAGCCACGTTTAATACACAGACAGTTGGGTTTAACCAAGTTAGGGATTTTGCTGGTGAAAATGACATTGAGAAAGTGGCAAGGGAGGTTGGGGTGTTTGAAAGCAATTAATTGTATGTACGGTTCATGTAAACTGAAATAGGGAAGGAGAAAAAGGAGACGTTGAGGACTATGAATCATTTAAAAAGCAGTGGACTCAGTGAACCCTGAAAACTCCTGGTGTAAAGGGAAACGATAGATTCCAAAGACTTAATGGGTACAATAATTACAGTCCACCTGGGCTGGATTTGGTGAGTGTGGAGAAGCTTGGAGAGAGGAAGCAAGAGCTAGATGACATGCAGCACTATTCACAGCAGCCAAGAAATGGAATCTGCCTCAGTATCCATCAACAGGCGAATGGACAAAGAAAATGTGATACATATACACAATGGAGTACTATTCAGCCATAAAAAAGAATGAAGTCTTATAATGCACAGCAGCATGGATGGAACTAGAGGTCATTATGTGAAGTGAAAGAAGCCAAGTGCAGAAAAACAAATATCACATGTTCTTACTCACAGAGGAGCCAAAAAATAATAATAATCTCATGGAACTAGAGAGTAGAATGATGGCTGCCAGGGACCAGAAAGGGTGTGGAGTGGGGCAGATAAAGAGATTTGATTAATGGGTACACAAGCACGATGAGAGAGAAGAAAATCAGTTCTAATATTCAATAGTACAGGAGGGAAATTATGGTAATTTTTTGTATATTTTTAAATAGTTAGAAAGAAGGATTTTAAATGTTACCAACACAAGGGAAAGATCAATGTTTGAGGTGACAGAGATCCTAATTACCCTGATTTGATCATTATACAGTGTATTGTGTATGATTATACATATATTTGGAGTACATGTGATATTTTAATATACAACATATTGTATATTATACATAAATATATATACAATATATTTTAATATACAATATATTGTATTAAAATATCACATGTACTCCAAAAATATGTATAATTATACAGAATATAAATGTTATTGATATGTGGTATCAATCAATATAACATATCAATAACAGATAAGTTAAAACTGAAGAAAAGATCTAGGCAACAGCTCTGTCGGTATGTGAAATAAGTGAAAAAACATAATAAACAAGTATTTCAGGAAGGCTTGCTTATTATGAATGGGAACCTTTCTTGGTATTTTTTTGAGGTACCGCCATACAGATTCACAACCGCTTTACAAGGACGTTGTGGTGTGGGGCTGGCGTTTCTTTGAACCTGACCCGGCGCTCAGAGCCCTGCCCGAACTGCACAGGGGATTTGGACTCTTCTTGGTTATCATATCATCGTCGTATTTCCATAAAGGCCGGGTTATCTTTTAAAGAGGTTTAATAATAAAATTCCCAGTTTATTGTTCCAATAAATAAAGCTGTGTCGGCAGACACCATGCCCGTTCATTTCCACGTCGCCCGTGGCTGCTTTTGCGTCACAGCTGCAGAACTGAGTAGTCACCATGGCGACCACACAGTCCACCAAGTCCAAAACATCTACTCCCTAGCTCTTGGAGGGAAAGTGTGTCCACCTCTGATTTAGGACATAAACCACGTGGCCCCTTTCCAAAACTCTCCTACCGTTCCATTCCCAATCTTCCCACTCTTCTTCAACCTCCCTCGCGGTTCCACAACCCCATGGACGTCCTTTCTGCTTCTTAAATGGAGCAAGTGCTTTTCAACCACAGTGCTTTTGTCCCAACCGCTCCTGGGACCCAGAACACTCCTGCCCAGTTCTCCATAAGGCCAGCTTGTCTCACCATTCAAGCTTCAGCCTCCACATCTCCTCCCCAAGGACGGATCTGGGGCAGTGCATGCCACACTTTCCGTCGGAGCACTAATTACTGTTGCAGACTGGCTTGCTTGCTTGCTAGTGTGCTTATGGGCTGCTTCCCTCCCTGAGAATGTAAGCTCTGTTGGGATGGGGCCCATGTCCACTTCTTGCTCACTGCTTGTATCTCCAGAGCCTCAGGCCTGGCACCAAGGAGGTGGTCAGTGAAAACTTGTTGAATGAATAAAAACGAAAGGAGAGTTATAAAGGGCTAAGCACTTTGCAATATTACATATTTTCTTTCATGATACTCCTTTGAGGTCCATCCTTTAAAGAGCTTGCTCTCTAGTTGAACACACGGAGAAATGGCCTTGAAAATAATCCAATAGCACTTACAAAGCAGCATGCAGGATTAATGGTACATGCGGGCTGCAACTTATTGAAATGCTTGGCCTGTGCTTTGGAAGTACATTTTGGAGACTGATTTCTACGGTTATGATTGCTCTTCATGAATCACTGGGGTTTAGCTAGACCATGTAGAACACTAATAATAAATGCGCATGTGAAGAGAATTGGATCAATTATCCAAACACTACAATTCAGTCAAAACAGGATTTATTGCTGAAGGATAAAAAGAATGTTCCCATAGTTTAAGCTTGAGCTTAAGTGTGACTGCTCATTACGTTCACTGGGTACATGTTTTGCTGTTTACTTTGCTTTTTAGGATGAGACTAATTTGTATTTACATGACACTTTTCTAGCGGCTTATAAGAAAGCACATGTGACT
This sequence comes from Papio anubis, assembly GCF_008728515.1. Lineage (NCBI taxonomy): Eukaryota > Metazoa > Chordata > Mammalia > Primates > Cercopithecidae > Papio > Papio anubis. Next base: position 2,781,762 of record NC_044978.1, read on the forward strand.
GAGAGTTAAAAGCCTAGCTTGAACTTCCAGAACATTATTTCAGTGAAACCCATATCCAATTTATTTACTAATTATTTCAAGTTTTAATTGTTTCTAAATTATCATTTTTTTATCCATAAAAATATTCTTACATAATTTGAGGAAAATAAATCAGAATATTTTTTCTAATTTCTTAAAGTGCACTGCACTTTATAAAAATAATAATCGTCATTATTATTAATGAATATAAAAATATATGTGATCACTATTGATATTAAAGTATTTACTATGGTAATGCCAACAGCTAATTGTCACTCCTAGATCTTGTCAGCTCCATAGAGGAGATATAAACACTGTCTCTGATAGTATTTTTGAATCACTTGGGAATGATTTTGTTTTCACTGTTAATGGAGATTCTCCGTCCTAGGTCATGTGGGGAATATGGGGCATGGAGCTAAGAACCAAGTTCCGAGTCAAACAGACCTGGGTTCTAGTTTGACTACATCAGGTAGTCACAGTATTAACCATAATACCTTTGGGTAAGTTACTTCCCTATGCCCCTGTTTTCTCCTTTATAAAATGGGAATTGAAACTAGAACCTATTGCGTTAGATTATCTTAAGGATTAAGTGGTATAAATAAAATAAAAAGCACTTATAACCATGCCTAACTCATAGTAAGAGCTAAGTAGGGATTTGCTCTCATCAATAACTTTTTAAATTAAGCAATCTCCTTTGATTTACATATGAAAAAGAAAAGGAAAGGGAGAAAAATGTAATTGACTAAAAGCTTTGCAGAGAACAGCAGGTATACAGCCAAGTGCCCCTCCCACGACACTCCTGCCTTCTCCAATCTCTACTCTCCACATGTGTTAGCTTCCATCTCTCGGACGAGCTTCCTCAGCCTGGCAGGAAATATGACCTGACAGAACTGTGGCTGACACCTCTCACCCTGCCCGTCAGAAACATCCTTCACCTTATTCTCTAGATTCTGTTTGAAAAATTCCAGGAAATAGCTCCTGTTGGCCTGGTTTATGTCCTGGGCCCAACTTTGGGCCAATAACTGTCCTCAGATTGTCCTAATCCTATCCCTGCTATGTAGTACACAGATTCGAGAGCCACGCTGCACTGCAGCCCTGCCACTACCAGATGTGTGGTCTTCAGTAAAGCACTTCCATTTCAGGATCTTCATTTGGAAAATGGAGATAATAGTGGTATCTATTCCAAAGCGTATCATCGTCAGGGTTAAACAAACTCACACATATTAAGGGCTTCAAAGACGATGGCTTATGGGAAGCTCTCAACAGTGTTGGCTGTCATGATCTCGCTGGAATTACGGAGCCATCAATATCCCTGGTCAATCTACTACCGCCAGAGAAGCAAGGTGCTGTCGGAACACGGAAGTTTCTGCCAAACTCCAAGTCGTAAGTAAGGTCGGAGTGGGATTTGCCCTGAGGAGGCAGGGTGCATAATCTTGATTCTCAATCTTCCCAGAAAGCAGAAAACGGATTCATTCAGCAGGAAGACAACTTTCCGGAGCTGTGCAGATTTGGGCACACCATTTTACGTGTTTTGATTTTAATTGCCTCATTTGTCCAATAGATTATTTCTAAGATCTTTCCAGTTCTAAAAGTTTATAATTATTTTGTAACCACAAATCCCCATGTAATAAAAACAAAGAAATAAAACAAGCTACAAATTAATTTGCTACTTAATTTTCCACAAATTCCAACTTTTGAAGGTCTAAGACACAAGCCAGAGTTTCTATTTTCATCCTAATACATATTATCAATATTTCTGGGTCTCACAAAATGCTTGTGCTATAAATTAAATAATATGGCACCCTACTTCATGAATAGGGGAAAGAATGTGAAGCGATTATTTTCAAGGTGGTTCTAAAGACTGTTTTAGGAAAATCTGGGATTAAAGTAAAATCCCACAGGTATTGTATGTTTCACTGTGAGCCTTCATGCTCTCCCTGGCACTTGTGGAGCAGCGAACTTGGTAACATTCTCCTTTGAAGAAGTGCGATCCTGGATGAAGTAACCATATGCCTCCCCAGAGAGTCTCACAGTATCAAGAACATTTCCTGGATTATAAACTCCTAGGAGAATTTATTTTATGTAAACCATAAAGTAAATTCAAATTAGCTAATAAGGAGCCAAACAATATTTTCACACTAGGAATTAGACAGGTGTCAAAGGGGAATTCTAAAACATAAACACAAAGCAGCCTCTTGCTCTGCATTCAATGGCTGCTGCTCATGGCAACTCCTCATGTAAATAATGGCTTAAGAGGCTGGAGACACTTTTCTTGAGATAACTGTTCTAGGGTTTTTACATTTAAACTCTCCTCTAAATCTCAACTAGCATCAAGAAAAAAGACATTTAAAAACAGCTAACAAGAGATTATTTTCATATGCCAGAAATCACATATATAAAAGCAACATTTATCAAATATTGTATTTGTGCTGCATTAAAAACAGTAAATTTTGGCCAGGTGCGGTGGCTCACGCCTGGAATCCCAGCACTTTGGGAGGCTGAGGCGGGCGGATCACGAGGTCAGGAGATCGAGACCATCTGACTAACACGGTGAAACCCCGTCTCTACTAAAAATACACAAAACCAGCCGGGCTTGGTGGGCGCCTGTGGTCCCAGCTACTCGGGAGGCTGAGGCAGGAGAATGGTGTGAATCCGGGAGGCAGAGCTTGCAGTGAGCCAAGATGGGGCCACTCACTCCAGCCTGGGCGGCAGAGCGAGACTCCGTCTCAAAACAACAACAACAAAAAAGCTTAACAGTACATTTAAAAAGGTAGAAAAAAACTAACTTTTGATTTTTTTTTTCAACCACTTAAAAAAAAAAAGGCTAAGACAAAGACACATCCTTTCAGTGATCAGGTAAGTAAGTTCTGGAGAGCTGCTGCATAGCAGGGTCACTATAGTTAGTAATAATCCATTTTACACTTAGATCGCTGAGAAAGTGGATCTCAAGTGTTCTCACTCCACCAAAAAAAGGCAACTAGGTCAGGTGATGGATATGTTGGTTGGCTTGATTGTGTAATTATTTCACAATCTATACATATATCAAAATACGTTGTATGCCTTAAATTCATACAATGTTTGGCAATTATGCCTCAATAAAGCTGAAAAACTATATGTACATATATATAGTATGAGCTCTTTTTAAAAGACTAAAAATAACTGCTTTACATATATATATGAATATCTTTTTAATTAGCATGCTTTTTAATTTGTGATGAGGAAGATGATGAATAGCATCAATATGTGGATTATTTTCATGAGCTTTATTGTCCTTTAATGAAAATGAGAATAACATTGGTTTTTAAAGCATGGTGAAGTTTATTGTTACTATTTCCTGGCTCCTGGTTATTTTCTCCTTCTGAAACTGGATAGGAAAATAAAGAATAAATCCTTTTTGGGTTGTATGTATCACTCATGTATCATACACGGCAATAGTTCAAGGCCCAGATAATTTATGGAACATTACACTTGCCTAAACAACCACCCATCCCCAGTAGAATTCACCGATTATCTCTCCTTTGGAAAAACCAAATCAAATCAAAACAAAACAAAACCCATATTTTCCAATTCTTCAGCCAAATGTATCAAAGGAACATTTTCTTAGAAGGAAAAAAAGATCAATAGGTATATATTCTGCAGTATGTGAATCACAGAACTCTAAATGTTCTACCATCTCTCAATGTCCTGCAAGGGATGTTTGTCAACGTCACAGTTACGAGGCTCTTCAGACAGAGACACACTCCAGAGTCCTCCAAGAGACAGATTTCAATAGCACTTTGGGCGGTTCAGGAAACCTGCCTGGCTGGGGAAAAGCCATAAGCTCATGCGGGTTTGCTAAAAAAGAAAAGGGGGTGCTCTGGGTCTCCTCATAGCCTAATGAGCTTCTACTTCACCTTAGCCGAGAGTGGATAATAAACGTCCTGTTCCTGTTTCCATTCCACTCTCCTCTCTTCTCCCTTCTTTTCCTCCCTATTTTCACAGTTTCCTTTCTTCCTACATTTATTTGCTCCCTTTTCATTCTTCCAGTGGAAAATAAGAGTATATGGTTTAGAGGCAGTGGATATGAATTGGCAAAGAAATACCAGTCAAATGCCTTTCTTTTTTCTGACTTCTGACCGGATCATCTCTCCGACAAGAGCCTCACGCACATTCCACGGAAGTTATATGGGGAATCCATTGCATTGACAGGGAAGTGTTTGCTCCAATCAAGTTTGTATCACACCTTGAGGAATTTGTAAAATAAGAGGCTTATCTCTCTTTTGTAACTTTTCTAGAGAAACCCCAGTTTCCCCAGCCTGCTAAGATTAGAACTAAAACAACAACAACAACAACAAAAAAAAAAACAAATTATATTTTTAGATTTAAGCCATATGGGCTAATTTATGAAAGTAAAAGTTTGGATTAACCAATGGACTCTGTGATGGAATGTGAAAATCCAAGAAGGAGGCATCACAAAAGAATTCATTAGGAATGCTGGAAGAATAGATTTCACTTTACAGTTTTTACTTTCTGCATTTGTGTAATGCATGAATGAAATGTATAAATTTAAATTTGTACTTGAAGTTCTTGAAAACTACTGGATAAGAGCACCTTCTGTACCAAAAACATTCTTTTTAGCCATATTAAATTAGCTCTTCTATAAAGTTCACTTTTCAAAATTTTGGAACTGTAATTGGCAATTTGGATTAAGCTTTAGCTATTTAGGGGCTTGTCATCGTTTAATACTTGGGTTGATCAGGGTTATCCTTCCAAAGTCAAACAGATTACTATAGATGATCTACCACTATAGTGAGATTAATAGTCTAACCACAGAACAGATGGTATTTTCATTTGTTTTCATCTAACTTCATATCATTGCCCTCAGAGTTGGTTATCCACGTGAATGGTACCTACAACCTGCTAGTCTATGGGATTTCTGGAGGACAAAGTTCTGCCTGAAAAGCATTTTCTGGACAATGCATATGTGGAAATCCAGAGAAGATCCCCTCAAGATGTGCAGTGGGAACCACATTGGGAAAGATAGATTTTAAAGCATAAGGGGGTGTGGGGGGGCAAGATTTAGATCTTCTTAACTTATTGGTGAGATGTTTGACAAAAGATATTGGATCTTCAAAATCCTCTTTTTACAAAGAATAACTACTAATTTCAAAATCATTTCGGTAGTCATCATTACAACTTTTAATAGACCAAACACAATCTTAAGACAACAATTGCAACACCAAAGACCAACATTAGAACAGAATACTACAGATTAAGCATTCCTAATCGGAAAGTCTAAAATTCAGAATGTTCCAAAATGCATGCCAACATTACACCACAAGCGGGAATTTCACACCTGACCTCAGGTGATGGGTAGCAGTCAAAACACAGGTGCACAACACACAGTTTAGTCACAGTTCCCAAGGGGGTTACTGTACGGTGTGCAGTCACCTTAATCAAGCACAGTATGGCAGCTGAAGAACAGACACCTGCATTGTTTGTTGTCGCTGTTGCTTAGCAGCTGATACAGGTATCTGGTGACGCTCCTGTGCTGCTTAGCCAGCCTGCACACATTGTTTTTTCACTCTGTTAATGTTATGTCATATTTGTGATCATTAAGTACTCACGTGTGAACAAGCATACACAAGATTGCTTATCGGTAGCATATAAATTCAGTCATGAATGATGGTGATGCCAAAAAAACACAGATTATCACATGGGTGGCTCAGGTGGTGGCATTTTTGCTTTCTGATGGCTCAATGTACACCAAATTTGTTTCATGCACATTATTTAAAATATTGTTTAAAATTACTTTCAGTCTGTGTTTTCAAGGTGTATTTACAACTTAAATCAATATCGTGTTTGGATGTGGATCCCATCCCCTAGATATCTTATTATGTATATTCAAAATATTCCAAAATAAAAAAAATCCAAAACACTTCTGATTCCCAATACTTTAAAGGATACTCAATCTGTACATATAACTAATACTGAGAAAACTGAAAAATGTTAACCAATTATGGGTAAAATTTAAAATATTGGTTTAATACTGCCACTTACTAGCTGTAAGACCCTGAGTAAATTTCTTAACTGTGCTATACCATATTTTTCTCATTTGAAAAACTTGAATAATCATTAACTACCCAGCCTAGAATGTATTTCACAATGAGTAGTGCTGTTGCTCTTGTTACTGTCATCATCATTATCATGCTGACAATGTAGATATCTAACTATGACAAGTCATCATCTAGATTGTTAGAATGAAGTGAATGTAGACACAAATGGTAGCTACAGTTTTAACTTAAATTTCAGGTGTTCTACTTGTTCTGAAAAATGCGAATCGACTTTGATATAAAAAAAGTTTGGTTTCCATAGAATCGGCAAAGTCTAGAGGAAATAAAGGCATGCAAGTTTGCATACCTCCAATCTTCCATGCCAAGATAAAAATCAGAAAACCATTAGGCATCATATGACAAGCAGTAACTGAGAAGCAGCACTGACGAGATGCCAAAGCTAAACCAATTCAGGATAAGTACAGTAATGTTACCTTCTCACAGTGACTGTGGGCTCTAGAGCCAGACCAACCAGACTGTGGGCTTCAGAACCAAACTAAGTTTGAATCTCAGGTTATCCACCTAGATAACAGGATGTTGTGGAAGAAGTTTCAACAAGCCAGTTTTCTTCTTGCAAACCACATCCCTTCATTGCCACCCTTGAAGGGTTACCCAGAGGAACAAATGAAATGACATCAGTGAAGCGGCCGGTAGAAGGCTCAAGACACTCTGGGGCTGTTTAATGTGGGTTAGTGTTTAACTGTTTCCCATAGAAATGTTTGTGAACGGCTTGCAAGTTCATAATCATACATTTCCAAAAAGTGAGGGGAAAATCTAGAGAGCGAAAGTAAGCAATTGGGCCTCGGGGACATGCCCACTGAGCAAAAAACTCTTCGATAATTAGGGAGGAAATTAAAATTCCATATTTAGCTAACAGACAGTAAAGGAAGATAAAGGTATTGAGCAGCCCTCAGAATGTGTTGTATCTTCCTCATTTCCTACTACATTAATTACTAAGGACAACAGAACCATTTTGTTAACTCACACTAATGATGAAGGGCCCTGCTGCAAATTACTGAATATCCCAGATTAGTGACTACATAAATAAGCACCATAAAAACGAAACAACTGTGCTGAGATATAGGAGGCAACGTGTTTGTTCTGTAATTGCAGCTGCATTTTTGTTATTTGGGGAAATTCTTTATTCCATATGCGTGGATGCTTTTCCACATTGGAGGTAGCGTCAGAAGCCTCAACATTTCCATATCTGACTGGTGTCACTACCTAAGTACGGAACAAGTCAACTGAGGAATTTGAATAGCACCTGATTTATATTAGAATTTGCCAATTCACATTTTAACTATTATCTTTTCATTTTTCTTTTAAGTTTTGATGATTTCTCAAGCACCATCGTGCCACAGTTACCACTAAGGTCAAGTGAGTTCACCAAGCAATCTAGTAGCCGTGACATCGTTAATCAGTTCTCATAGACTGTACGTTCAATCAGCAATAATCACAATAGCTGAGGCAACCATGTGAAAACCTGCCGTGTCGGTTAAATGGCTGTAATACGGAGTTCCACTGTCTTCAGTCTGTTCCACTTTATGTGGAAAGACATTCACTCACTCTCCAGCAGACCGAGGGTGTTCAAATGAGATAGAAACGAAAGCCAAGTGGACACAGAAAAGCAAACCATTATTCTAGAACTCAGAGCTCCCTCCACACCTAACGAGGTTATAAGAGAAACAACTGATCCATGTCCGATCCGCTAATGTTATCTTATTTGATAACAAATAACTTATTCTTGAAGAGAGAGCCCCAGATTCAATTTATATCTCACAGTCCAAGTAAATAAGAAAAGGCTGACAAATCGCTCTCCACAAATCCCCACAATTTCATGTTCCCTTTGGTCATATCAGGGAAAAGTCAGGGCAGGAAATGAGGTTTGTGCTGCTGATAGTCTGTGTAAACAGAAAGTTTCTTTCTGAACTACTCCAGGAGATCAGCTCTGTCAATGAGACAGGTATGTCAGAAAAAACAAAACAAAACAAAACAAAAAAATCACATTTGCAGAAAATTAGAGGGATTCAAAAGGAAAAGAGAGATCTCATAACACTATTTTTAAATGAACAGTTACTACTTTGTCATTAGTAGCACGTGAAATGAATGTTCCTGTTTCAAGGGCATTTGGGTTGGAAGAGGTAAAAATTGTCCTGAGGGCACATATGCTTCAGGTAGGTAAAAAAAATAACCTAGTACTATTCATTTGTGAACATCTTATAGTCATTCCCCAGTTTGGGATGCAATGAGCAGTTGCAAGGAGAAAACTCACTACAGCTGAAGCCACAGACTCCACACCTTCACTGGGGGTCTGTGGGCCCGCCTGTAGTTCAGTGACAGACAGGACGTCACTAGTTGTTGACGCTGGCTGGAGCTCTGGGCTGGAGAATGGGGATGCTAACCTCTTCCCCACTTTCTAGAACTACTTCCTGATGTGGCGTCTCGCCTAGATCAGTGTGCGAGCTGAGCATCGAATATTGTACTTATTTTAATAAAATGATTTTGATTTTAAAATGTATGGAGCTCTTTTCAAATTGCAACACAAAATATCTTTACTCTGAGTCTTGCCTTCTGTTATAGCCTTGAAGTTTCTACTCCCCAATTCTTATTAAGAATAGCGTTAGAATTCATCCGTTCATCCAAATACCTGTCTGCATATTCTAAATTTTACCTTAAAGTCAAGCTTGACCATTAGAATGATGTATGTTTATAGTTTTTGTAGCCTATTGTAAAAACACTCAAGCTTTATTCTGGCAATGACTAATACTGAGAGATGTTATCCATTGAGAGTGAGCCCTGGATGTGCATTTATTCATTCCAGTGATGGTGTTAAAGACATCACCTAGTCCATCACCCGGTATCACTTTAAGAAAACTAATGGGAAACATCTCTCCCAGCTCCAAAATGAAGAAAAGCCCTGATTCTCCTGGACAGTTCAGTCGCACCTAGCTTATGGACGCTGTTTCTTGGGCATGGCAGTGTCTCTCTTTGCTTTAGCTCTTTAGAGAAAGCCAGACTTAGAGGTAAGATTTGGACTTGCTTCTAGCAATTGTGTACCCACCACACAATACCAATATAAGTTTTGATGTGCTAATTTTATTCCTGACAGTTTTCGTTGTCTATTGCAACATAACAAATTACTCCAAACATGAGGGCTTCAGAGTAACCACCATTTATTATCTCACAGTTTCTGTGGGTGCAGCTTAGCCCCGGGCCTCTACCCAAGGTATCTCACAAGGTCACAGTCACATTTCGGTCAGGTCCGTGTTCTCATCTGAAGCCTTGACAAAGCGAGAATTCGTTTCCAAGCTCATTCATGGGGTCATTGACAGGATTCAGTGTTTCTCAAGCTATTGGGCTGGGGTCCCGAGTTTCTGATTTTTGGACAGGGGTTTCCTTCAGGTCCTTGCCTAACGGGCCTTTCCCTGGGGCAGCTCTCAACACGGTAGACTGAGCAGGCAAGTGAAACGCACTCAGAGTGGGCTGGGTGCAAATCGCCGCCTTCCTGTAGCCTGATCTTGGTGTGACATTCCAAGATCCCATCCCATCACTACAAAGGAGTCTTCCTTTTTTTCAGATTCAGGGGGTACATGTGTAGGGTTTTTTTGTTTGGTTGTTTGTTGTTTTTTTTTTGAGACGAGTCTCGCTCTGTCTCCCAGGCTGGAGTGAGTGGCGTGATCTCTGCTCCCTGCAAGCTCCGCCCCCCGGGTTCCCGCCATTCTCCTGCCTCAGCCTCCGGAGCAGCTGGGACTACAGGCGCCGCCACCTCGCCCGGCTAGTTTTTTGTGTTTTCAGTAGAGACGGGGTTTCACCGTGTTGGCCAGGATGGTCTCGATCTCCTGACCTCGTGATCTGCCCGCCTCGGCCTCCCAAAGTGCTGGGATTACAGGCGTGAGCCACCGCGCCCGGCCCATGTGTAGGTTTTTAATGTGGATATAGTGCTTGATACTGAGGTTCGGGCTTCTCCTGAGCCTGTCACCCAAATAGTGAACACAGGACCCAAGGGGTAGATTTTCCACCCTTGCCCCTCTGTCTCTCTGCTGCTTTGTGGAATCTCCAGCGTTTATTGTTCCTGTCTTGTGTCTGTGTGTACCCAGTGCCTGTAGTTCCCACTTATAAATGAGAACATGTGGTATTGGGCTTTCTGTTTCTGCGTTAATTAACACAGCATAATGGCCTCCAGCTGCATCCATATTGTTGCAAAGGACATAATTTTGTCCTTTTTTATGTCTCTGTAGTATTCCATTGTGTATATATACTGCATTTATTTATCCAATTTATTTTATTTTATTTTATTTTATTTTTGAGACAGAGTCTTTCTCTGTCACCCAGACTGGAGTGTGATCTCAGCTCACTGCAACCTCTGCTTCCTGGGTTCAAGTGATTCTCCTGTCTCAGCCTCCCAAGTAGCTGGGATTACAGACATGTGCCACCACACTCAGCTAATTTTTGTGTTTTTAGTGGAGACGAGGTTTCACCATGTTGGCCAGGCTGGTCTCAAACTCCTGACCTAGAGTGATCCGCCTGCCTCACCCTTGCAAGGTGCTGGGATTACAGGTGTGAGCCACCACAAACAGTCCCCAGTTTACTTTTGACAGTCATCTAGGTTGATTTTATCTCTTTGCTATTGTGAATAGTACTGAGATAAACATAAGAGCACAGGTGTCTCTTTGCTTGAATGATTTATTTTGGAGTGGGGGTAAATACCCAGTAATAGGATTGCTGGGTCAAATGGTAATTCTATATTCCGTCTTTGAGAAATCTTCAAACTGCTTTCCACAGAGGCTGAACTAGTTTACGTTCCCACCAACAATGTATAAGCCTTTCCTTTTTCTTTGCAAGCTCACCAACATCTGTTATTTTTTGACTTATTAGTAATAGCCATTCTGACTGGCGTGAGATACCTCATTGTGTTTTGGTTTGCATTTCTTTGATGATTAGTGATGTTGAGCATTTTTTCAAATATATGTTGGCCACTTTTATGTCTTCTTTTGAGAAATTTCTGTTCATGTCCTTTGCCCACTTTTTTAATAAGGTTGTTTGTTTTTTCTTGTTGATTTGTTAACAAATCTGTAAGTTCCTTATAGATTATGCATACTAGTCATTTGTCAGATGCATAGTTTACAAATGTTTTCTCACGCTCTGTAGATTGTATATTTACTCTGTGCGTGGATTCTTTAGTGATGCAGAATCTCTTTAGTTTAATTAGGTCTCACTTGTAAATTATTTTTTATGTTGTGTTTGCTTTTGAGGGTTTAGTCATAAATTCTTTGCCTAGGTCAGTGTCCAGAAGAATATTTACTAGGTTTCCTCCAAGGATTTTTATAGTTCGAGGTCTTACATTTAAGTCTTCATTTCATTTTTAGTTAATTTTTGTACATGATGGGAGGTGGGAGTACAGTTTCCTTCTTCAGCATATGGCTGGCCAGTTTTCCCAGCACCATTTATCGAATAGGGTGTACTTTTTCCATTGTTCATTTTTGTCTACTTTGTCAAAGATCAGTTAGTTGTAGGTGTGTGACTTTATATCTAGGTTCTCTATTCTGTTGCATTGATTTATGTATCTATTTCTGTACCAGTACCATGCTGTTTGGGTTAGAATAGCCTTGTAGTATAGTTTGAAGTCCAGCAATGTGATGCCTCTGGCTTTGTTCTTTTCATTTAAAATTCCTTTGGTTATTTGGGCTCTTTTTTAGTTCCACATACATTTTAGAATCATTTTTTTTCTAATTCTGCAAAAAAATGATGTTGGTATTTGATAAGAATTTCATTGAGTCTGTAGATTGCTTTAGGCAGTTTGGATGTTTTTAACAACATTGATTCTTCCAATCCATGAGCACAGAATATTTTTGCCTTTGTTTGTGTCATCTGCAATATCTTTCAGCAATGCTTTGTAGTTGTAGAGATCTTCCACCTCCTTGGTTAGATGTGTGTGTGTGTGTGTGTGTGTGTGTGTGTGTTTTGTGAATGGGATTGCATTCTTGATTTGGTTCTCAGCTTGAACATTTTTGGTGTATGGAAATGCTACTTGTGCCAGTCAGAATGGAGATTATTAAAAAGTCAAGAAACAACAGATGCGGTAAGGTTGCAGAGAAATAGGGATGCTTTTACACTGTTGGTTGAAATGCAAATTAGTTCAACCATTGTGGAAGACAGTGTGGCAATTCCTCAAGGATCTAGAACTAGAAATACCATTTGACCCAGCAATCTCATTACTGGGTATATACCCAAAGGAATATAAATCATCCTATTATAAAGATACATACACATGCATTTTCGTTGCAGCACTATTCACAGTAGCAAAGACAAGGAATCAACCCAGATGACCTTCAGTGATACACTAAATAAAGAAAATGTGGTACATATATACCATGGAATACTATGCAGTCATAAAAAGGAATGACATCATGTCATTTGCAGAGACATGGATGGAATTAGGAGCCATTATCCTCAGCAACCTATCACAGGAACAGAAAACCAAATGCCACATGTTCTGTCTCATAAGTGGGAGCTGAACAGTGAGAACACATGGACACATGGGGGGAACATGTGTCCACACACTGGGGTCTGTTGGTACATGCAGGGAGGGAGAGCATCAGGAAGAATAGCTAATGGATACTTGGCTTAATACCTAGGTGATGGATTGATCTGTCTAGCAAAACACTGTGGCACACATTTAGCTAGGTAACAAATCTGAACATCCTGCATATGTGCTCTGGAACTTAAAATAAAAGTTGAAGATGAAAAGACATTAAAAAAAAGAAATGCTACTATTTTTGAGCATTGATTTTGTGTCCTGAAACTTTAGTCATTTATCAGGTCAAGGCATTTTTGGGTAGAATCTTTAGGGTTTTCTAAATATAGAATCATATCATCTGCAAAAAGAGATAATTTGACTTTCTTTTTACCTGTTTGGATGCCTTTTATTTCTTTATCTTGCCTGATTGCTCTGGCTAGCTCTTCCAGTACTGTGTTGAATAGGAGTGGTGGGAGGGTGCATCCTTATCTTGTTCTGGTTCTTCAGGAGAATGCTTCCAGCTTTTGTCCATTCAGTATGATGTTGGCTGTGGGTTTGTCATAGATGGTCTTTACTATTTTGAGTTATGTTTCTTTAATACTTAGTTTAAGGCTTTTTATCATGAAACGGTGTTGTATTTTATCAAATGCTTTTTCTACATCTATTGAGATGATCATATGGCTTTTGTTTTTAATTCTGTTTTTGTGGTGAATCACATTTATTGATTTACTTATTCTGTTCTTTAGAAGAAATCCATTGGTTCAGCTTACATACAAAGGGAGGAAATTTCACAATGGCATGAATATCAAGAGGTAAGATCATTGAAGCCACTTTAGAAGCTGTATGTTTTATTTCCTTATAAACACTTCCTATTTTCCTATGTCCTCAATTATTTTTATCTTTTGCATTATACCTATGTTCATGATTTTATCTAAAATGCATATATACATCATATGATGATACATGGTATGTGTTTAATAAATATTCTTTGTGTTAGATTGAACTGCCTTTGTTACTCACTTATTGACTGCATTAATACTTTATAAATTCATTCACTATGGATGTAGATCTGTTTTGAGTCCTAGGGACCCCACAATTTAAGAAATCAGAGAGTTCTTTCCTCAAAAGTGAGTGTGGGAAGTCAGTATAGAATGTAAAATTTTAATGATCATCCGCTCAATCCTTTAAGAATCACTTATTCAGTGTCCACTATTTGTCAGGAACTTTTCTAGCTATAAAGTGTTTTGATCCTGAGGGACAGAGCATGGCTCAGCAGAGTTTAGAGCTCAGGATGCAGGTGAATATCAGAGATCCAAGGAGGCTGTATGTTACACACAGAAATTGGTGATACTTTTGAATGAAAGGGCTGATGGTGAGTTGTTTTATCATAAAATTAGTGTGCATTTCAAAATGTGTACTGCATCAAAAAAGCACTGTCCTAATGACCTAGTGTCAAACCTGCATGTGAAGGTAGACACAGCAGAATGACCTTTGCCAGAGTGTCGCATGCTCAGAATGGACTGCCTTCCAGTTCCTCTCAGACTCCGGATCATGGTTGGTAGAGACTTAAAAGTGTCGAAACTATGTTTTGTTAGACAACTGATGCCACACAAATTTATCAAAATGGTAGAAGATCTCTTATTTGACAGATTTATTAAAGTACAAAAAACACAAAACCATGCATAAATTGTAAGCGTAAAAAATTATATTTCTCTAACCTAGGAAAACTCAAAACTCTGAGAAGGGAAAAGCAATTATACAGATTGTATGACCCCACTTCTTCATTTTGAATTTTAGAAAGCTAGAATACAGATAAGTAGAAAGGTCACTTAGCTTATTAGTGGCAGCACGAAGGCTACAAATCATAGCTCATGGACCCTGTCTCAGGGTGACTTCCAGTGTATCGCAGCACACTATTCTAAAAAAGAAATTAAATATGTACAATCAATCTTGAGAGACTCATACATTGTTTGTTGCCCTTTCTAAAGGCTTAACAGCAAATATGTTTTCAAGTTATTCTTAAGATAAGTTTTGATGAGTTCAGTATTCAAGGAAGTCTTGGAAAAATCCAAGATGAGCAGGTTTAAATAGGTGTTGTATTGCAAGTTTTCTCTGAGTTTCTACTATGCTATTTTCAGTGTGAGTTGCATTCACTGTCTAAATATTTATTAGTATGAACTACATTTTATTTTTTAATATCAAATCATCTTTGCATACCTAAGATAAATCCAACTTTGTCTTGATGTATTCTCTTATTTTAACACACATTGCATTTGATTTTCTTTTTGTTCTTCTTCAAGGATTTTTGCATGAGTGAAATTGACCTGCAGTTTTTTTTCTTGTATGTGTCTTCTTTGGCTTTTTATATCAGGGTTTCTGCTTCTCTTGTAGAACAGGCCAGATACTCTCTCTGCTCTAACCATTAAAAGAGTTTTTAAAAAGCAAAAAAAGAACACTGTATTTTGAACATTTGGGAGAACTCATCTATATAGCCATCTGGTTCTCCTGTTTTACTTGACGGAAGATTTGAGCCATTAATTTAATTTCTTTAATAGTTATAGAACAATTCGAGCTTTTGATTTCTCTTTAAATCATTTCTACAAGCAATATTTTCCCTACAATCTGTTTATTTCAATAACATAGTTCTTGGTAGAGTTTTCACCATCTTTTTTTATTTCTGGGTGTAGTGTGGGCTCCTTTTCATACACAATATTATATATTCGTGTCTTCCTTCTTCTTTTGACCACAATTCTCAGGATTCATCTATTTTCTGAGATTTGTATTTTTATGTATTCCAGCTCTGGATCCTCAGATCCCTCATCTGACCTCTGAGTCTCTATAACACGTTCCTTTTGTTTGGTGAGTCCCAGCCTCTCTCTGGCTTGGGAACCTGGCATCCTGCGCAGCCCCCAGCCTCACTTTCTCCTTGAGTTTTGATTTCCCTTATTAGTCTTTAAAGCATTGCTTCCCACTACTGTAGTATCGTGCCCTACATATCCTCCTAACGTCCTCTTGTACTGAGGAGAAGAGTTGGATGGTGTGTGATTAAACATAGCAAAACGTTCAGTCCACCCTAGTTCTGCCCCTTTAAGCCAATCTTATCTCAATCAGAAAACATATACTCAGGGTGGGAAAAAAAAAAAAAACCCCACCAAGTTCCTGAGTCCCAGATGCTGTGTCCTGTGTCTTCCTGGCTCCTCTGCACCTCAGCCCCTAGCCCTGCCTCTGAGCCCGGATTCTGTGCGACGCCATCACCGCCCTGACCAGGGTTCAGCCCCTTCCCTGTCCTCCCTGAGCTCACATTCCGGCCTAGCAGCCCCCGCTCCATCTGCCTTGAAACTAACCGTTATGTTTGCTGCTTCTGTTTTGCTCTCCGAACCAGTTGTCTCTTCACGGGGTATGAGCCGCTGAGAGAGGGAGAAGCCAGGTCCAGGGAGAATGTGGAAAATGGATAGACACTGAAAACGGAGGCCTGGCAAGAGTTCCAAATGGAGACGGAAAGTCTGGAGCTTGGGGACTGACTGCGTTTTATCCTGACTGTCAATTACCCTTTGGAAAATCTAACAGTGCTCAGATCTGCACCTAAAATTAGATTGAATAATTTCAGGACAAAAATATATATCACTTAAATGAAACATCTTTCTCATTTGTATTAAATATATTTTAAGCTGTCGTATTTTTCTGCATCATGCACATTCTACGTCATCTATGACATGGTTCTCAGTTAACACCTCAGAATATGTGAAACTGCACAGCCCCGGGAGTGGATAAACGGCTCTGTGGCTCTGTTTGCCTGACATTCCCTTACGGTTTTCTACAGCCTGCACTTCCTCTCAATATGGCTTAGTACCCGTGTGACAACAAAAGTCAGGCTGTTGGTTTTCTTTCCCTTGACAATATTTTGTCAAGTCCTGATAGCCAACCCAAATAGGAAAATCCCATAACTAAAGTGACTGTGAGAGCTTATTCTGTAATTTTTCCACTTTTCCTCTTTTATTAATTGGCAAAGAATCTCTTCAGTCAAAGCCTAGGAAAGAAAATTACCTGATTCTTTTAAACTGTTTAACAAAGGTTCTGTCATTTTTAATCTCTTATGTGGGGAGCCGTGCTAAAAGGAATAAACAGATACTCTCCCTAAAGGAAATTGATATCAAATGAACCTAAAATGTCATCTTTGATTTGGTATCAATCATTTGCTTAATTATCCCCATCTTCAGCCTCTTTGAATTTTCCTGAGACAAGATAACAATGGCAAAGAGTACAGAAGGCGTTCTTTGTTCCTTGAATGAAGGGCTCCTCCACTGCCTCTGCCTCTCCCTCTCATTTGTTCTAACAATCTGAAAGTGAATATGCTTAATAGGCTTTGTCTGCAAAGAGCTTCATTTCTTTTTTGTGAGAGAAGTTATAGCCTTGGAATTGTCTCTTCATGCACTCCACCGTTTGACAGCAGTGAGCCTTTATTTATGAAAGAAGTTTAATTAATGCCCTTGGATCAACTGTTAACCTTTGAAATGGTTTCCTGATGCATGGAGGCTCTTTCTCTTCTGCCAGGAATTGATTTTGGAAATGGTCCTGCCTCCTCGTAACTTATGATTCAGAGAGAAGAAGACACCATGCAAACTGGAGTATGGACAAGAGCACTGTGAAGTGTATTGATGAAGGGTTTGCATCAGGACCTGGGAAATACAGATCAATGAAAATGTGTGGAATCAACTTGAAAGAGAAGATGATGATTGTGCAAAGAGATTATGGTGTCTTATCATTGAAACTGAACCAGAACACTGCAAACATAAGGCCGTTTTCAAATAAACTGAAGCAAGGCTCTCAAATTTCTAGTAAGAAAATAAAAATGAAAAAGAAGCATAGCACAGACAATGGATACACAGAGAAGGGAAGAAAGGACACAACTTTTGGGCTAGTAAATTTTATTATATTTTCCTGGCATGGTTCCCAGAGACCTTGTCAAAGAAAAGAATGCCAAAGAGTTGTTCTTCAGAGCCTTAACTTATTAATGCAGATATTGTTCAATGTAAAGTTGTTTACTAGGACAGATTTTTTAAATTAAATGTTATTTTGGAAAAGTGATTTTTCCAAAGTAGAAGCAACGTCTTGGGGCCAAGTGTGTGTGGGATGTGTAGCAGAGGTTTCACGTCGTGTTGACCTGTTCCAACAGTAACCCCGGGTAATGTTAACTCATCATGGTCCCAATCTGTTACTATGGCAGGGCCGTTAATGGAGACCCTGTGATTCTGTCATTTCAAGTATGTCCCTCAGAGCAAGAACATATTGGTTTGTTTGCACAGAAAACAGAATCTGACATGGAGAAAAATAAACAAAACTGTATTTTTAGTTCTGTTATTAACACTTCAGATTTTAGATCTTCACTTACAGAATCTACTTGTCTTCAGTAAGAGAGATATAGATTGCTTATTAAATTAAGAAAGGCCAAGCAATAAAGATCTGAGTAGAATAACAATTTGGAGCCTATTGAACTATAAAATAGCTCCATTTTTCTCATTCAAATTGTGAATGTTAAGCTGCCTGTCGCCTAATGGGAAATATCACAGCATTTCCCCTAGACAACCCTGGGGTTTTCACATTAGTGCCAGGTGGTTGTGCTTGAGGCTGCGTTGTCTGCCCCCTATACTTTTGGCCATCATGGCACAGCTGGGTGACCAGCTTGCCCTGCAGAGGATGCTGAGCGTTGGCTGGGAGAGAGAGACTTTTGTTTTGTCCAGACCAGTGCTTCCAGACACATCTCTTCTTCCTAATAGGGCACCGCCACACAGCCGTCCTAGGGATCAGGTCACTCCTCCATCAGAGAAGCTCCGCCCAGTAGGACGGGTTCCCTGGCCTCCATTTTCTTGGCAAGGTCTGATGAACTGCAGCCCAGGAGCAGTGAGCGACCAGAGACGGTAGAACAGGGAGGAAAAGACAGGACGAGTCTTTGTTGCCTTGAGGTCATCCAAAGGAAAGCGGGAGGAAGAACGTTGCAGGCTCTGGCATTTCTATCACTTGGTAGAACCAATTTCTGGAGGCATCATTGTATTCTAAGCTTGTTTCTGCATTTTATTACTCATGTTCAGAAGCCTAGGAGGCCAGCTGATCGCACTGTCTAATTCGTTTTACTGATAAGAAAACTGAGGACCAGAGAGCACAAGTTATTTTCTCAGTGGCACACAGCTTAAGAAATAGCCCCACCTCTTTAGTAGAGATGGGATTTCACCATGCTGGCCAGGCTGGTCTTGAACTCCTGACCTCAAGTGACCCGCCCTCCTCAGCCTCCCAAAGTGCTGGGATAACAAGCATGATCCACCACACCCAGCCAAAAGTGCATCAGATTTCTGGTCCCCTGTCCCAGAGTTTCTGATTCAGTAGTAGATCATGGGTAGAGTCCAAGAATTTATTTCTAACAACTTCCCATATAATGCTGAGCCTGCCCACCAGGGCACTACAATTGGCAACCATCCCACTCGAGAAACATGAATCACAATTTATTACAAAAATATTAGGAATCAAATTTGTTACATATAGTCTATAAATCATTGAAGTAAACATTAAATTAGTCATATTTTATTATTAAAAAGAGAGAAAGTGGATTTGATTTTAGTAGAAAAGAGCTTTTATTTAGTGTTTGAATTTGGTCAGAATTGAATATATTTATTCTATTATTCTAATTTATGTTATTCATGAAAATCATCCATTTTATCCACTTTTACATTTGCATTAGTTCACCCAAAGACACTCCAATAATTATTTTATTTTCTCTATGCTTCTTACTATTCCTTTCATTGTCATTCATACAAATAATAATAATTTAGGTAATTTTTTTCTTTTGGTTATAGACTGTATTTGTTTTCATCTTGTTTAGAGGAGTAGTGTATGCTATTTCTGTTTTGGAGTAAATTATTGAAGTTTTCTTTGTGTTCCAGGGTATGGAAACATTACATAAATATCTTATGGTTACTTGAAAGGCCATGCAATTTATAGGGCTTTATGTTATGCATTTGAATTGTTGAGTGAATAGAGCATAAAAATTCCCTATAAGTCCCACAAAGCTTTTTAAATCCTAAGTGATGACCTGTAATGAGTTAAAACGTGTATTAAAGTCTCCTAGCCAAATAATAAATAAATAAATAAATAAATAAAGGATAAATTTGCTTCTTGTTAAAAAAAAACAAAGTCTACTCTCTCACACGAATCTCTTCTCTCATCTTCAAACATTTTTAAATGAAAGTAATAAAACGTAAACGTTGTTAACACCTAGAGCAAAGACCACGAGAAAAGAGAAAAGTGCAGATGGAAAACCCAAACATTCGGAGGACAAAGAACAGCCGAAGCAGGGCAGGGTCAGTCACACCCCATGACCTGAACTGGCAAATCCAGTGAAGCAGGAGCTGGGTACCCCTAGAACCCCAAGATGCTCAGGAGCTGGAGGTGCTGGATATGGCAGGAGGCAGGCTTGAGTTGAGGGACTTTATCCACAGGACTCACTTGAAGCCTGTGATCAGAGTGGTCAGCTCCTGGGCCCCTCACCAGAAAAACTAATGACCTTCTTCTCAACCACACCCCCCACCACCTCAGGATGCTGGCGGCTGTTTTGTGGATCAACAGATGCTGAAGACTTGAGGACACAGTGCATAGTGGAGAGCTGGGGTGAGCCATAGGTAGAAAATGGGGGATTCAGTGAAATACAGAAAGAGAACTGTGAAATCCTCAACTGCCTCTTGTTGAGACCTCTAGACACTGATGTTTGGAGGTGCCCAGTGGGAAAGCTAAATTAAACCAATTGTGCTGTCGCAACTCCACCAAATAACAAGGGTGCTCCTCACAAATCGAGCTCCTCCACAGTGTCTCATGCCTTGCTCTTGAAAGGAAGTTTATAGTGAGAGTGTGAGTCATTGAAAGAAAATCTGGAATGCAGAAAGAGACACAAAAGCGAAACAGAACACAGTAAGCATACAATAAGAGACACAGGTCTCGCCCAGATGCAGTGGCTCATGCTTGTAATCCCAGCACTTTTGGAGGCAGAAGTGGGTGGATCACTTAAGGTCAGGAGTTCAAAACCAGCCTGGCCAACATGGTGAAACCCTGTCTCTACTAAAAATACAAAAATTAGCTGGGTGTTGTGGTGGGCAGCTGTAATCCCAGCTACTCCGGAGGCTGAGGCAGGAGAATCATTTGAACCTGGGAGGCAGAGGTTGTAGTGAGCCGACATCATGCCACTGCAATCCAGCCTGGGTGACAGAGTAAGACTCCATCTCAAAAAAAAAAAAGAGAGACACAGGTCTCCACACTGAGTAAGAACAAACCCGACCACTACAGAAATTAGAGATAGGACTTGCAGAGACAGAAAAGAGAGAAGAAATTTGCATATTTAAAAAATACAAGAGTATGTGCCTAACTTTCTAGAACACTATGAACTATATTGTATTATGTTGACATCATCGAAATTGTGACATAATTATATTCATATTATACTTTAAAATAAAGACAAAAATAATGTCAGCAATTAAAAAGTCAAACAATAGACTAACGAGCATATTATTTAGCAATATAGAGGCTTACTACCGGTGGAATAAGCTAAAGGAATTGAATGTGTTTGACTTTGGAAGGCAGACATTTTCCATTTTACGTCCTTTGTTTTTTATTGTTAACATATTTACTATATGTATGCATTACTTAAATGAAAATAAAAAATTTATTTTAAAAAAATAAAAATTAGATGACACTTTTGAGAAACACAAATAATATCTGACTAATATTTGGGTATTCAAAGTTAATAACAGACTATGTTGACTGGCTGCATCTCTCATGTCCATCCTTTCCCACAGAATCAATGACTGTGTTGCGTGCAGCCCTTCTTCCCACACTTAGGCAATAAAATTTACAGAATACCTTGATCGTCTTTATTATATCAAAAATCCATTTTACAGAATGATTTAAATCCTAAACCTGCAGTCATTCATATGGAAAGTGTTTAACCAATTCTGTATCATGTTACTTAGCAGACAGGGTTGCAAATGAGAGAGATCACAGTTTTGAAGTTGGACAAACCTGGTTTTAAATCCTGTTGCTACCAATGACCAGCGATGAGATCTTGGAAGTGTTGTTGTTGTTGTTGTTTTTTAATTATACTTTAAGTTCTAGGGTACATGTGCACAATGTGCAACTTTGTTACATATGTATACATGTGCCATGTTGGTGTGCTGTACCCATTAACTCGTCATTTACATTAGGTATATCTCCTAATGCTATCCCTCCCCCCTGCCCACATCCCACAACAGGCCCTGGTGTGTGATGTTCCCCTTCCTGTGTCCAAGTGTTCCGTTGTTCAATTCCCAACTATGAGTGACAACACGCAGTGTTTGGTTTTCTGTTCTTGTGATAGTTTGCTGAGAATGATGGTTTCCACCTTCATCCATGTCCCTACAAAGGACATGAAATCATCCTTTTTTATGGCTGCATAGTATTCCATATGTGTCACATTTTCTTAATCCAGTCTGTCATTGATGGACATTTGGGTTGGTTCCAAGTCTTCGTTATTGTGAATGGTGCTGCAATAAACATAGGTGTGCATGTGTCTTTATAGCATAATCCTTTGGGTATATAACCAGTAATGGGATGGCTGGGTCAGATGGTATTTCTAGTTCTAGATCCTTGAGGAATCGCCACACTGTCTTCCACAATGGTTGAACTAGTGTTGCGGGAAATCAGGGACCCTGAACAGAGGGACCGGCTGAAGCCACGGCAGAAGAACATAAATTGTGAAGATTTCATGAACATTTATTAGTTCTCCAAATTAATACTTTTATAATTTCTTATGCCTGTCTTTACTGCAATCTCTAAACATAAATTGTGATGATTTCATGGACACTTATCACTTCCCCAATCAATACCCTTGTGATTTCCTATGCCTGTCTTTAATCTCTTAATCCCATCATCTTCTTTGTAAGCTAAGGAGGATATATGTCGCCTCAGGACCCTGTGATGATTGCGTTAACTGCACAAATTGTTTGTAGAGCATGTGTGTTTGAACAGTATAAAATCTGGGCACCTTGAAAAAAGAACAGGTTAACAGCAATGTTCAGGGAACAAGGGAGGTAACCTTAAACTGACTGCCAGTGAACTGGGCGGAACAGAGCCATATTTCTCTTCTTTCAAATGCAAATAGGAGAAATATCACTGAATTATTTTTCTCAGCAAGGTACATCCCTGAGAAAGCAAATGCGCCCTCATGGTAGGTCTATAGATGGCCCCCTTAAGGTGACTACCTTTTATGGTTGAAGCTGAAGGGAAGAAATAAGCCCTGGTCCCCTGTAGCGCTCCCAGGCTTATTGAGATGAGGAAATTCCCACCTAATAAATTTTGGTCAGACAGGTTGTCTGCTCTCAAACCCTGTCTCCTGATAAGATGTTATCAATGGCAATGCATGCCCAAAACTTCATTAGCAATTTTAATTTCACCCCATCCTGGTGGTCCGGTGACCTCGCCCTGCCTCCACTTGCTTTGTGATATTTTATTACCTTGTGAAGCATATGATCTCTGTGACCCACACCCTAGTCATGCACTCCCTCCCCTTTTGAAAATCGCTAATAAAAACTTGCTGGTTTTACAGCTCAGGGAGCATCACAGAACCTGCTGATGTGTGATGCATCCCCCAGACACCCAGCTTTAAATTTCTCTCTCGTGCTCTTTCCCTTTATTTTTCAAACCAGTTGAGATGCCTAGGAAATAGAAAAGAACCCACAATAAATATCGGGGGTTGGGGTTTCCCCCTAGTGAACTAGTTTACAGTCCCACCAGCAGTGTAAAACCGTTCCTATTTCTCCACATCCTCTCCAGCACCTGTTGTGTCCTGACTTTTTAATGATCACCATTCTAACTGGTGTGAGATGGTATCTCATTGTGGTTTTGATTTGCATTTCTCTGATGGCTAGTGATGATGAACATTTTTTCATGTGTCTGTTGGCTGCATAAATGTCTTCTTTTGAGAAGTGCCTGTTCATATCCTTTGCCCACTTTTTGATGGGGTTGTTTGAAATTTGTTTGAGTTCTTTATAGGTTCTGGATATTAGCCCTTTGTCAGACGAGTAGATTGCAACATTTTTCTCCCATTCTGTAGGTTGCCTGTTCTTTAACTCCTCACCTATAAAATGAGGATGATGACAATCGCCAGTTGATATCATTGTTGAGTGCCTTCCATGAGATAATGCCTGTGAAATACTTAGCTCAGTGCTTGGGTCTGTATGGGAAGTGATAAGTAAATTGTAAGCCACAGAATTAACAGCAATGGTCATAGTAATAACTATTACTGAAGAAAGAAGGCTAGTAATCATGTGAACAAAACATATAAGTGAAATAGTCCCCAAATCAAATTTTAGTTCTCATTACAGGTTTTGCCTCCCTAAAAAGTGTTTGATCTGTGAGTGATAATCAGGATAGACTGATGTGGTGTTAACATCTGTATTTTTAGCACCGCCATTCCCTGATTAGAGTGGCAACACTAGATGGAAACAAGAGGAAGAACAAAATGACCAGACATTTTCAAAAATTCGATACTGTAATTAAGCAGGAGGCTTGTGTCTCATCTTGTTCTGTATGAAGAAACAGCAACAGAAGAAAGACTCTTTTCTTGAGTTGTTCGCAGGCAGTGAAGACTATGGCTGTGAGAACATCTGGGAGCCAGTGAGTGACTTCCAATCTCCTGTGACTCCGGATGGCTTACTGAATAATAAGACAGGTATTGTGGAAGAAAATTCTGGCTCTCAGCAAAATTAAGATTCTATTTTTCCCTAAATGCTCCCAGGTTTTATTTCTACTAAGGACTAGAGTAATGGGTCTTTCAAATCGGTAGGTTGAAACTCTGGGACTTTGTCCTTTCAGACTGAGTCAGCAAACCCTCCACGTGCTGACCTTTAGGGGACAGTGTAAGTAAGGCTTATCCAGTAAAGAAAGGGGAGTGCTGGTGACAGGGGACAGAACTGTCCCTCGGCTCTCTGCAGAGCCAGGGGAGTGTTTCATTGTGACAGGATCATTTATTAATAATACAGGTTTGCTTCAACATGAACAAAGAGTTCATTATAAAAATTGAAAAATAAATGACTTACAAGACACTGGGGGTAAAAATATTATGCCCTTTCCACTGAGAGTGAAATGAGGCACAGAAAGATGAAGCTCAGCCCCGCAGGCCCCGCGGCGAGCAGCAGAAACAGACTTTAGAAGCTGCAGTCCCCAAGCTCTTGTCGGCATTCACCCTCCACACAGGGCCCCAGGCTTCTGGAGTATGGCTTCAGTGCTGAGCAAATGTGCCTCTTCTGAGGAGGAATTTCTGAGGAGGTGGGAGAATTAGTGTGTCCTCAGAGGACGTTCTCTTTCAGAAGTCATTTCATTCAAAAATAAGAGAAGCTGCTATGAGAGCCCAAAAGAAAATGAAGCATGATTAATTAAGCTTGTAAACTAACCAAAGAGATGCATAGTGATGTTAATACTGCAATAACCATCACTGTCAATTTGTGAAACTTCAGCATTTACGTCACAGAATTACAAATGAGACAAGAAGTACCTCTTCTGAAGTGGTTATGGTGCTTTAAAGGCAAGTAAATTCCAAAAACCCTAGAACATAATTTAAATTTTTAGCTAACATCTTACATATTCAGAAGGCCTAAAATTTTTTTTAAAAAAGAAATAAATAGATGTGGAAAATGAACATTTTCTCTAGAAGGAATTAATGTTTATATGTTCCAAAGATATTTCCAGACAGTCTCACTATTAGAACAGTATTCCAATAGCAAGCTTATTTGTGTATATACACTACAGATTCTCTTTCTAAATTTACTGAAATTAGAGATGGAACTGGATCTCCACATAAATTAGCCACTTTTCTATATAAAGCTGGTATATCTCTAGGGGTAGTGTTTTATTTGTGGCATATTTGATGCCATCTAACAGAATTCTACCTGTAGAATTATCCTGAAATACCCAAACTCCCAACTCATTATGACCTACAGTAAAAGTCTTTACCTCTACAGTGAATTCCACATTTCATTCTTGTAGATTTTTACCCAAATATTATCTAGAATAAGAAACTGCTGACAAGAGGCTTAAAGAAAATATTTTAAGTTCAGATAAGAAAAGGTCTGGAATTGATAAGAAACACTTCAGCTAAAACTATTAGGAACTGTTCCATAGAGTGTGTTCAACTTTAATAAACTGTATTAGGAAATTAATAAATTATATTAGGAAATATCTTATAAAGAAAGGATGAAGGAAGGTCAGAACAACGGGCTGTCACATAGCATCATATTTTCCCATCACTGGGAAAGTGACAACAATGACTGAGAGATGCACAGATAGCCAACCACCTGGTGATTGTAGAAATCTCTGCACAAGAATGAAAATTCACAAAAAAAGCTACACATAGAACATCCCTCAAAATATTTGCCTTAATGGTTCCAAGAAGCAAATTATAGTCATATACAAAAAAATGCCATGGAGCTCCTAAAAATTAGAACTCGAAAACGAGTCTGAAATGTGATGTCTAAAAGGAATGTAATTCCACCTTCCCATCATCTCTATCGGTTCCATGGAGTCTCATCGGGACTCTTACACCCAGTCTGACACTCCGCTGCCTTCTCTGCCTGTGCCCTCACCTCCATGCAGACACACACTTCTCTTAAGATTCCCTGATTCTATTTTGTTTACCTGGAGGGAAGAAAGAAATAGAAAACAGAAGGTGAGACAAAGACATGGCAGTATGTAGTAGAGTAGCCGTGCCTAATTTTATTTATATTGAAATGCTAACTCACATACACAACTGCAAATTTCTGATTTACTTATGCTCTGTGGATAGGAAATCATTTTGGCCTTCAAAAGCCTATGGGTCAGGTTAATTTCCATTGCTGTGGGCTCATCCAATCAAAACTCTCTTAATTTTACTCCTGAAACTGACGGCATGTGTTGTGGGAAGTCAGGGACCCCGAACGGAGGGACCAGCTGGAGCTGCGGCAGAGGAACGTAAATTGTGAAGATTTCATTTTAATATGGACATTTATCCGTTCCCAAATAATACTTTTATAATTTCTTATGCCTGTCTTTAATCTCTTAATCCTGTTATCTTTGTAAGCTGGGGATGTACGTCACCTCAGAACCACTGTGACAATTGTGTTAACACTACAAATTGATTGTAAAACATGTCTGTTTGAACCATATGAAATCAGTGCACCTTGAAAAAGAACAGAATAACAGCGATTTTTATGGACCGAGGGAAGACAACCATAAGGTCTGACTGCCTGTGGGGTCGGACAAAAACGGCCTTATTTTTCTTCTTGCAGAGAGCCTATAAACGGACTTGCAAGTAGGAGAGATATCACTAAATTCTTTTCCTAGCAAGGAATATTAATACCCTGGGAAAGGAATGCGTTCCTGGGGGGAGGTCTATGAATGGCTGCTCTGGGAATGTCTTGTCCTGTGCAGTTGAGATAAGGACTGAGATACGCCCTGGTCTCCTGCAGAACCCTCAGGCTTGTTAGTGTGGGGAAAAACTCCACCCTGGTAAATGTGTGGTCAGACCAGTTCTCTGCTCTCAAACCCTGTTTTCTGTTGTTTAAGATGTTTATCAAGATAATACGTGCACAGCTGAACATAGACCGTAATCAGTAGTTCTGCTTTTGCCCTTTGCCTGTGATCTTTGTTGGACCCTTATCAGTGGTTCTGCTTTTGCCTTTTGTCCTGTTCCCTCAGAAGCATGTGATCTTTGTTAGACCCTTATTAGTGGTTCCGCTTTTTGCCCTCAGAAGCATGTGGTCTTTCTACCTACTCCCTGTTCTTACACCCCCTCCCCTTTTGAGACCCCTAATAAAAACTTACTGGTCTGAGACTCAGATGGGCATCACAGTCCTACCCATATGTGATGTCACCCCTGGCAGCCTAGCTATAAAATTCCTCTGTTTATACTGTCTCTATTTCTCAGCTGGCTGACAATTATGGAAAATAGAAAGAACCTATGTTGAAATACTGGGGGCAGGTTCCCCTGATAGACATGTATTATTGTCTGTTATGTAATGTTGATGCTTACACGAAGTCAAGTTCTGTGGAGATTTTATGTTCTTAAATTTCCTGGCCCAGTAACAGGTAAGTTTTTATTTTCCTGAGTGCTTTGGCTTTCAGAGTGTGGACTCCCTTCACTACATAAGTATCTTCTATCGTGGCAGGCTGACATACTCTCTTTTCCTGAAATATGTGTTTGATGTGTGTGATTCTCAGAATCCTAGCTCCAAGTGGTGAGCAAAGGGAATTTTGTCTGAATATGCACTTTGAAACCAGGCACTGTACTATTGCAGCCTCTCCTGAGAATTCCTTCTGCATCACCATCAACAATCAAGTAAGGTCAGGAAGACAGGACAGATTGTTGGAAGAAGAAAAGATTTATTATTTTATTAGTTTGGCTTTAGCTGTCTCTCTGTCTCTCTCTCTCTATATATATATGCAAATAACATTACTCTTGTGATTTTAAAAACTAACAAGTAGTAAATAATATATTAGAAGTATTTGAGAAATTAACAAGATTCAAGTAGATAATAATTCTTTGAGAGTTTCAAGTTAATGCCTCTAGAGCATTTACTGTTGGATTAATCAGATGGTTTTAATCAGTATTTTAATACATGTTGTTTTTTAATGCATATTTCCTGAAGATTCACATCTTCCCTTCACAGTCCACACATGTACCATCAGCATTTACAATCCTTCTAATACCCCACCATCATTTTTATGCATACCCTTTATCATAGCCTCTTGTCTCATGTGCAAGTTCTCTCTCTGTTATTAATAGAAATCAGATATAGATTAGAAACTAGGAAGAGATAAGTAACAATCTGTCCGTGTTTGCCACAGACATTACACATTTTACTGAACTTATAAATGTATATACTATGCATTATAAAAGTATAAATTAAAAATGTACATCTCTCTTTCCTCACAACATGTTGGATGACACGCTCTTCAGAGGCAGTACTATTTTTTAGCTAACACAAAAACTAGTACTGTATCTGGCCTGTCATAAGAAAGCAATAGTATTTTTGCTGAACTGACTTAAATTGATAGCCAGAAGTTAGCTATCAATATTCTGAAGTAAAAGTGGTTGAATATGTAATAAACACTGTTCAACCAAATTGTTTTTTAATAATGGCTGAATTGCATAAACTAAACCATTGAAGGACTCTTATCTTACATATAAGAACTGAAACAACATACATTTCAAATATCAGTGTAAAGAACATCATTAGACTGAAGCTTATGGAATTCGAACTGAGTGACAGCAGCAATGTTATGAGTATAAAACAGACATGATCCTCATAAAGTTTTTAATAAGCAAATATCTAGCAGCAGAATTTTAAGTTTCCTATAATTTATAAATGTATCATTTTAACTGTCAATCAGTCATTATTTCAATGTTTAAACAAAAAAATGCTTTCTCTTTCCTTCTACTAAATGATCACATTTTCCTGCTTTAAAATTTGGATTCCATTAGTTGTGCATTTGTTCTGCTACACATAAATGAAGATAAAGTAATTTTATGGCAAATTTTTCAGACAGACGGCTATACACTAGAGTTCAGAGCTTTCATGTGGTCGTAGAGGATTCCACATGAACATTTTCCCACAAGTCAGAGCTCTTTTTTTTTCCATTTCTGTATTAATAGGACCTGCAAGGTAGGTTATGTATGAGTATTTGTGGGGAGCAGGAGAGGCGGGGGAAAGAAAGTGATCAAAGCAAATTACCCACCCAGAACCTGCTTGTAGTACATGTAACACAAATTGTGCTATTTCATCCCTGCTGAGGAACCCATAAAAAAAGACTGCCACCAGAGTCCAAATATCTTCTCCACAGTCTTGCCTATGAAAGAGCAAGAAAATGGCACGTGTTTATGTAACAGATCCCATAGAAACAATTTTAAGCAGAAACTTGTAGCAAAACATATTCAAGTCAGTTGGAAAAACTACAGTTTGATTATACACATAATTGAAGAAAAGCAGTATTTTACTTTATTTTGTAAATTACATTTTTATTTAAGAAGTATGTATCTATAGAAAATTGACGAAACTAACTTTCAGAGTTTGACCTAGTGTTTGGATAGGGAGTGCCAATTACTATGCCAATTAGTGCATAGTAAAGAGAAAGGATTTTGAAACATTTTAGGGCATTCTTCTGTTTTTAGAAGTTTTATTTCAATAGCGTTTGGAGAAGAGGTGGTGTTTGGTTACATGGAAAAATCTCTTTAGTGGTGATTTCTGAGATTTTGGTGCACCCGTCACCTAAGCAGTGTATACCTTGCACAATGTGTAGTCTCTTATTTCTAGCCCAGTCTCACCCTTCCCTCCAAGTCCCTGAAGCCCATTACATCATTCTTATGCCTTTGCATCCTCATAGCTTAGCTTCTACTTGTAAGTGAGAACACATTATATTTGGTTTTCTATTCCTGAGTTACTTCACTTAGAATAATGGCCTCCAGCTCCATCCAAGTTGCTGCAAATGCCATTATTTCATTTCTTTTTATGGCTAAGTAGTATTTCATGATGTATATATGCCACATTTCCTTCCTTCCTTCCTTCCTTCCTTCCTTCCTTCCTTCCTTCCTTCCTTCCTTCCTTCCTTCCTTCCTTCTTTCTTTCTCTCTCTCTTTCTCTCTCTCTCTTTCTTTCTCTCTTTCTTTCTCTCTCTCTCTCTCTTTCTTTCTTGCTTGCTTGCTTTCTTCCCTTCTTCCCTTCTTCCCTTCTTTCTTCCTTTCCTTTCCTTTCCTTTCTTTTCCTTTCCTTTCTTTCAGATGGAGTCTCACTCTGTCGCCCAAGCTGGAGTGCAGTGGTGCTATCTCAGCTCACTGCAAGCTCCGCCTCCCAGGTTCATGCCATTCTCCTGCCTCAGCCTCCCAAGTAGCTGGGACTACAGGCGCTTGCCACTGCGCCCAGCTAGTTTTTTTGTATTTTTAGTAGAGATGGGATTTCACTGTGTTAGCCAGGATGGTCTCGATCTCCTGACCTTAGGATTTGCCCGCCTTAGTCTCCCAAAGTGCTGGGATTGCAGGTATGAGCCACCACGCCTGGTGCCACATTTTCTTTATCCACTTGTTGGTTGGTGGGCATTTCGGTTGGCTCCATGTTTTTGCAATTGCGGATTGTGCTGGAAGAGCAGTATTTTTAAAGTGGAACTTTGCAAAAGTTCTGCAATTTACTAAGAAATCACGATACAAGAATCTGACATTTTAAGTGAAGACCAGCATGGGACATAGATAAGAGGACAACCTCACCTATAATCTATAGAGAGAACCAGAATCGCATTTTCCATAGTTCTGCCAGCTTAGGCTTCCATCCAAACTTTAGAGAGGTGATAGAGAAATGAACAGTGTGTGAGTTACTCACTCTGTCCTCTACCATCTATCCATCTGTGTGTGGACATTATCTGCAGGCCTCCTGCTCTAACACTTTGTTATCCTGGGGCTGTTTCTGCCTATTCTTTTCCCCATAGGCAAACATCCAGTACCTCGAACAGTGCCTGGCACACAGTGAGTGTTCAGTAAGTGCACGCTAATATGAATGGATGAATGATATAAGCACTTCTATTTCTGCTCCCCACTGCCCCGTGAAACCCGTTCAATACTTGCAGTCCAGTGCCTGCCCTTGAGTGCCAATGCAGACAATTTCCACTACTTTTGGATCACTCTTAGTTAATAGAAAGGCCCATGAAAACTTCAAGTAGCAAATATGAGCTCAAGTAATGTAAAGTTTCCTTTTCCAGATTGGTATCAGAAAGCGCTAACTTGATTTGAAGTTAAATCTTAGTCCCTGCCCTCAGCCTATGCTTAGGAGACGCAGGGAGAAGTGACCTTCCTGCTTCCACCAGCTGGGGTTGGGAAGGTTGGATCCAAAGTGGCTGGAGTGTTTGTGCTTCTTACATGATCGTGACTGTCACGAGCAGATGCGCTGCTTTCTAGACCCTGCAGAGGTTTACGCGCTGACTTTCTTACACAGATGCTTTGAGTTATTTAAAGGCGCCTCTACTAAGCCTCACAATTGCAACGTGCCACGGGCAGTGCCTCTCCTTGAGCCTGAAGCTTCCAATCCTGATCCAGCTTCTGTTCATGGTGATCCCGCCAGCCTGTGACCACAGGGGTTCCCTTACCCTGGAAGCAAAACCCCTTAGGCAAGATTCATTTTTATTGGTTTGATTTAGTTAGTTTTTATAGACACAGTCTCACTCTGTCATCCAGGCTGGAGTGCAGAGGCATGAACATGGCTCACTTGTAGCCTTGCTCTCCTAGGCTCTAGTGATCTTCCTGCCTTGGCCTCCTAAGTAGCTGAGACTACAGGTGCCTGCCACCATGCTGGGCTTATTTTTATATTGTTTTTTAAGAAATGGAGTCTTACTATGTTGCCCAGGCTGGTCTTAAACTCCTGGCCTCAAGCAGTCATCCCACTTGTGCCTCCCAGAGTGTTGGGATTAGAGGCATGGGCCACTGCACCCGGCCACAATTCATTTTTAAGTGGAACCAGTATGATTATCTCTGAGCTGAGTAGTCACGCTCCTATTAACTTGCACGCGTGCAGAGCTCTCTTCCACATAAGCCCCTGCAGCTTTCTCAGGCATGATTGTGGCATCAGTGCCCTGTGGTCCTTTACCTGCAAATTTGCCAAGGCATCCTTGAAAGCACCCCTCAGTGGCCTCGGGGGGAGGCACTATGATCCTTAAGGGAAACATCACCCTTCATTCCTCTCCACATCCGCTCTGCATTCCCCACAACTTCCTTTCCAGTCTTCCTCCACCTCTTGTATTTGGTCTTTGGTGAAGGACTCCTGCAAAGAGACCCAAAAGTCCTGCAACCAGTTTGGAAGTTAGACGTTCCGATTTGTAATAACCTTCTCTTTGTGGTCTGTGTCTAACTTCATTTGATTATTGTTATTGATTGTGCCTGGGTGTCTAGGGTGAAACACCTAATTTATTAGCCACTACATACACATATAAATATACAGCCAGGGATGGCAAATTATTTTAATTCTCAGGCCAGTTTTGATTCATTCTCGGACCCGTCAAAGAGCACAAAAGTTGCGGACACCAAAGCTCTGGGGCAAGAATATCTCCACTGATGAATGATGCCTGCCAAGGGAGCAGGAACTGAAGTCAGCAACAACCCTCTCCCTGAACAGGACCTTTGAGGGCAGACGTCTCATTCATATCATATTTCCTGTCCCAGCAGTGTGCCTGGAGTCAAGTAGGTGCTCAGGAAATATGTATTGGATATGTGAACAAGAGCTAGAGTATGTAGATTAGTGGCTACAGACACAGACAGTTGAGTTAACCTCATATATAATTCTATATTCGTTTTATATGTACAAATTAACTATCCGATAAGCTAGATATTGTTCACTATGCCATAGTATAGGCTCAATTATTTTCAACTAAATTTTTCTTATCTTTATAAGAGTAATTTATAAAACCCTAAGGCAATATAATTCCTTGAGGCATTATTAAAGACGTAAACTTGAATTAATTCAATTCACATGACAATTATGATCATTTTAACCTTTCAAAGGGATGCCTGAACAGGATCAATTGCTGGCTGTGTTGTCACACAAAATGTGGTTTTAAACAAAGGTAACCTGAGTTTTCAGAATATTTGAGTATGTTAATATAATGTCTCCAAAGGAAAATGACAGATAAACAGAGATCTATAAATTGATGACTCTGTGGCCCTGGGTACATACTAATTGATAATGCTTGATAATTATATCTCTTCTATTTGCTGGTATAAAACTAATAGTGAGCTTAATGGTCAGTAAGTAATTGATGACATAGATCTGAAGATAGCATCGAGAACGCTATGCCTCTATACATGTTAATGCAGTTGCCTTGTAAGAGATGAGGTCATGAGAAAGAAGACCAGTTTTAGTCAATTTTATTTAATAAAAACGTTGATTAAATCAGTATTTCTGGAGTAGTGGCATTAATCTTTCAGTTTCTCATACGGACTAATACGGGAAGTGTCTACATCAAAGTTACCTTCATGTGAGGACTGAACATTGTAAACATTTATCTGGAGAATTTCTCCACAGAATGCCACAAATGCGGAAATTTACAAGACATTTGGCTATTTGGCTACTTTTTAAAAATATTTCATTTCAGTATTTAATTTCATTGAGACTTCTCTTGTTGCAGAGTATTTCAGACAGATTGCTGTTATATAAATTGACAGTGGACTTAGATAACTAAACAGTCAAAAAGGGGAAAAGTACACAGTAGGGATCATGCAAATCTGTTATAGATAATGCATCTTATCTATAATACATTTTATAGAAAAATATATCATATTTTGTCAAATATATATAGTTTTCCTTTGGAGATATTATATTAGCATACTCAAATATTCTGAAAACTCAGGTTACCTTTATTTAAAACCACATTTTGTGTGACAACACAGCCAGCAATTGATCCTATTCAGGCATCTCTTCGAAAGGTATGTTAAAATGATCATAATTGTCATGTGAATTGAATTCAAGTTTATATCATTAATAATGCCTCAAGGAATCATATTGCCTTAGGGTTTTATAAATTATATCTGTAGAGTAATATTTATTTTATATATTTATAATATAATATAAATTATATTACCCTTATTAAGTTATTATACTTATCTTAAATTATGCTTATAAAGAGTAATTTATATGTTGTCAAAAAATATTTTGTCCATGATTTTCAAATCAGAGGTAGATGATATAAAAGAGGAAAAAAACTAGTTGAAAAACAGAATCTCAGGAATAGCAACTCTTCGACCTCAGGCAAAGTCACCCCAGCAATCTGAGTTTTGGTTTTCAAATATGCAATAAGATTGGGTTAAACTTGGTAATCACTAAGAAATTTTTAGAAAGTGTAAATTTTACAAATGAAATCCTAGTTAACAGAGCCCTTATGCAAGAAAAGACATGGGATGCCACGAAAGATACATATTCTTGGTTATAATGAATTGTGAATTGTTGTGTGTGGGCAAGTGGAAAGAAACACACTATCCCTTAATGACATAATTCGTCACTACCTGGAAGCACAGGCAACATTCACAAGGCAGAGGAGTTGAGGGGACTTGAGTTCCGTGGGACAAATCTTCCTATTAATGTTCAAGGAGCACGTCTTCCAATCGTTTTCAGTAACATCATTTGTATACATGAAAAAATCTCATTTCAGTAATAAGAGCAGTGTCTAACTTTGAACGTGGTGGATATTGTTCCTGTAATGCTAATATTTCAGTGTGGCAAACTTCACCACAATTTTATTCTTGATAAACAATCTACAGGTGTAGAGAAATGCGTATGGGGTTTAATTCAATTTTAAAGTAAACTAATGTTATTATTTGAGTGCATTCGATGGAACACTAAAAGAAAATATTTTCAAAGACCACTCTCAAAACTAGGAGAAGAAATGAGGTCTTTAGTTGGAGTATATCCTGTAACCATCCTAAACAGGCAATATGGACATTCTAGACGTGGATGTGCACTATTTACTTGGGTATACTTAGGGAAACATGCTGTACGAGTCACTGATGTCAACTCAGCGCCCATTTGGAGCATCCACTTTGTGCTGATGCTGTGGGAGGCTCTGGGGGCTGAGACAGAAATAGGTAGTTCATTGACCCTTGAAATCTTACCGCGTATCAGTTCCTGCCTGCTGCTGCTCTGCCCAGTGCCCAGCATCCTCGACCTGAAAATCTAGTCTAACCAGACCCCTGAACGAGTCCCAGCTGACAGTGCCTCCCAGAACTACCGCGGAGGAGAAGCGGATTTATTTTCCTGTCTTGAACCCAGTATCTATAATCCAGTGTCCACTTATGCTTAAAACAAAGCCTGTCACACCCTTTCTGTCCTGAGGACTGGCCTTTTCCTTGTATTCCCAAGAGAACCTATTTCTGCCACTGGGACTGGAATTTTACCTTGAAATGTAGCCTGTTTGTCTTGACCGCAAATCCAGTAAGTATTTACAAACCCTCCAGCCTCCAGGGCGGGATATATTCCCTCCACCCTCCCACAGCCAGCTGGGGCCTCACTTCATGGCAGAACTCCCCGAAATTAAGAAGATAACATTCTCGAACCACATCTTTACGCCTGTCTAGTGACTTTCTGCTTCCATGTCCGACTCAGCAGGTTAACCTCTGGGACAGCAACACTACCGTAGTTGTCTCCGGGTTTCCACCGCTCCCGGACACTGTTACACACAACATCAGCCTTCCCCAGGTGGAGACGGCGCTCCACAAGGAGAATCCTATAGCCCCAATTCCATCTGTGCCCGTTTTTCTCTACCTCTCGGTGGAGGCCCTAACATGCCTCACAACTGAGAAGTAACACTTAGAAAGTGAGGCCAGGTGCAGTGGCTCACGCCTGTAATTCCAGCACTTTGGGAGGCTGAGGCATGTAGATACCTGAGGTCAGGAGTTTAAGACTAGCCTGTGCAACATGGTGAAACCCCATCTCTACTAAAAATACAAAAAAATTAGCCAGGCATGGTGGCAGACGCCTGTAATCCCAGCTGCTAGGGAGGCTGAGGCAGGAGAATCGCTTGAACCCAGGAGGTGGAGGTTGCAGTGAGCCCAGACTGCATCATTGTACTCCAGCCTGGGCAACAAGAATAAAAACTCCATCTCAAAAAAACAAAAA
The DNA here is from genome assembly GCF_008728515.1 of Papio anubis. Lineage (NCBI taxonomy): Eukaryota > Metazoa > Chordata > Mammalia > Primates > Cercopithecidae > Papio > Papio anubis. The sequence continues at coordinate 2,818,076 of NC_044978.1, forward strand.
CAAACAAACAAAACACACACACACACACACACACACACACACACACACACACACAGAGAAAGTGAAGCAAACATTATAAATATCAAAATGAATATATCAAATAGAAATAGTTAATTGCACAACTTTTCTCTACACTAATCCCTTCAAGATTTTGGACTGGGACGACGCACAGTGGCCCTCTGACAGGGCATGTGCAAAATAATATTGCTTCTGAGAAGGAGCTTCTTTGGATTACCATTTAAATAACTGAGATGCAGAACTGGACATTTTCCACATTATAATTTTTCCTCTCAAATGCAAAAGACTTTTTTAAAGCTTCATGATGAACATAATAAAACTTTTTAAAAAGTAGCATTATTCAAGTCTCTGAGTGTACGTTATTTGTGAAATGTTCTGAATGGCTCATGTGTGTTCTCTGCTGCCACTTGCCTGAGATGAACGAGAGCAGAGGGCAGCCTGAGCTCACAGACTCTTTGCTATTATTCAACGGCAGACAGCGTCCCAGAAGGCCAGATTAGCAGAGCTCAACCTGTCAGGCTCTGCTTTGAAGGCTGGATCTTCACAGTGAAAAGAAGCAAACATCACAGGAAAAACCCAAGACTGGTTTACCTGAAATTGCAGAATCCGGAGGAGCACCATTACTTCACGCTGCGAGCCCAGCTTCTCTCCACCTATGCCGTTTCCTCTTTCTTCCAATAACAAAACACTCACATTTTACAGAATTTTTACAAAGATACTTCAGTTTTCACAGTTTTCTTCCCAAAATATTTTTGTCTAACTCAGTGACTCTCCCTTATCCTTCTTGGAAAGATACTATTTATGATTCTATTTTTGAATATCTTCTAAAACACGTATATTGCCCTAAACTCAAAAGGAACCGTCTCATCACGCCTCAGGTGGGTCTGCTGTCTTTCTTGTGATGTTGTTCCCATGAGAAAAGCCACTTGGAGGAGGACTTGGAGAAGGTTTGCTCAACATCTTATTTTTTTTTTCATTTTTAAATCTCAGTCCTACTAATCATGGATGAATGGGTTTTGTTTCTTTTAAGATGTATGTTTTATGTGTTCTAAAACGTAAAATTTGTTTAACCATCCACGTTGCAGCATAATAGATCTGATCGCTCTGAGAGTCTTCAAATTATTGAGCAGACAAAGCATTTATAATCATTACGAATTATGGCACAAATCACAACGATTATGGCAGCAGAAGTAATCAGATCCGCAAAGTTTCCATCTGGCTATTTCACTACTAATTATTCAAATATATTTGGGTTTCTTTGCACATTTTTATTCCAAATAAAACTTCAAAATAGAAAAAAAATCAAAACAGTCTAACATGAAACATTCAAACCAAGTTCAACACACCATTGTTCAGGATGCATAAAGGAGCAGTTAAACAGAGAAAGTGCACCGGGCAAAGTGAGATTTTCCACTCCTTGGCTCTGCTACTGGCTGTGTGACTCTGGACAAGTTACCTAACCACTCTGTGCCTCAGAATAATCTTCCCTCTTGTCTCCCATGGGTTGCAAGGGGCTAATGAACTGAATCTGGTCTGGGCCACCTCTTATCTCTCCTGTGGAGGCGTGTGGCTAGTGCTGCTTTGCAGAATCTGTGGGCGCCTGACACTAACATAGCTTATATGTGGGGCCTCAGACATATAAAATTAGATAAATTATCTTGAATATAATTACCTTGCATTCTTTTGCACTGTATATACGCTACTGTCCCACTTTCTATGTTTTCTAACTATTTTAATTTGAAAAGTTTCAAACCTTCAGAAAAACTGTAAAAATCATAAAAGAATACTGATATGCTACTTCCACTAATTGTTAACATTTGCTATATATATATATAGCAAATGTTATGTGTGTGTATATATATATAGGCTGAGTCATTTGAGAGTAAGCTGCAGATACCATGACTCCAAATATTTTAGCATATTTTCCAAGAGAAGGATATTCTCCTAAAGAAGCACAATACAATGATCACATCTGGTGAATTTGGTTTGAATACAATACAGCTTTTCCAATCATGTTCTTTTTTTTTTTTTTTCTGAGACAGCGTTTTGCTCTTGTTGCCCAGGCTGGAGTGCAATAGCCAGATCTTGGCTCACTGCAAACTTCGCTTCCCAGGTTCAAGCAATTCTCCTTCCTCAGCCTCCCAAGTAGGTGGGATTACAGGCATGCACCACCATGCCCAGCCAATTTTGTTTTAGTAGAGTTGGGGTTTCATCATGTTGTTCAGGTCCGTCTTGAACTTTGGGCCTCAGGTGATCCACCTGCCTCAGCCTCCCACCGTGCTGGATTCCAGGTGTGAGCCCTCATACCCAGCCCCAACCACGTTCTTTATAGCAATATCTTCTCTGATTCAGCATCAAATCTAGGATCTTGCATTACATTGAGTTGTGTTATGGCACTTATGTTAACCTTGCTTTGGTATTTTAGTTTCCCAGGATTAGGCTAGATTATAAGCTCGTGATGACACATGTGGCATTAATTAATTAACTAACCTCCATACTCTTGGTGTAGGCGCAGTTCTTGACACATTAAAGGGTCTTGGTAACCATTGGATGTAAGACTGATTGGAGGTTATTGGTCAGTTTTCCCCATTCTTAAGTACCAACTGTGAAATTCAACATAGTGGTATTTCATATTCTTAATAGATAGAAGACACTGAGGAGCTTTTTTGTTTTGTCCAAATCCTTCCTTCTTAGATGACATCCCAGAGAGTAACTCGCACAACATCACTGCAGCCAGCTTTCCCAGCCCCCTCAGAATCCACAACACACTGCACGGGCTTTCCCAGCCCCCTCAGAACCCACAACACACTGCACCAGCTTTCCCAGCCCCCTCAGGATCCACAACACACGGGTAAAGAGTAGTTTCCTCCCTTAGCATCTACTAATTTGGGCAACTTCACTAAAGAAAAGAATAAGCTTAATTTAAAATCTTGCAAGGTCCTTCTCTGGTCTGAGCTATTCACATCTAGAAAAACACATCAAGGTCCTTCTCTGGTCTGAGCTATTCTCATGGCACTGAAACAGCCTTTCGTAATTGAGATAGATGGGGATCGGCTATCACAGTGCATCAAACAACAAGCTATTTTCCCTCATCACATGGCACATTGTGCAGTGTTTAACTGGAGTGCTGGAACATGAATATCACAATCAATTCAACAATTAGCATTTTCCAAGACAATAGACACATTATTAGTTGGAACAGTAGCACACACTTTAAACAGAGACCCATTGAACCACTACTTAATGGCTGCTTTAGTCCTCTTCATGTAGGCTTAATGAACGAGGATGGACATTAGGGGAAATTTATTTGGAAATTCATTTAAAAACATATTTTATCCAAGCAATATAATTTTCCATGTGTCTTCCAAAACTACCCATAAAGAAAATAATTTGGATTTTAAAGATTAACTTCCTTGGTGATATTCTCTGGCACACATATAAATTCCTCAGCATTAGTATAACAATATTGTATCAATCACTACATGTGATCATTTCACCAACTTAAAAATAGTTTACATCCTTAAGAAGAACTCAATTCATATTATAATTCATGACTTTACCCTAGTAAAATTATCCATCCTATAAAAAAAATTGTCAGACTGCAATTTCTCTGTGGCAGGAGAGGAAGAGTGGGGTTACTCTGGGAATGAAAAATCAAACAGATAAAGTCCATTTTGTTTCTGGAGTCATCAGGCAGGTAGAGCCTCTAGAGGACTGCCCGCTCTACTGAAACATTTTCTTCCCTTGGTAAAAGGTATAGCTATCAGCGGGAAAAAAGAACGTTGTCATGTAGTCTATAAAATAATCAGATGAGGGGAAGGAATGCGTTGGGGGTGTGTGGACCAAGAGGTTAATCAAAGTGGCGATGAGAACGACAGGTGTAGCTACCAAACTGTTGCAGCCACTATTGTTGAAGCATTTGTTGTTGTTGTCTATGTGCCTTTCTCCTTTTATTAGAATGGTGGCAATTTGAGGGTAGAAAATACAGGGTTTTTTGTTTGTTGTTTGTTTTTACCTGTACTCCCCAGGGTTTCACCAAGTGCCTTGAATGTGGAAATGCTCGAGGAACATTTGCTAAATAAAGGTAAGAAGGAAATGAGGGAGTAAGAGAAAAAGGGTGCATGGTAGGAAAGGAGGAAGGAGGGAGGGAAAGAGGGAAGGAGAAAGAGAAAGAAAAGGAAGGGACCAAAGAAGGAAGAAAGGGAGGACCATCGGAAACAGAAAAGGAGGAAAGAGGGAGGGAAAAGAGGAAGGAGAAAGAAAGAGAAAAAAGGGATGGAAGGAAAGTAAGAAGGAGAAGGAGAAGGGAGGGAGGGAGAGAAAAATAAAGAGAAAAAAGGAGAATGGTAGGAAAGGATGAAGGAGGGAGGGAAAGAAGGAAGGAGAAAGAAAGAGAAAAAAGAAAAGGAGAAAGGGAAGGAGAGAGGAAGGGAAGAAGGGAGAGATGGAGGGAGAGAGAAAGAAAGTAAAAGGGAAGAAGAAAGGAAGGGAGGGAGGGAGGAAGGAGGATGGTAGGAAAGGAGGAAGAAGAGAGGGAAAGAGGGAAGGAGAAAGAAAGAGAGAAAAGGCTGGAAAGAAAAGAGGAAGGAGAAGACAGGGAGGGAGAGGGAAAGGAAAGAAGAAAAGGAGGAAAGGAAGATGGTAGGAAAGGAGAAAGGAAGAGAAAAAGGAAGGACAGAAGAAAGGCAGTGAGGGAGGAAAGGAGTGGACTGATGAACCAAGAACTCTTCCAGTGGAATCCAACCCTTTGGTCTCCTCCCACTGTATTGCTTCCCCCAGATTCTTTGGTTGGAGTATTTTTGTTCCCTGTACTTTCTTATCCTCTGCCTGGCACCACAAGGAATCTCAGTTCTCATAAAACGCAACCACAAGATTTCATCTTCCAGAAAGCTTTTTTACTACTTATCCTATTCCTGTCCAGTGTTTTGATTGATATCTGAAAAACAGTGGTATTGGATCTACAGAGGGATTTAAGGAAATTTAGTCCAAATCTCTCATTAAAAGATGAAGAAATGGAGACATAAAGAGATGGAGTGATTTGTCCTCCCTCAAACAGCCAGTTCACAGCACAGCCAGCTCTAGAAAACAGATTTTTTGGATTCCTGATGTTTTTTCTATCCTCTCTTGAAATGGTTTCAAACTTTCACTAATGGTTTTGTTGTTCCATTGCATCATTACCCACAAGTACTTTAGAATGCATCTCCTAGAAAAAAAAAGTTTTTTCCTCCAAAGCCCCAGTACAATAATCAAACTAGAGAACTTAGTATTAATGTATTACTACCCTCTGAGTCACTTACACCACTCACGTTTCACCAATGGGTCAAGAATATGCATTTCAGCAAAGGGGGCAATCCAGCACTCTACTAGGTAACTGTCTCTTTAATCTTCCGTCTCCAGCAATGCCTCCCTGGGATTGCTGGTTTCCTTGGCTTTCATGACATTGACACTTTGGAGAATTACAGGCCAGTTACTCTAAAGAATGTCCTTCACTCTGGCTTGTCTGATATTTCCTCATGATTGCATTCAGGTTATGCATTTGGGGCAGAAATATTACAAATATGATGCTGTGTTTTCATGGTACCCCAACAGCTGTTATATAATTTTGATTTGTCCCATTTGGTAATTTTCACCTTGATCACTTGATTAAGTTAATGTCTGTCAGTTTTCTTAGATGTAAAGTTACTCTTTATTTCTTTGTGGAGATATTTTCAGACAGTATCCCATTCCTCATCAAGCTTCCTACCCCTAGTTTTAGCATTCATTGATGTTTCTTGCCGGAATTATTATTGTGATGGCTGACAAATGACTTTCTTCTTCCTTATACATTAATCAGCGAGTCTTCTACAGTAAGGTAAAGGTTTCTTCTCATTTGTTTTGATGCTAAAATTGTCCCCAATTTGGCTACCTAGTTTCTACATCCTTTTGAAATGTCCTCATCATTCTTTGAGTACTTCCTTATTTTTAGCACAATGAGATGCCTTGTGTTTCTTCTGTAAGGCCCCTGATCCATCCCTAGAATGACCATTTTTCCTAGGGGTCTTGGTTCTTAGACTGCTGCCTGGATTTTGGATACCAATATGTGGATGCTAAATGGACTAAGTGTGAGTGCCTGTGTCACTGCTCTCAGACCCTCTCATTGGACTGAGCTGGTGAATCTCTGCATGTAAATGCACACACACACTCCACATATATATGTATCCACACATGCATCTTCAGCAACAGTTATTTCCATAGGCATCTATCTGTAGTTCTATACTGAAAACCATGAGTTTAAACCAATACCTGCAATTCCCATCTAACACCACAGGGCTCACTCCAGTTTTCTCCCTTTTCCTATTTCCAGCAGCGAGAAACCTGGCTCTCTTTATCGTCACTGTCCCAGTGTGTAATGCATCCTCACCCCCAGTCTTCACTGGGATGTTCTCTTTACCCTTTCTGGCCTCTCTACTGTGCTCCCAGCATGGGTGCCTCATCCCATTGCTTGCACTCCAATGTCCATGCAAGGCTACCATGCCATCATCTTTGTTCCACCCAAGATGCCCTCCTCACCCCATTCTCAGGTTCATACCCCACGGAGGGTCACTCCAGCAGCACCCTCACTCAAACAACCTTGTCCTCTCTTAGGTTCCAGTACCCCTTTCCACGCCAGGTCACAGTCATCCCTCCCCAGCCTACGGATTCCCTCTCCCTCAGTCAGCCTTCCACGTCCATCACTGTACCCCAAGTCCCTGCCTCCTGCAAGGAGGGCCCTTCACCTGCTCCGACTCAACACCCATCCATGGAACATCTATAAGCATCCCGCCGGCCTCCCTCTGTGCAGAAACCCTGCCTGCCTCCAGGGCTTCAATAGCCTCGCAGCCTGCACAGAGGCCATCTGGGTCTGCTCAGGCAGCTGCACCCGCACTGTGCCACTGGTCCCCCCTCGCAGATGCCTGGCTCAGCCCACCTGCTGGCTTTCAGTGGCTTTCAGGTTGAGGACAGAGGGAGGAAGAGAGTCTGAACTTAAAGAAAGACTTCATGTTCTACCTAGTTGGTGTCTATATCTTTAAGTGGCATTATCAATATGTCTCTTAAAAATCTAAGACAGACAAATGGTTTATCTATTTACAGGATCATATATATTCCTGTAAAAAACAAACACACAGGATAAATAATGCATCTTCTGGGCTACTCAACAACTACTCATTGGCTGAAAAAAGTCTATTTCTGTTACCACATATGTGGCACTTCCACTGAAATTGAACTTCACATAGTATTTTGTGAGGGGCATAAACTGTATTGTGATTTATAATTAATGTATTAGATCCATATAAACAACTGAATGAATACATTCTATCCAGGTGTATTTTGGCAATCATTCACATTTTTTATATTCTTGCAATGAGGGCCAAAAAATTCTTTTCTCTTAGTAGATCTTTATAATAAAAAATCTATAGTAAGTAATGCCTTATTTTGAACTAAATCATTTCAATAGGCAAGGTGACAGAATTGTGGCTGAAATCTATACCATCAAATTGACAATAAAATGTCTATTTTCTGACTAATTTGATTTGAAACAGCCATAACCTTCTGTCACAATACTGGCCCCAAAGTGAATGTCTCCTTACATCTCATCATTTGCAAAACTGAAGGAAAATCTATTCCTACAATAAACCCATACTGAAGAAATAAAAATTTAAAATATTCAATGCCAAATGCTAGAAACTTAAGTCAATATAAGCTACTGTTTTTATTTAATTCAGAATTCATGTCTTCTGAAAACTTTGGTTTTTCTTTGTTTTAATAGCAAATTTTATTATGTTTCTATTGGTTTATGAATATCTAAATATTATAACAGTCTCATAAACAATGCACTGTATATACACACAGAAAATGACAAAGACAGACTACCTGTTTTAACATTCAGACTTTGGGGCAAATGGAAATTTTACAAACCAGGAAATGAGAGACTGGGAACTGGTGGAAGTAAAATAGACAGTTTCCATCTAACTACACTCAGAAGCTAAAATTAGTTCTATGCTAACTTAGACCAAGGAGCTGAGCATTGGAAAGGATTTATGCAATAATTTAAAGATGTGATTTGTACTGCATTGAATTTAATGAGACAGCATTTCTCTCCTACAGCAGACACTTGAATATTCTCTGTCTCACTGTCTTAAATGAACACTGCTTTCATTGTACGGGTCAGGATAGAGAAAGTACAAATATCTTAGAATCTTTCTACTCTGTCAATTTTCCATATGTTTGAAATTCTGAGAGGCTGAAACTCGGCTGGTAAATCTTGCTGTGCTGGGGAAAGCACTGAAGTTGGATTCAGCTCCTTTCACTGTGAATGCTCAGAAAACCCTTCCTTCTACGAACAGGACTCTTTCAACAATGCCCCGTGATTTTCATGGCGTTTATCACACATAATCCCCCCCAAGCAATTTGGCAATCCTGCAGCAGCTCCAAGTTTGTGTGCCATCGGCAACCATCCTCTTCTTTAAAATAGGACTCTGGCTCTTCCTGGCCTTAGTCGATGATTCTCTAATATCAAGTAGCCTATAACTCTGCACACTGCGATTCTAATCAGATTAGCATGCTTTAATCACTATCTTTATTTCTGTGGCTTATTTTACACTAATTAAAGCCAGTAAAGTTTCCACTGCTAATTTAATTAACGAAGCAACTCATCCTTGTCAGGCAGCAGCTTTCTTGCTTCATCCACAAATTGAAACAGAACCTGAAGTCGGCAGGTGCCTCACTTAAAACACCGTATTCCTGAAGGCAGCAGCTACGCCTGTGTCTGACCAACAAGACCACCACATTTCTCAGAAGCTCCTTTATATAATGGCAGCTGCAAAGACCAGGTGCAGTGGCTCACGCCTGTAATCTCAACACTTTGGAAGGCTGATGTGGGAGGATCACCAGATCCCAGGAGTTCAAGATTAGCCTGGGGCAATATAGAGAGACCCAGCTTCCACCAGAAAAAAAAAAAAAAAAAAAATTAGCCAGGTGCAGTAGCACACACCTACAGTCCTAGCTATTCAGAAGCCTGAGGTCGGAGGGTCGCTTGAGCTCAGGAGTTCAAAGCTGCAGTGAGCTATGATAATACCATTGCACTCCAGCCTGGGAAGTGGAGGGAGACCTTGTGCCCTGCCCCAAAAAAGATGAGAAATCACTTAGTGGGTATAATGTCTACTATTCAGGTGATGGTGACATTAAAAGCCAAGACTTTACCAGTATGTAATATATCCATGGAACAAAACTGCACCTGTACACCTTAAATTTATGTAAGAGGGAGGGAGGAAGGAAGGAAGGAAGGAAGGAAGGAAGGAAGGAAGGAAGGAAGGAAGGAAGGAAGGAAGGAAGGAAGGAAGGAGGGAAGAAGAAAGAAAGAAAGAGAGAGAGAGAGAAAGGAAGGAAGGAAGGAAGGAGGAGAGGAGAAGAGGAAGGAAGGAAGGAAAGAAAGGAGGAGGAAGGAAGGGAGAAAGAGAGAAAGGAAGGAAGAAGGGAAGGAAGGAAGGAAGGGAAAAGAGAAAGAAAGAAAGAAAGAAAGAAAGAAAGAAAGAAAAAGAAAGAAAGAAAGAAAGAAAGAAAGGAAGGAAGAAAGAAAAAAGAGGAAGAAAAGGAAAGAGGGAGGGAGGGAAGGAAGGAAGGAGAAGAGAAAGAAAGAAAAGAAAGAAAGAAAGAAAGAGAGAGAAAGAAAGAAAGAGAAAGAAAGAAAGGAACTAGTCTCTGGCTTGGTGCCTGAAGTAATTTGGACTTGCAATAACTTAAATTCTTCTGGTCCAATTCCTTATTCATGATCCCAACATAATGCAGCAAAATAATCATCTCAACTATCACACTTGTCAGATCAAAGAAAAAAACAAGAAGCCTATTGTACTCTCTGCATGGAATTGAATTGCTTAGTTTAGCTAAAAAGTCTGTCAGTTTTCATAGAAATCCAGCTCTTATCTATATATTCGGAAATAAACATGTCAGATTAACCCCAATTTACAAATGAATTTTATTTGTAAGACTAATTTTCCCAATTTATATGTAAATGGTGGTTGGTGTTCCTGGCTGGCCCAAGGAGTCTTTTTAACCCCTAAGTTCTGGGCTAAGGAACTACGACTGCTCAACAAAGCACTGCCCTCCAGACCAGGTCAACTGTACTTACAGGGCAGTGCCCAGGCAGCTCTGCTTCCTTCCTCTCTTCTGCGTCCACACCCACTCATCTGCTTAAATAGTCCAGGTATTCTCATTACAGCAGCAGCAGCACATCATACAATGATGTGAGACAAAGCTCACGACAAACTGCAAATAGACATTTTATTGTCAATTTGATGGTACAGATTTCAGCCACGATTCTGTCACCTTGCCTACTGAAATGATTTAGTTCAAAATAAAGCATTCCTTCTATAGATTTTTTATTAAAAAGATCTACTAAGAGAAAGGAATATTTTTGGCACTCATTGCTAGAATATAAAAAAGTATGAACCATTGCCAATTGTTCATTGTGTGTGACCCACATCACATGGTGAAAAGGCAATAATGAAGTAAGTATGAAGATTGTGAATTTGGAAGTAAAGCTTTGTCTCTCATTAAAAACCTAGCACCTGCTTGTATTTTTTTTTTTTTCAGGAAAAAACTAGTTTGTGTGGTTCAGCTATTTACAGATGAGCAGTGCTTCTTAATGCCAGGGATGCCCTGCTGCCTAGACATAGTAATGGTGAGGGCATCGCCCCTTCCATGTAGCTCTAAGGTACAGCAGCCATATTGAGCCTCCATGAACTCCTAAAATCCCTAAAATCATCTCATTCTAAAGGTGAATCATGTTAGTTAGGAAGGGATGGAGATGGGGGTCCCAGACTGGTTTTATTGAGGATATATTTTTGGGTCTTCTGGTTTCCTCAAAGTTTTGTGATCCTCAGGAAAATGGTAAGAAACCATTTTATCTTCCCATGTCCTTGATGACTAGGGCTAGCCATCAGTAGAGACACAGGGATCTATGTCTGGGCAATCTGCGCCTAACTAAGTACCAACCACCAAAACTGAGTACCACTTTGAAGTAGTGGGTTTGTTAAACTTTGGTTTAAACTTTGGCTTGGCTCATGCCCAGAAACCTGGTTCTCTCAAAGCAGCTCCTGCAAGCTGCTAAAAGCAGTGGTAGATGGATCCCAGCAACGCCTTCAGTGAGTTCATATGGCCCTGTATTTGCCTTTGGAAGGCCCTCCCAAGTTGACCCTGGTCTTGGCCTCATCACTAGCTTTCACCAATAGGCCCTTAGCAGAAGAGACAGAAAGACTGGGAAAGTCTTCCCTTTTGCTGTTCTTGGCACCCCGCTGTCACGGAAACAAGCTCAGGCTCGTCAGACGGCAATGTGAAACACATGGCCCAGCGACCCCATGGCCCGGCTGACATCCCGTCAACCCCAGGAGCAGGGCTGCCAGGGTGGCTGGGCTGACCTCAGCCACATGACTGAGGTGGAGGGAAGAATTGCTTGGCTAAGCACATCCCACATTGCTGACCCAGGGAGTTGGGATCTAAATCAATGGTTGTTCTTTTAAACCACTAGTTTTGAGGCGGTTTATTATATAGCAACAGCTAACTCATACAGGGGGCAATAAAAAGACCCAAACGCTTTTGCAGATGATCCCTTTCTCATACTTTTTTTTTTTTTCAGGAGTGGAAAGTAAACCATTGCTTATAGTGAGAGGAGTAGTACTAACACAATGATTTGGCTTCACTCACAAAAGAACAACAAACTAGGAGAACTTCCACCTCTCACAAAAGAACAACAAACTAGGAGAACTTCCACCTCTCACGTCTCAAAACTTGATACAAAGCTACAGTAATCAAGGCAAAATGACTGGCATAAAGACAGACACATAGATGGGTACAGCTAAATAGAAAGTCCAGAATCAAACCCTTATAGTTATGTTCAATTGATTTTTGACACAGAGACAAAATAATTCTGTGGCCAAATGATAATTTTTTCAACAAATAGTTCTAGAACCATTGGATATTCATATGCAAAAATAGTAATAATCCTACATCTTTATCTGATATCATCTCACACTAGAAATCAACTCAAAATGGATCCTTGACCTAAATATGAGAGCTAAAACTATAAAAATTCTTGTGGTAAGATGAGAGAAAATATCCGTGACATTGGGTCAGGCGAAGATTTCTTAGATGTGACCCTAAAATCATGATCTATAAAGGAAAACCTGATAAATTGGGCTTCATGAAAATTTTAAAACTTTTACTTTTCAAGAGACATCATTAAAATTAAAAGACAAGCCACAGACTAATGGAAAATATTTTAAAATACGTATCTCATAAAAAATTTGTATCCAGGATATATTAAGAACTTCTACAACTCAATAATGTTTTAAAAAATTAAAAATAGGTGAAGAACCCTGACTTGATCTTTATATGTTTTATGGCTTGATCTTTCTATGTTATATTTAGATGTATCAAAATATTATATATATCCCCAAAAATATCTACATCTATTATGTATCCATTTTAAAATAAAAAAAGAATAAAAGTTAAAATAGGCAATAATTTGAATAGACATTTATCCAAAGATGACGCCCAAATGCACAATTACCATATGAAAAGATGTTCAATGGCCGGGGGGGTGGAGCACGCCTGTAACCCCAGCGCTTAAGGAGGCCGAGGCGGGCATATCACTTGAGGTCAGGAGTTCGAGACCAGTCTGACCAACGAGGCGAAACCCCATCTCTACTAAAAACACAAAAATTAGCCTGGCATGGTGGTGCACGCCTGTAGACCCGGTTACTTAGGAGGCTGAGGCAGAAGAATCGCTTGAACCCAGGAGGCAGAGGTTGCAGTGAGCCAAGATCGAGCCACGGCACTCCAAGCCTGAGTGACAGAGTGAGACTCTATCTAAAAAAAAAAAAAAAAAAAAGTAACAAAAGATGCTCAACATGAAAAATCATTGTAATTGTAAATCCAAAGCATAATTACATCCACTTCATTCCCTCTAGGATGATGATAATAAAAATTCAGACAATGGGTCAGGTGCTGTGGCTTACACCTGTAACCTCAGCACTTTGAGAGCCCGAGGTGGGCAGATCACTTGAGGTCAGGAGTTTGAGACCACCCTGGCCAACATGGTGAAACCCCATCTCTACTAAAAATACAAAAATTAGCCGGGCATGGTAGCATGCACCTGTAATCCCAGCTACTCAGGAGGCTGAGGCAGGAGAATCTTTTGAACCCGGGAGGCAGAAGTTGCAGTGAGCCGAGACTGAGCCACTGCACTCCAGCCTGGGCGACAGAGTGAAACTGTGTCTCACAAAAAAAAAAAAAAAATCAGACAATAACAAGTGTTACCAAGGATGTGGATAAACTGAAACTCTCATACATTGCTGAAGAGATGTCAAGTGATACAGTTGTTTTGGAAAACAATATCTGTTTCTTAAAAAGAAGTTAAACACAAACAGCATATGACGCAGGAATTCCATTCTTGAGTATCTGCCTACCCAAGAGAAATGAGAACCTATGTTTACTCAAAGATCTGTACGCGAATATTCACAAATAGCATATACATAATAGCCGAAAGTAGAAAGGAGCCAAATGTCTATCAACTAGAAAATTATTTTGGGGAAAAAAAGTATATACTCATATATTGAAATACTACTAGGCAATAAAAAGGCACAAACCACTGACACATGCTTCAACACAGATGAACCTCAAACCATTATGCTAAGGAAACAACGTATCCACAAAGACCTTCTAGTGTATGATTTGATTTTTATGTAAAATGTTTAAAAAAGTATAGAGCAGAAAGCAGTTAGTGCTTGCCTGGGACTGAGGATAGGAGAGGAAATTGACCGCAAATGGGCCCAGGGAACTTCCTGGAGTGATGGAAACATTCTACAATTGGATGGTAGTGATGGTTGTATAATTCTATAAATTAACTAAAAAGCATTGATTTAGATGCTTACAACGAGTGTATTTTCAGGTAAATGAACAATATCAATAAAGCTTAACTGAAAAAAAGAAACTTTGGAGTTTCTCTCAAGAGAAAAAAGAATTGAGTACCTGAAAATATTATTTTGAATTTAACTGTACGTGAAATCTAGTTATAAAAACCTCCCATTGTTACGCTTTCTCTCTGTGTGTGCGTGGGTGTGTGCGTGCTAGTGATTGGTGTGCTGGAATGATAACCTTATGCTTTTCTTTGGGGCTTCTTAGGAAAGTGAAGACTTTCGCGACACATCACTCCAGGCACGGGAACTGGACAGCACATCTGGGAAGAGAATAGAATGACGCATGCACAATGGGGGCCGGACTGACATGGGGGTAAGCACACCTGTGAAACCACTTCTCCAACCCATCCCACTGGCTCTCCCGCCAGCGCCCACCGGCACACCTCCGCATGGTCAGTCTCCTCCCTCTGTCCAGATGCCCGGCCTCAGATGCACAGGCACAACGTGAAGGTGGCCCTGATGGAACACATGGTTCTGTTTTGCTGATTTGGTCCAGTTGTCTGGAAAGATACTGTCTTAAATGGCGTGCTATTTATCACATTTCACTGTCCTTCAGGAGACATCTGAGGAAGGAAAACACATCATACCTGTTCCTGATTTAATTTTACTTTCTCCAATTTGAGAAATAAACTGTTGTATTACTTTACAATGAAAAAGAATATTGCACCCGACTTTTGTTTTACTACATCTATAAAACAAGTATTGTTGTGATAAATTAAATCTGGCAAGGATTAAGGGAAAATTCATCTAAGTGATCATGCAGCTTAAAGCAGCACCAGCAGGTCAGTTAAACAATCCTTCTGCCAACCACGGCCTGTGCTTAAACCACACCCAGACAAAGGAAAGTTTATTCTATTTTTAAAGATTTCCAGAGAACAGGATCATAGGAATTTTTACCCCTTAAGGCATTTAGTCTGTCTGAGAAATCTATTTTACATAGAAACATGATAGAAACAAAGAGAACATGATTGTCCTGCCAAACCCAAGATTTTTTTTTATTATGATTATCGTTCTGAAATACAAAGGACAAAGTGGAAGACAAAATTTATGCAGTGTGTCTGCTGTGTTTCTGATTAATGAAACAGACCCTTATATTTTATTAAGGTTAAGTAAGCAGCCCAGCCAAGAAGCTGAGCTTTTGCATTTTAATTTGGAGAATTTCAATGATAATAAAGCTGCAGAACATAAAGAAATTAAAACCAAGAACTCTTTTCCCTAGAATCTTACTCTTTTCCCCAGCTATTGCACTAAAGGAATTGTAGGTTAGCTAGTGAGAGACACCCTCCTAAATTTAAAGTATTTATATGGCATTCTCAATTATTGTTCTGGGCTATAGTACATCTTCCAGTATAAACAGAAAAGTCAGCTCACAAGTGGTTTAAAATAAAGAAGACTGAATAACCAAAAAGTTATTTGAATATATATAAAATACAAATAAGCTTCTGGGCATATTTTAATTTAAAAGAAATCAATACTTTTCTGAAATAATTTTAATTACTGGAATTGCCCATCATCATTATGACATTATGTCTTTTGTTTTCTTTCTTTTTCTTTTCTTTTCTTTGTTTTTTTTTTTTGTGCAGCGGAGCTATCTCGGCTCACTGCGACCTCCTCTCCAGGGTTCAAGTGACTGTCCTGCCTCAGCCTCCCGAGTAACTGGGATTACAGGCTCGCACCACCACACCCGGCTAATTTTTGCATTTTTAGTAGAGACGGGGTTTCACCGTGCTGGCCAGGATGGTCTCGATCTCCTGACCTCGTGATGCCCCGCCTCGGCCTCCCCAAGTGCTGGGATTACAGGCGTGAGCCACCGCCGCGCCTGGCCAGGCCTTTGGGTTTCTCAGTCAATGTGACCACGTGCTCAGACTGTCACTCCTCCCGGGGGTAACGGGCACACACCGACCTCGTGACAAAAACGAACTCCAACAAATGTTTTCCCCACGTCAGTCTGCGACCAAAAAAAATATATATATATATAGAGAGAGAGAGAGATGGGGACCTAGGATGGAGACTACGCCAGCTTTCTAAATGCCCACTGGCAGCGAGAAAAGATGCGGACTCCACGCACAGCGAAGTGCAAGAACAGAGCACGGCCGGGAGGAGGCCTGAGCTGCGCGTGCGGAGCCCGCCTGAGCCTGCGCCTGCGCCTGCGCCGGGGCCTCTGCGCTGCCGCCGCTGCAGCCTCCCAGGACCTGCTCGCTGTTCCCACAGCCGCCCCCGCCCCCGCTCCTCTCTCCTCACCTTTCCCGGCCTCTGCAGGAGCTAATGTATACATTGTATCGGTTTGTGCAAACCCATGAAAACTGCAGAGTTCTGCCGAACGTAAATATTGAACCCCTGTCGCCCTCATCTTTGCCACTTCCGCTGAAAGGTACGAGCACACGTATCCCCCCTTACTGCCTTGTAGGTCATATATGTGGGGCCTTCCGAAGAGAAAAGGTGCCTGCTGGGGACGGGAGAAAGCAGGTCTGCGCCGTCACTGTGCAGGGGAAGCCGAGGCCGCTCCGCACAGAGACTCCAGCGAGGCCACGGGCTTCTGCTGCTCAGCGCTCCGGGTCGGGACGCAGCGTGGACCACCTTCCTTTAGAGAGGAGTGGAGAAAACTGGGAATGCGGTGCTGACGGGAGAGGAGAAGGCTGGGACCTCAACCAACCCACGTCCAAGAGCGAAGAGAAAGCATTTGCTCACTTGGAAACCCAGGCACTGTGGCAGATGCTGAGTTCAGGCATTGGGTGTCCGAGCACAGAAACCATGTGAACCCAGGGACTGTGTCAGACGCTGAGTTCAGGCATTGGGTGTCCGAGCACGGAAACCATGTGCCCGGGACAGCCCGGAGTACCACGAAGGGAGCCCCAGGCAGTCTGGAGTACCACCAAGGAAGTTCTAGAGCTCTAAGAAAAGTCTGGCTTTCATGTGTCTGACTGCTTTAAAAGCAACACAGCATTCGGAGCCAGGGCAGCCAGGGATAAAGGCTGATCTTGATGAGTTCCATCAGAAAACTTTTTCTTTTTCCTAGTTCAGACAGAACCCACTGAACAGAGATGAAAATGTTATCTTCAGAGTTTGGGTAATTCACCAAGGATTAGAATAAGTCTTCATAACTCTAAATTTTAAAAATTACTCAGTGAGTTAGTAGAACATCACAGAAAGAGTGGATAGCCACGAAGCAGAAAGGAGCAGAAGCTATTACGGAAGACGTTTCGTAAGCTAGAATGAAGAGTTTTCTATCATAAAACTTTCTGGAAATTAAATAATTTGAAAAGGGGGTTATTAAGCCTGTTGCATAGTCTTTAAACAAGGATTAAGTAGTAAACCAGGAGTTGGAATCTTTTTTTTTTCTGAGACAGAGTCTGGCTCTGTCGCCCAGGCTGGAGTGCAGTGGGGCAATCTCGGCTCACTGCAACCTCTGCCTCCTGGATTCAAGTGATTCTCCTGCCTCAGTCTCCCAAGTAGCTGGGACTACAGGCACACGCCACTGTGCCTGGCTAATCTGTGTATTTTTAGTAGAGATGGGGTTTTGCTATTTTGGCCAGGCCGGTCTTAAACTCCTGATCTCAGGTGACCCACCCTCCTCGGCCTCCCAAAGTGCTGGGATTACAGGCGTGAGCCACTGCACCCCACCTTAGAATCTCCTAATTTAAAAAATCCAGTGAGTTGTTATATATCAGCGATTGCATTTTAAGTATTGCACAATTTTCTCTTAAACCTCACAAGAGTTATTTGAGGCGACTTTTGTTATGATTATCATTCGCAGAAGACACTGAACATCAGGATGACCAAATAAGCAACGTAGTGTCATTGATCTCATAATTGCAAGAGCAAGAATTTGAATCTGAGTTGCCTTAAAGGTAAAAGTTTTGCTTTTTTACTATCCTACTGTCATTCCTGAAGATCTGAATTTTTATGAATGCTTTATAGACCTCAGTCCGGGAAGTTCCCTATGGTTGTGACTAAATGATTACAGCTTATAAAAGGCTAGGAGTTAGGCAAAAGCTGGCATTAGAGTCCTTCTGCTAACTGGTAGTCAGTGCCCCAGACGAACATGAGTTTGCAGAACTAGTTGTCGTGAGTCTAGATTATATCAGCTTCATTCTCTGTCTCCCTCTCTTATTCCCTAAATCTATCAGTAAGTCTAGGTGTGCAGGAGGGTTAGAGTTGCCACCTGTCTTACGTGGGGTTCTCTAAGAAACGGAGCTGAGATGAAATTTACAAGAAGAGAGTTTATTGAGAATTTCTTTCCAGATCAATACCCATGGAGAATTGAAGGAACTGGGGCTGGGTAGACAAAGGAGTTGAATTGTGGTGTAGTTACAGGAAAGGCTTGCCACCCCTTCAGCTGCCAACATTCCAAGAGGTTGGTGGAGTAAGTGCTTCTGTCCTAAAGGAAGGATGGGGCAGCCATCAGAGCTTCCACAACACCTGTGCGTTCTGTGAGTCTGCTTAGACCAGCTCGGTCCACAAAGCACAGGCCGGGCTCACGCAGCCAGCGGCAGACTCTCTCTGGGTGGCCGGCTCAGCGACAGTAGCAAGGAGCACCCCTGACTTACTCAGTCA
This sequence comes from Papio anubis, assembly GCF_008728515.1. NCBI lineage: Eukaryota > Metazoa > Chordata > Mammalia > Primates > Cercopithecidae > Papio > Papio anubis. Next base: position 2,836,639 of record NC_044978.1, read on the forward strand.
CCATCTCCACAAAGCAATGCCACATTCAGGAAGTGCTGCTTCCTTAAAGATCCAGAGGTGGGAACTGAGGAAGTCATTACCAAGGATTTAACTGGATGGATTAGGGCCTTGCTGGGGGTTCGTGGTCCGGGCTCAAACTCGAGATGCTCCCTGGAAGTGGAACACTGTATCCAGCCTGATTTTGACCCTGCACATATGATACAGGCTCCAAAGATCATCTGAAAGAGGTTTCGTAGAGGAAAAATGACTTGGTAAGAACCCAGAGTAAGCCAGGGCACCACATCCTGACATGGACCGCTGGGCCAGCTCATCTACGTCGTAAAGAAAGTTCTCTCTGGGCTTAACAAATACCAATCTATCACACTAAAGAAGTAAAATATCCTTTATTAAAGGTAGGGTATTGGCCGGGCGCAGTGGCTCACCCTTGTCATCCCAGCACTTTGGGAGGCCAAGGCCAGCAGATCACGAGGTCAGGAGATTGAGACCATCCTGGCTAACATGGTGAAACCCCGTCTCTACTAAAAATATAAAAATTAGCCGGGCGTGGTGGTGGCACCTGCAGTCCCAGCTACTCGGGAGGCTGAGGCAGGAGAATGGCGGGAACCCGCGAGACAGAGCTTGTGGTGAGCCGAGATCGCGCCACTGCACTGCAGCCTGGGTGACAGAGCAAGACTCTGTCTCAAACAAAACAAAAGAAAACAAATAAAGGTAGGGAATTGCACTCTATTATTGTTGCAATGCTCTCAGCAACTATTTTCCAAAACTCAGATGTTAAATCAGATTACACACTAAGAGTCTCTGCCTACATATAATTGCTGTGGTTTGGAGAGCTTTCATTCATTTGATGAAAAACGATTGAATACCTACTATGTACTAAGCGGTATTCCAGTCAGTGCAGACAAAAAAATTACTGAAAGAGCATTTCCTGCCATCCAAAATGATACAGATTAAAGACACATAAACAGCTAGTTATAAAGCAATTTGATCAATTCCATGGTAATGTACAAATTGCTATGGGAGTCCAAAGGAAGAAGTAATCAGAGAAGCATGACAATCACACACTTGGAAGTGCTGGCAGGTGCTGAACTGCGTGGTGGGACACAGCTTCAACCAGAAGGGCCCTGGAGTCTCAGCGCTGCCTCCATCACCGCTGACAGCACCGCTGTTTGTGCCACCATCCTCTCTGGGGCAGCAGAGGCAACTCTAGGACACTGGTGACAGAAGAGCCAGAGAGGGAGAAACAGTCAAGTAAGACAGGCCTTCAGAAATGACTTTCCACAAAAGCCAAACAGAGCTTGATATTTGCCTTCAAAGAAGATGCAGATGTAAAAAAGAACAGAAACGCAATTAAACCACCAAATCCTTTACTCCTTTTTCCGTTGTCATAATCTCAGCCTTTCTCATTGATAGATAGCTTATTATCACAGAACATGGACCTTAATTTCAAAACCACAATTTTAGGACTCACCTCTGCCCGGCCACACACACACACCCTCTCCAACCTGCTTCTTTTAAGTGTTATTTTTGCTTAGTCTTTCTTCTTGCATGTATCCACAGCTTCATTTTTGTTTGGATTTTTAAATAGCAGTTAAACAAGAAAGAGCTCACCTCTTTGAAAAGCAGTGTAATGTCTGGCTCTGTGTTTCTCGTGCCACCTGGGAAAATGACTTCAGATGGTCTGTTGGGAGCTACTCACACCTCACAGGGTAGCTCCCTCCCACTCACAGGCAAAGCAGTGCCCGCCTGAGGCCACAGACTGATGGAGGGAGCGGGGCCATGTGAGCTTAGAGACTGCGGGCACCTTTCCTCCATGGTTGCCTTGCAAATTGTTTTACCACTAGGAGCCCAGAAGGAGGAGTTTAGAGCCATCTGTTTTTCCTTGACAGTTAGGAGTAAAATGGGGGATTTTAAGATGAAAAAGGTTATATATGGCTTTTGTTGTTGTTGTTGTTGTTTTTCTTTTGTTTTGTTTTGCTTTCCAATGTTGTAATTTTTTTATTTTTATTTTACTTTAAGTTCTGGGATACATGTACAAAATGTGCAGATTTGTTACGTAGCTATACATGTGCCATAGTGGTTTGCTGCACTCATCAACCTGTATATATGACTCTTCTAACCTAAGGTGAAACTTGACTTGCAGAAGAAAGTAGTGGGAGATGCAGAGATGTCTCTACTAGTTTAGGACTTTGTGTGAGGCTTTGAACGTTGTGAGCCCCTAAAAATTTAAGATGACTTTCTGATATGAATAAATCATGAGTGCTAGAATTAAATAAATGGTATTCGTGTAAGAAGACCCTTGTTTTCATTCTGTGCTGTTTTATTATTTGATTTCTATGAAACAAGGTTGTGAAAAGAGTGAAAGTCGGCCAAGAGAAAGAATAAGAAAAACGTGGATGGATTCTCATGGGAAGTACCCACTTTGCAGAATGGCATCTGTCCTGGTAAATCTCGCCCACAGTGATGGCCTGTGTTTTCAGGATGCATCCAGCAGGCCTCCTCTTGCCCTCCTGAGGCTGGAATGGCCTTGGCCAGACTGTAGGGGCAGAAAGGAGACCAACGCACGTGCAGAGACTAAAACTGGAGAAGACAAACTTGAATTCCACAGCACTCTGGCAGGACCCGCAGGGCGGCCCAGCACACTGCCCACCACAGTGATTCACGCAGCTGTCTGCCTCTGATGAAACCACACGCCGGGGCCCTCGGCTACAGAGACACCCCACAGCGAATACTCCCTTCCGTGTGGTTAATGGGCCAAGGAGAAAATCACTATTGGTAATATGTTCATTAGAGTTCTGTGAGAATAATAGTGACAAGAATTTCATGGGCTGGGATTCTAAAATGCATCAGGCACTGGGATAGGGACTGGAAAGGCTTTATCTCCAGTTACAATTCTGTTACATAAATAATGTATTGCTTAGAAAATTAGAAGCCAAAAAGTTAAATGACTGAACAATGTTCACATAACTAGCAAGTTGCAGAGGTTGTGGTTGAACCTAATATTTCTGACTCCTGAAAATTTTCACCATCTCACTATGAATCCCTTAAACAATAGTGCTGTCAGGTACCATTTATTAAGCATTTACTGTGTACCTGGTTTTCTTCTATGCATTTTACGTATATCCTCCTATTTAATCCCCACCATCATTTTTGCAATTAGTGTTATTTCTATTTGCGAATATGTTATAAAGGTGAATGTTTGACAACCTAGGTAAGGTGTGGGGATAGTTATCATCTGTGTTACAGAAGGCTGAGTCTCTGTTGCCAATCTTGTTCAGGGAGCAGATTGGACATAAGGTTGTCTACATCCTGACAATTTGGTAAGATTCTCCAGAAATATCAGCCAACACTGTGCTCCTTGTGTATTTCATATAGCCATGAGTGAATCAGGAATAGCATCTTCTATCCACAGGGGATAATAACTGCATTACACTGATAACAGTGATTAAGATTAGAACAAGTTTTGGGGTCATCCCAACCTGGTTTAGAACCCTGCTTTTTTCAGTCTGACCCTGTGGATACTATGTAAGCTTTCTAAGCCTCCATTTTCTCATTTGCAAATTATAGATAATAATACCTACCTCGTAAGTATTCTTATTGTGCAAATTAGATAAGATGACACCCATAAAACACTTAGTACAGTGTCTGGCAGCTACTAAGTGCAAAATAATTGGTAGCTATAGTTATTTTAAAACAAGAAATAATTACATTTTATAGGTTTAACCAGTTAGGACTGGATATAGCTGTGTTTAACAGAAAAAAAAATAATAGCAGTGGCCTAAAGAAGAGAAAAATGTACTTATCTCTCATGAAAAAGAAGCAGAGAGCAGGTACTCCAGGACACATATGGTGACTCTGGTGTCATCAGGGAGACCTAGGCCATTTCTTTGTTCCAACATCTAGACAATGGCTTCCATTCTCCAGGTCACTCAGGGTCTAAGGTGGCTTCAGCAGCTTAAGCCAGGACATCTGACTTTGGGGAAGAAACGGAGAAAAAGTAAAGACAAAAAGGCATCCCTGAAGCTGAGTAAGCTCCCTGTAAGTCACCTTCCTAAGAGTCCTGTGCAACTTGTCTGCTTCCATCTCGCTTACCAGACCATAGCTACACGACCACACTGTGCCACAGGAAAATTCAGAAGGGTCGTCTTTTATTCCAGGAAAAATTATGCCCAGCTGAAAGTATCAGGATTTGTTTCTAAGAAGGAATGGAAAGAAATATGCTGGAGAAAGCAACCGGCAGGCCCTGCCATACTGGGTAGGAAGGATCTCAACATGACGATGCACGTCATGCTGAGGGAGTAGGGTGATCTCTTCGTCCGCCGTTTCATTATAAAGCTGAGTAGATGCCCATCCGCGGAGGGAATGGGATGACGAAGGACCATGAGTGAGGCAGTGGCAGTGCCCACGGAGAACTCAGACCTTCTGACTTCCAACTGGTTCAATGTATTTTTCATTCAAATTCACTGCCTTTCTCATAAATGACTTTGGCTTTTTGAAAGTCCCCATTTAGGGATATTCGATAAGTATTTCTTTTAAGGCTTTCAGGTCTTGTTTTGTGATTTGTCTGCATTGGTTAACAGCTTGTCACTCTCCAACATAGAACAGATCTTCCATTGTAAGCACCGTTTGTCATCACTAACAGCCATTTTACCAAAGGCCATGAATACAATCCTGTTAATTGCTCCATGGATATTATTTTCTAAGCCTTTAATTATTTTGTTACACTCCTCTGAGTCCTTTTCATTACTCTTCCAGCCTACAGTTTATTCTATAAAGACATAGTTTGCCCTTCCTGAGGTTATATAGCCCATGGAAATGTTACAGAGTATATAATTTGCAAGCTTATGTTTTTATTAACAAACATTTAGTTCGCATGGTTCTATCTCATTTAAACTAAAATCTTCCCAATACTAGAGTGCTACTTGATGTCTATGCAATCTTTAAGGTCTTTTTAAACAGAATTTAAAGAACCTTCGAAATAAGAAGCCATGTATTGCTATAGGCGTCCTAGTGCATGGACCCAAGCAGCGAAAGACCAGAATTGTAAGTCCAGGTCCATGAATTTTAAATGAGTCCTCAATTAGAGAGTGAATTCTCTAGCTCCTAATTAAAGAGGCTTTAATCACAGACAATGAATAAAAAGCATGGAAGAACAAGTGGCATAAGGGAAGAAATCATAATTATTGAGATGGGAGGAAGCTGTGATGGAAAAAATCTGTGCAGTAACATCCGCTGATTGTACTTCCCAGGCATGGCTTCAAAAGACATTTCCTCGTTCTCTCTAGAAAACTGGATCCACCTCAGTCACAGATTCCTTTGAAAATGATTTAGTAGAGAATTCCAAGCTTCAACAACATGTCTTCTCATGGAAAGACAATGATCCTAAGTTGGTAAATGGAAAAGACAACAGGTTATAAAGGTAGCCTAAAATAAGATACTGGGTTTTGTAAATAAGATATATATAAGTGTATATTTTAAAAGTTCTAGAAGGATATACACCTAGATATTGATAGCAATTATCTTGAGTGGTAGAATTGTGAAATGTATCTCTCTCTTTTGCATATACATATATGTTTATGTATATGTAGATAACTTACTTGTATGCCATATTTACTTGTATACTACATATATATACTGTTTTTCTAAAAGGAAAGGCGTGTTTATACTTTAATTTTTAAAAACATACCTATGGATGATTAACAACTAACTTTCAAGGAAATAAAATAGGCTAATTCCTAGTTGTACATGTTTGTGAATAAACCAAAGCCATCCAATGAAAGTGTATATTGTGTGGATACAATATCTATTGTATTTGGGAAAGTTATAGTACCACTTATCCAACAAAACATTTGGTCCTTCTAAGATGTCAGAATTTATCTACTCCTATTTTTACAAAATTTGAGAAACAAACAATCTTTTCTTCCAGATGTTCACATGATGGTACTATTACTTTTACTATGGTCTATTAAGGACACATGAAAAACAGAAAAGTAATACATTCATATGAACTCCTTAGCATTTAAAAATAAATTTTGATTTTGTTATATTTTAAAAGCAGTAGCACAAATCAATGACATATATCATTTATTCAATCTATAAATGATGACAAAGTTCATGGCACATATTCACTGATAATCACTGGCAATAATTCCCAAACCCCCAGGACCCAAAGATCCACAGAGAAGGTATCCCTGGCATATCCACTTGGGTTCCTGGCATCTCTACTGTGGATACAACCTGACTTGCCTGCACTTTACATTATAAAAGGGACTTTCCCCAGATATCAATCTTGTCCCTCCATCTTCATTCGCCTTCTCCTGTACTTTCTCTTACCTGTCCACCCCTTCTCTCCACCAAGGAGCAGGAGTTGTGTGATAGGAGATGGAGATTCCGCCTGTGCCAAGAAGCAGGGCACTGAGTGAACAAACAGCATGAGTACAGATTAAATAGAAGTGTTCACCTTGCGTTTCAGAGACCTTTTCCTCGGGATCCCACAGCACCCCATGCCCAGGAGCTGCCTTAATCGTAAATCAAATTCAGCGCTCATGGCAGGTGCCGCTGCTTCCAGTCCTTTGTGTGCATTTGTCTTTCTTATATATGCAATAAAACTCTAACTTGATCATAAACTATGTCCTCTCTGTGCCCATGACTGGAACGTGTGTATTTCTGGTCAAAGCTTGTAAACCAATGTCAGAGCCCAAGAGAAGTCTATATCCATCGGGCTGAGAGTCGTCCTGGAAAAAAATTCAACCAGGTGGGATGTAAACACTGTTTCAGTGAAGGAAGATGCACGGAACGGAGGAGAAAGCCTCCCCGAGGTTGATTTGAACAAAGAGCCGGGGAGCCTGGTAAGAAAGACTGCATCCTAAAGTGTTATGAACTGACTGGGCACACGTTTAAAAGGTTCAAAAATGAATAATGCTTGAATACTATGTCAGTTTAGTTTGTTCTCAATCCATTTGCCACTGAAAAAGAGAACTGCGCGTCAAAGGTGAAAACCCTGAATCCCGAAATTTCCATAAATTATTGGGGCACGGCAAAGTCACCCCCAGAGCCCTTCAAATAGGTTATGATTCAAAGGGCAGAGGCAGAGCAGCCGGTGAATCAAGCCAGGACCAGTGTGCCTGTGGCAAACAGATCATGATCCCAAACATAGGCTCTGCTTGCAGTTTAGATTTATAGACCAGCTCACCAAGTCTCAAGCCACCAAAGAAGAAAGGGAGAGTTTATGTTTCCAACCGGTGATGACTGAGCCTCTTTGTGGCCAGCTGGCTTGCTAAGAGAGTGGCTGGCTCACTGTGGGCATCCTCTCGTTCTGAAAGGCCTGAGGATGCCGCGTGGGTAAATCAAGCACGTGTTTCCAAACTTCAGATGTTACACCAACTATTCTTCTTACCTTGTCTGTTAAAATTGGACCAAAGGACTCACTCTTAAGTTAAGCTGACTTGCTTCCCTGAGCAATTTCTGGGCTTCATCACTCATATGATCCCAGGACTTTACTGCATTTTGTAGGGCCATTCCACCAGGGAATGTGGTGTCTCTTCTTGGTTTATCTGTTCATCTGTCCATTCCCTCATCCTCTGAAGCAGGGTGAGGGGGAGAGAAGAAGTACCAAGACCCAGTCTGGTCATCCCGTCCTTTGGAAAGGTGGCTGCCCGCCGTGTATTCCCAGGGGAACCCTCAAGTCTAACTCTGAAGGTCAGGCTCCCTAGAGCAAACCAGACGCAGGGATCCTTGGTTGCTGTCCCCTGCCAGAGACTCTAAGTTAAACATATATAGGTACATATATAACATATATATATATATATATGTTTATTGGTAAATACACACTTCTTTAAAGAGAAGTTTTAAGCTCACAGCAAAATTTGGCAGAACCTACAGAGATTTCCCATGAGCCCGCACCCATCCCTGCACACAGCCAGCCCACTCTCAACATCCGTCATTCGAGTGAGACATTTGCTAAAACAGATGCACCTGCAGTGACATGTCACCATCACGCAGAGTCCACACGCTCCATTAGGGTGTGCTCTCGGTGTTGTACATTCTGTGGGTTTTCACAAAGACGTAACAACACGTGTGCATCACTGTGCTATCCTACGAAATAGTTCCACCGTCCTAAAAATTCCGTTTCCTGCTTAGTCATCCCTCCCACCCCACAAACCCTGGCAACCGTTATCTTTTCATTGTCCCCATAGTTGTGTCTTTTCCAGAGTGTCATAGAGTTCAATTGTACAGGATGTACCCTTTTCAGACTGGCTTCTTCTATTTACTTAGTAATATGCTTTTAAGGTTCTTCGGTGTCTTCACATGGTTCGATGGCTCATTTCCTTTTTAGCACTTTTAAAATATGCCATTGTCTGGATGTACCACAGCTTATTGATGCATTCACCTACTGGACATCTTTGCTGCTTCCAAGTTTGGGCAATTATCAATAAAGCTGCTATAAACATGTACCTGCAGATTTTTGTGTGGACATATATTTTCAGCTCATTTGGGTAAATTCCAAGGCAAGTGATTTCTGGCTCCTATGGTAAAAGCATGTTTTGCTTTAGAAGAGACGGCCAAACTGTCTTCCAAAGTGGCTGTGCCATTCTGCATTCCCACCAGCAATGAATGACAGTTCCTGTTGCTTCACACCCTTGCCAGCAATTGGTGGCGTCAGTGCTCTGGATTTTCATCACTCTGATAGGTGTGTGGTGGTATCTCCATGTTGTTTTAATTGGGAAAGATTTTCATCAAGGCCCAGGACCAATGCCTGCTTCTTATCCACACGCCTTCCTATGATTACCTCTCAGAATTATGGGACTGGAATGTCCAGAAGCAAAGACACTGTGGGGAAATCTCTAAGAGGCATACAGCATAGAGGTTTTATCAGGGGAGAGGAGAGCTAAGTCCAGAATGGGCTTCACCACTGCTTGCGTTTCCTATTGCTGCTGTAGTAAATTGCCATACATTCTACTGCTTAAAACAGTGCTAATTTACCGTCTTAATAGTCTGAAGGTCAGAAATCCAAAATCAGTCTCACAAGGGTGAAGGCAAGTGTCAGCAGGACAGGTTCCTTCTGAGGCTCTGCAGAACTATTTTCCTGCCTTTTCCCACCTGCAGAAGCTGCTGCACTCCTTGGCAGGTGTCCCCTTCTTGGTCTTCAAAGCTGGTGGCGTAGCCTGTCTCTCTGTCACCATGTCGCCCTCTTCTGCGGTCACTTCTCCCTCCGCCTCCCCCTCACAAGGGTCTTGCAATGACGCTGAGAGCCCACCCGCTCAGGGCATCTTCCCACAATGAGATATTGGCAATGTCCCTTTTGACATATAAGGTAAGGTTCACAAGTTCCTGGGATTAGAACGTGGACATCTTTGGAGGTGTATCATTTAGCCCAGCACAAACACCAAGTAAGGACATCTACAGTCCAAAGCATTTTTTGTTCTGATCGACTTTTTAGATTCTTTAGATACACATGATACTGCAAAAGAGATTATATCTTACCGTTAGTAGAAAGAAAATAGATAAATCCTTGCCTCTACCTAAAGGAAATCCGGGCAAGAATGACAAAGCATTAATGACATTGGTAGATGCTAATTTCAACCCTTCATTATTCTGTTTGTCTACCTTTTTTCCGATTTTGCCATGTAACGGGGATCTGTCCCACTCTACCTATAGCAGATTAGTCCTGAATTTTTAAAATCCAAATGAACATGTGGCCATTGACTTCCATTATGCACAAATTTATAATTCATAAGGCATCTGCTTCTGTAGGTTAAGGGCGGTGGCGGTTATTGGATACACAAAACCCAATGGGTTGTTAAAGGCATCAAGGAATTTGAACCACATCACACATTTCAGGTTTCTTGATGAAAATAAGATGTAAAATAGGGGAATTAAACTGTGTTAATTCATTTTTGCCATTCGAGACTATGATTCAATATTATGGAACCTAACTAATCAACATTTATGTAATTGGGAGTTTTTATTACATTCTGAAAGACAAAGAGTTTTATAAATTGATAAAGGCCTTTCAAACATTGTGTCCCTTAAAACCAAACTAGCTATAACTGTTATTTGTAGTCAACACTAAAACATAAGAAAACAAAAACAAGGCAGTGGAAAATAGTAGAAAAAAATGTTAGATTTATAGTCAAAAAAAAAGTCACAGAATTTTGGCTCTGATGACGCTGCTTATAGCTGTGTACTTTAAGACAAGCAGTTTGATTTATCTAACCCTCTGTTTCCTTGTTTATAAAATGTGAATGATATTGCCTTCTTCAAAAGATTGTTGCAATAAGTAGACGAAATGCTGCATCACAAGTGAATTGTTACATATAAAGTAAGATGTTACTAGGAAGGACCCACCATGTTCTATGGCTTACTTATAAACATATCCATTGTTAACTGAATTTTTGGTGGTTTAAATTAACTAAAAATGTTCAGGTGTTCTTAAAGTTAAAAGTTACAATAACAAAATTCATCTCTAGCTCCAGAGGAGGACTCTGAATTTACTATGTTGTTGAAGTTACCTTTGCTATTTTATCATCTAAGGAAATACCAACCTCTGGAAATAATAGTAGCTTCAGAAGAAAAGGACATGATTCCTGTGTCAAGAGGGCTGAGATGAAAGATATCTAACTCAGCCATTCCATGTGATGTGAAAGAACAGTTACAAAGGTACTGACGTGACCAGGAGATAGAGGCAAAAAGCCTAAGGAGAAAACAGCAATTTAAATGACTGAAATCTACACGTTTTCATTTAATACATAGTCTTTTAATTTAACACATGTTTCTTAAGTCAACTCTCATGATATTTTCTAGAACAGCAATCCACAACCTTTTTGCCACCAGGAACCAGTTTCATGGAAGACAATGTTTCCATGGACGGGTGTTGTGGGGAGACAGTGACAGATCATCAGGCATTAGATTCTCATAAGGAACACTCAGCTTAGATCCCTCACGTATGCAGTTCACAATAGGTTCCGTGCTCCTGAGAATCTGCTGCTGCTGCTGATCTGACGAGAGGCAGAGGTCAGGCGCAATGCGAGGGATGGGGAGCAGCTGTTACACAGATGAAGCTTTGCTTGCTCGTCTGCCAGTCACCTCCTGCGTGCTACCTGGTTCCTATACTGGTTCATGGCCCGGGAGTTGGGGACTCGTGTTCTAGAAGATGAAAATAGTAGTAGCGACAGGTACTACACTCACTCACCCTGAAGAGTTGCACCTACCTCCTAGAATTCTTATCAGGATTTAGCGTATAGCTCACTGAGCTGCCCCCAACCCAGGCCTTTGCCCTGTGACCCCCTGCTCACCCCTATGTAGCAACCAAAAAGTTAAGCCTGGTACGAATGGACCCTCCAGGACTCTACCGCAGGACCACAGCCAGTATCCCTTCTGACTGGTTCACACTTGTGCTGTCCAGGGCGTTCCATGTTTTAAATATCACCTCAGCTCACATGTAGACCAGCTACTCTTCCCTGTATATATCCAGACGTCGACCTTCTAGATCAGCGGCAAATCCTGACACCCAATTATAGGCACCTTTTCCAACGTTCTGTGGATGTAGGATTTCCGTTCAGTACCATCCCAGTGGGGCATCATACAGAGGAGCCAGTCAACGCATATTTGTTGTTAGATTGTTCCCAAATGTCCTACTTTCAATAAATAATCTACACTCCTTTACCTCTCCACTCAGATACAGTGTTTTACCTGTTAATAATTTAGCTGCATCTTTTTTTTTTTTCTTTTGGAATCTTTGCATTGATTCACAATTATCTTCAAATGGGAAAATTAAATCTGTAAATAATTCTTCATAGTCGCAGGACCAGGACACAATCTGAATATGCCATGGATTGCTGCATAAGCTAGAGTTGTTTACTTATTTGTTACAAAATGAATACTGGTTATAAAAAATTAACCTGCTCTGTTTGTCAACTTCCTTAGAGGTAAACACTGTTAATACTTTTCTATATGCCTTCTAAAATTTTTTGATACAAAAAAATGAGGCTTTATTATAAATGTTTTCTATGTCTTGCTTTTTTCCCTTGACAGGTTCTTGTCAGCCTCTTTTCATGGCAGTACATCAAAGTCCTGTTGATGGTCATTTAGATTATTCAACTACAAATAACATTGTAGAAATATCTTTGAATAACATCTTTGGAATGATTGACAAGAGTGATAAAATATTAATTGTATGCATATTTATACTAAAATAAAAATAGTGGTTATTTTCCAGAACCGGATTTTCTTTTGATTTTTCCCTTATCTTTTCTTTTATGTTCTCCTAATTTTCTATAATGAACGTGTATTAATTTCATAATCAGACAAACATTTTCTAAAATTGAAATTTAAAACACACTGAGGCAAATAAATAAATATTCAATGTACCAAGAGTTAATTCCACCACACTGTAATAAATTATCTGTTGGCCAATGCTTTCATTGTATACTAGACTCTGTGGATTGAACAAGGTCATTACCTATGCTCCATTCATCAAAATGAATGCTTAAAATAGCTTTCTATTTAATATGGTCTCAAAAGGATTTGGCAAAATGCCTGCTTGAATGCATTATTAAATACGTCCAGGAGAATACTGTTTTGGTTTCATAAGTCAACTTCAGAAGACAATGAACACAGGCACCACAACATTCTTCAGTGAACTATGATCAATTTGGTTCTAGTCAACTGTACCTTGATGGCCTTTGCATAAACCATGCCATTACAATCATGCCAGTGGATCACTATCGTTTGAATTTGACTCATGGAAAAAGTATTATATAATTTCGTTTTTTTTTTTTTTGAGATGGAGTTTTGCTCTTGTTGCCCAGGCTGGAGTGCAATGACGTAATCTCAGTTCACTGCAACCTCCACCTCCCGAGTTCAAGCAATTCTCCTGCCTCAGTCTCCAGAATAGCTGGGATTACAGGCTTGTACCACCAAGTCTGGCTAATTTTTTTTATTTCTTAGTGGAGACAGGGTTTCACTATATTGGTCAAGCTGGTCTCAAACTCCTGACCTCAAGTGATCCACCCACCTTGGCCTCCCAAAGTGCTGGGATTACAGGTGTGAGTCCCCATGCCCAGCAGTAGATATATACATTTTTTTTTTTTTTGAGACAGAATCTTGCTCTGTCGCCCAGGCTGGAGTGCAGGGGGAGACCTCGGCTCACTGTAACCTCCATCTCCCAAGTTCAAGCTATTCTAGTGCCTTGGCCTTCAGAGTAGCTGAGACTACAGGCATGCGCCAGCACACCTGCCTAATTTTTGTATTTTCAGTAAAGATGGGGGTTTCACCCATGTTGGCCAGGCTGGTCTCGAACTCCTGGCCTCAAGTGACCTGCCAGCCCTGTCCTCCCAAAGTGCTGGGATTACAGGTGTAAGCCACCATGCCTGGCCCCTCTATAAATATTTTCAAGCCATAAGACCACTTTATTTGTTTAGATAGGGATTTTTCAACCCCTGAGGAAAAAGCTCTTACTGTCTAGGCTCTCACTGACCACCAGTGGTTTGATCACCATTTTAAAAGTTTTAATTAATTAGAAAAAAAAAAGAAAAATAAAACAGTGTGCCAGCTTCAGCTAAACATACTGGAGAAAAATAAAATGAGTAACTATGTGTGGGGTGGTACAGAATTCCAGGGGTTTATTAGGCATAATCCCGCCTCAAGATGAACTTACGTGTAAATATTTATGCCAGGTCCAGTGGAAACCTACACATGACAGATGGCTCTTGGGAACGGTAAGGAGCTGGAGATCACTGGGAGCCATGAAGATCCAAGGCTGCCTTAACATGATTCAGGGCAATAAGGCAAATCCGTTGGACTGGAAATGAAGTTGGCATGCTGATAGAATTTTCAGAAACGTAAGTGTTATTGCATTTTATCCATGGAAATGTAAACTTTCGTATATCGGATTCCCTCTTCCTTGCTCATTCAAGATATTTTTTCAGCCTGCAACTGATTTTATCCATGCTCTAAGAATCCCACTATTTGGGGAGCTGCTGTGTCTACCTAACCATCATCTTCTACTGAAAAATATTCCCTATGGTGAAAGTATTCCGTGGAATTGCCTACTAGAATGTTAATTATTTTTGAGGTGGTGTCAATGATTTCATGACTAGAGTAAAAAATGCACCTGGGATTTTTGTCCGTCGTGGCTGGGAGTCACTGCTGCATTCGCCAGTGCAAAGGCTGAATGGAATGAACATGTGAGGCCCAAACGCGGGACCTTGGCAAGCGATAGTGCCTGGTTTGATTATATGTTTTCCTTTCGTAGAAGGATATCACAAGCTTTTAAATTGGGTATAAAATGACAGATAGTTATATGACTACTTTTATCTATAAGACAAGGGAGTTGAACAAAATTATTTCTAAGTTCCCTTCGATTTTTGAAATCCCATGATTCTACCTTTTTCACTCTCAACATGACAGTAACAACTGCCCACTGCTGTAACAGCGTTCCAAGAATGTTTTTTAATGACCATCGACTGCCAGCTATCATTTTCCGTGTCACTGGCCCAGAAAAAGGCTTGAGGTCCATTTGGAATTTATAGAAAATGAGGCATTAGAAGCACAGACTAAAGCTATCCGTTCCTGTGTGGCTTCAGACATGGGGTTTTAGCTGAACAGAGAAAGCATTTCTTAATGGTGACTAAATATTTTGGCCAATCCATACGAATCCTCATCACCCTTACAAATAGAAGTGATTAATTAGAGTAATGATGACCGATCTTTGGTGCCAGTTCCCAGAAAGTAAAATGCATGTCAAAATATTCCTGAAAGGTTATCTTGGCTGGGCAAAGGTGGAGCATGAATGCTTTTCCCAAGGTGGCAAATGAACACCACTCCTCTGCAACTGTCCATTTGCCTTTTATTATTTTTTGAAAAACGAAGAGGCTTTTGGGGACTAAGAGGGACTAAACGGTAAGAGTAGAAAAATGGGAGGTATTAGATGGTATCTGAATACTGCATCTCATGGATTCAGTAAAAGCTCATGAAAATGCTTTGAGACTCTGAGCTTAAGAAGCACTGTGCTGGGACCCAAGTAACCACAGGCAGAAGTCACAGGTAGCCTCGTAGCCTCTCTACTTCACCATCTAATATGACAGCAGCAGCTTAAAGCAGCAGTTTAGGGCTTAAGGGCAGTAGTCCTCCAAGAAGAATTTGAGGGAAAAAAAGAAAATTAAGAGCTGTATTCCTGAGGAAGTCATTGCCACTTTGGGGATTCCTGAGATTACCTGGGAAAGGATCTGCCCTGAGTTTCTGCCTGGGGATTTGGAGGTAAGCAGATTTGGGTGTCGGTATTAGCGTGATCACATTTTTACCTGCAAGTAATGAAGGTCAGAATATACACACTTATGGTAGATGAATTTCAAAAGCAAATTAGATTTTTACCTTACATGGTGATACAGATACCCTCTATTTTGGTAAATAAAGAGGTAAAATTGAGAACAAACCAAAATTCATTTTTTTCAGAGTGAACTGTAGTTAAATAGGAAGTTTTAGAGAAGTAGAAAGATTGTTATGTGCAAATATCACATTATACTTTAGGGAAGTGTTAGCCCTCGATATTAACTATGGAAACTGGCCATATCAATTTAACACTCTGGCCTTATTTTTTAATTACACAAATAGAAGGATAAATAAAGTGATTCTTAAAGTCCTCTCTAAGTTTCAGTGTTTGTAATATTCCATGATTCTGCCAATTGCATCTAAGAAAAAATATGTAAAATATATACATATATATAATATACATACATAGATCAAAGGCGGTTGGTAAATTGGGTGTTAAGTCCTTCGATTATTTGGTTACTTTTATTTTTGAAGTTTTGATGTAACAGAAGCAGCTATAATTATCAGTATCGATTTTAGTCTTTAAAATATTACCTCTATTTAAACCTGCAGAAATGGGAGGAGTTTTCTATTTTTGACCTTGACGCCCTCTGCACCACAGTCACAAATTCAGGGAACCAAACATTTGCCTTCTCTATACGGTATGCCAACCAGCCAGAGGAAAAACATATTCCAAAGCTGCGCTCCTCCAGGAGCGACGGGTGCCCAGATCCAGGTGATCTTCTTCCTTTTAGTCCCTCATTCAACACAATTCACTTCCATAGAGGTCTGGTTTCTAGCCTACACCAGTTTACTCATGTAGCAGTCAAGCATACTGAGTCGCACTGAAAATGAAATCTCAATTTGCTTCACTAAGGGAACTTTTTATTGCTTTTAAGCCCTGTCTTTGATTATTACCCTGTGACACAGGAAAAGCAGCGATAAAGCACTTTCACTGATGTCACCCCTGTGATACCTGCTACACCTGTGATGAAGTAATTGTTCAACTACAATAACTGCTCATTAAAATGAAATGCAGTAAATACTACAAAATCTGTCACTCAATTTAGCTACTTAGGAAATAGGTAGCTATGGCCCATTAAGCTACCAACAGCAAACATCTATTCACATGTATATGTAATCTGCAATTGTATTCCCATGTTATTTTTTCACGCACGGTGTTGTGATATCCTCAGTGCAATTATTAGCAAACAGGTGTCCTCATTATACAACAAGTGTAAACGGCCATCAGCAACTCCCCTGACAGCAGAGAAACCAAGACGCAATTCTCATGGAGAATCACTTTGTCACGGAGATTATCTTTCAGCACCCGCCTGAGTGGAAGCATCTTTTCTGCTGTACCTGATGCCTGCCTGGGGAATAGACTCTACTTGGGAGACTTCCATAAACACTAAAAACAAATTCTGTCCAGAATCAATAATTCTAAGGCTCACATAAGAGGCATCCTCTCACTGCCTCTGCTGATGGTGCTTTGCTGGCTACAGGCAAAGAGTATAGTAAATACAGGAGAGGTGATACCATGGTTAGCTACGACAAATGATGAGGGAAAACAATAGATCTTAATAAATAAACAGCATAGCATTTTGTCTCCGTGCTTCAAAGGAAATTGGCTTCTAAAGAAGAAAAGAGAAACCTACTTTCCAACTTTATTTGAACTGTCTAGAAAGAGATTACATAATCAAGAGAAAGCATAAAAGGAGTTCAACAGCTTGGGCAACACAGGAAGACTCTGCTTCTACAAAAAAAGACAAAAATTAGCCGGGCGTGGTGGTGCGTGCCTGTAATCCCAGCTACTTGAGAGGGTGAGGTCGGAGGATCACCTGTGCCTGGGAGGCAGATGTTGCAGTGAGCCAAGATTGTGCCACTGCACTCCAGTCTGGGCAACAGGGCGAGACGCCATCTCAATCCAGCCTGGGCAACAGGGAAAGACCCTATCTCAAAAAAATAAAAAAATTAAAAAGAGCTTCAAGAAAACTGGGATTTGTCCTCCCTTTATCTGTATTTTCTGAAAGCACACAACCTGCCCTACTCACTTAATCTTCTTGATCCCATTGCTTGTAGGTTCTTTCTGTTTAAAATTTTAGTAACAATGATTGCCTCTGAAGGGTGTTGTAAATTCTACTAGAATTTCGTGACCTTGAAAATAGACCTTAGTGACCTTGGAGGAAAAAAGTTTTCTCTCTCTCTCTCTTACACACACACACACGCACACACGCACATATACACATACGCTATTTCACTGGTTGGCCATTCATCGTCTTAGCCTAAGTGTCAGTCATTCATACTTTAACAAAATCTATTCAATGTTTGTGTGTAACTGGCCATTCACATATGTAGGAGGTGCATTATTTGTTAATGCAGACACTCAACTGGAGGCTCTCTGTTACTTCATAAACATTCTGAGGCTGATTTTTATAACTTGTCTTTGTGGTAGATACTAGGTGGAAACACCGACATAGTAATGCACTCTGTATTTCTGCTCTGAAAGTCTTTATGAAAACACTCACAGTAGAGGAACTGCTATTTCAGATGAATCGAAAGCTCATATGCAAGCCCTTGCAGATGACGGAAGAGGAGTTTCTCAGGGACTGGCTGGACTGACTTTGTAGTGGAGACACAGATTTGCCCTGTTCATTAGCAGAGAAATAAAAGGAAAAGAGCAAGTTTTAAAGTAAATAATTGGGCTGAATGCAGCGGCCCAGGCTTGTAATTCCAGCATTTTGGGAGGCTGAGGCAGGCGGACGGCTTGAGCTCAGAAGTTTGAGACCACCAGCCTAGGCAGCATGGTAAAACCCCAGCTCTGTTAAAAATACAAAAATTAACCAGCGATGGTGGTATGCACCTGTAGTCCCATCTACTTGGGAGGCTAGGGTGGAAGAATGACTTGAGCCCAGGAGATTGAGGCTGCAGTAAGCCAAGATAACACCACTGTACTCCAGCTGGGCGATACAGAGTGAGACCCCATCTTAAAAATAATAATAAAAAGAATACAGAAACAAATTTGAAAAAGTAAAGTAAATAATTGAGATTAAAATTTAATCCTTTTTAATTAAATTTCACTTTCTAGAATTGATATGCACCAGTTCATGACTTTTACCTTGTGTTAATATAATGAGAAAATCAAGGTTTTGCACCCCTAGTTTTTTAAACAACTAATTGGGTCCACACCTTTTTTTTTTTTTTTTTTTTTGAGACTGAGTCTCTCTCTTGTTGCCCAGGCTGGAATGCAGTGGCGCAATCTCGGCTCACTGCAACCTCCACCTCCTGGGTTCAAGCGATTCTCCTGCCTCAGCCTCCTGAGTAGCTGGGATTACAGGTGCCCACCACTGTACCTGGCTAATTTTTGTATTTTTAGTAGAGACAGTGTGTCACCATGTTGGCCAGGCTGGTCTTGCACTCCTGACCTCAAGTGATCAGCCCACCTTGGCCTCCCAAATTGCTGGAATTACAGGTGTGAGCCACCACGCCCAGCCAGTTCATGCCTTTTTAGAGCAGGCGTCTTTACCCAGGACTTGCAAATACTCTCCCACCCTCACAGCCCAGAAAACTACCAACCCCATCAGATTGAGAGAGGGAAGCAAAATCCACGGCAGGCTTAAGGGGCTCATCAAAACACTGAAACACTGAAGCTATAGGTGGATTTTTTTTCTTACCTTTATGTGTGTTAGAGTTCTTATTTGCAAACAGCAAAAACTAATTCTGGTGAATTCATGTGAGAAAGGAATTTAATAATACATTGGATAGTTCACTGAATTTACTAGAAAGATATTATATATCCCAGAAATCAGTTATAAAACCAAGGGAGGCCAGGGATTCAAAACAATAATGAAAACGACACCACAGGCGAGACTGGTTAAGACTCCTCTGCTAGTGGACAAGGCATTTCACCACTGGAAACAGCTGCTGCTGGCCTGGAACCTTGAATGCTGCTCCCGCTCATGCCTGGAGAATAAACGCTAAGCTGTGCCGACTTCTTTGCAACACTAACTGTGGTTTCAAGACCCGGGACTAAGCAGGATGAGGCCCCGTGCCAGCATTCTGTCTGTGCAGGTCACAGACTGCAAATGGGCCTCTGCAGATTCTGGGTTCTATGCTGGTGCTGAGGATTGATTGTCCCAAACACTCATGCAATGAGTTTGACACTGGGCAGCTTAAAAGAAAATAGATATACAATGTAAATATATATGTAATGTATATAATGTAATAACATTATGGAAAATGTAATTTTATATAATATAATAATGTAAATATAATTATGTATTATATATTATATATTATTAGTTGTATTAGTCTGTTTTCATGCTGCTGATAAAGAATACCTACGACTGGCCAATTTACAAATGAAAGAGGTTTATTGGACTCACAGTTCCACATGGCTGGAGATGCCTCACAATCATGGCAGAAGGCAAATCATGTTGTACGTGGACAGCGGCAGGCAAAGAGAGAGCTTGTGCAGGCAAACTCCCATTTTTAAAGTCATCAGATCTCGTGAGACTTATTCACTATCATGAGAACAGCACAGGAAAGATCAGCCCCCATGATTCAATTACCTTCTACCAGGTTCCTCCCATGACACATGGGAATTGTGGGTGTTACAATTCAAGATGAGATTTGGGTGGTGACATAGACAAATCATATCATTCCACCCTGGCCCCTCCCAAATCTCATGTCCTCACATTTCAAAACAAATCATGTCTTCACATTTCAAAACAAATCATGCCTTCCCAACAGTCCCCCAAATTCTTAACTCATTTCAGCATTACCTCAAAGTCCACAGTCCAAAATCTCATCTGAGAGAAGGCCCTTTCACCTATGAACCTGTAAAATCCAAAGCAATTTAGTTACTTCCTAGATACAATGGGGGTACGGCATTGGGTAAATAACAGCCGTTCCAAGTGGGAGAAATTGGCCAAAGCCCCACGCAAGTCCAAAATCCAGCAGGACTGTCAAATCAGAAAGCTCCAAAATGATTTCCTTTGACTCCATGTCTCACATCTAGGTCATGCTGACACAAGAGGTGGGTTCACGTAGTTTTGGGCAGCTCCACCCCTGTGGTTTCGCATGGTATAGCCTCCCTCCTGGAGGCTTTCATGGGCTGGCATTGAAAGTCTGCAGCTTTTCCAGGTGCACAGTGCAAGCTGTCAGTGGATCTGCCATTCTGGGGTCCAGAGGAGAGTGGCCCTCTTCTTATAGCTCCACTAGGTGGTGCCCTAGTAGGGACTCTGTGTGGGGGCTCCAACCCCACATTTCCCTTCTGTATTGTACTAGCAGAGGTTCTCCATGAGGGCCCCACCCCTGCAGCAAACTTCTGCCTGGGCATCCAGGCATTTCCATACATCTTTTGAAATCTAGGCGGAGGTTTCCAAACCCAAATTCTTAACTTCTGTGCACTTGCAGGCTCAACACCATGTGGAAGCTGCCAAGACTTGGGGCTTCCACCCTCTGAAGTCACAGCACATGCTCTACATTGGCCCCTTTCAGCCATGGCTGGAGTGGCTGGGATGCAAGGCACCAAGTCCCTAGGCTGCACACAGCATGAAGACCCTGTGCCTGGCCCAGGAAACCACTTTTTCCTCCTAGGTCTTCAAGGGTGTGATGAGAGAGGCTGCCATGAAAACCTCTGACATACCCTGGAGACATTTTCCCCATTGTCTTGGTGATTAACATTTGGCTCCTGGTTACTTACCCAAATTTCTGCAGATGGCTTGAATTTCTCCTCAGAAAATGGGATTTTCTTTTCTATCACATTGTCAGGCTGCAAATTTTCCAAACTTTTATACTCTGCTTCCCTTATAAAACTGAATGCCTTTAACAGCACCCAAGTCACCTCTTACATGCTTTGCTGCTTAGAAATTTATTCTGTCTGATATCCTAAATCATCTCTCTCAAGTTCATAGTTCCACAAATCTCTAGGGCAAGGGCAAAATGCTGCCAGTCTCTTTGCTAAAATATAATAAGAGTCACCTTTGCTCCAGTTCCTAACAAGTTCCTCATCTCCATCTGAGACCACCTCAGCCTAGATTTCATTGCCCATATTATTATCGGCATCTTGGTCAAAGCTATTCAACAAGTCTCTAGGGAGTGCCAAACTCTTCCACATCTTCCTATCTTCTTCTGAGCCCTCTAAGCTGTTCCAGCCCCTGCCTGTTACCCAATTCCAAAGTCACTTCCACATTTTCAGGTATCTTTTCAGCAGCGCCCCACTCTACTGGTACCAATTTACTGTATTAGTCTGTTTCCACACTACTGATAAAGACACAGCCAAGACTGGGAAATTTACAAACGAAAGAGGTTTTTGGACTTAACAGTTCCACATGGATGGTGCCTCACAATCATAGTGGAAAGCAAGGAGGAGCAAGTCACATCTTATGTGAATGTTGGCAGGCAATGAGAACTTGTGCAGGCAAACTCCCATTTTTAAAGCCATCAGATCTCATGAGATTTATTCACTATCACAAGAACAGCAAAGAAAAGATCCCCCCCATGATTGAATTACTTCCCACCAGGTTCCTCCCATGACACATGGGAATTGTGGGAATTACAATTCAAGAGGAGATTTGGTGGGGACACAGCCAAACCATATCATACACACACATATGTTTTAGGAAATTGTGATTTTTACTGAAAATATAGTTTATAACTTTTTATCAGATTCTTATCCATGTTGGTAACCCAATCAGGCTAAGAACTGCTATGAATAGAATCATAGAACCTTACCTCCAGAAGGAACCAGAGAACCAAAGAGATGAAGAAGTCACACACTACCAGCCATTAGCAAAATTAACACAAGAGCTAGAGTAGGAAGTCTTGGAAAGCTGAAGCTGTTTGTGTTTAAACAAACATGATCCGATTGATGGGCCTTCAATTTGAAATTTATATCTAACTTTCTATCTCCCAATAACTTTTCAATTTATGAGAATTGTCAAACTCCTTTACAGTCACTAGATGGAGAAAACTTATTGTCAGACCCAGAAAAGATCTTCACCTTGTTAATTGATAGATTCAATGCCATCCCCATCAAGCTATCAGTGACTTTCTTCACAGAACTGGAAAAAACTACTTTAAAGTTCATATGGAACCAAAAAAAAAGCCTGCATTTGCCAAACAATCCTAAGCAAAAAGAACAAAGCTGGAGGCATCACGCTACCTGACTTCAAACTATACTATGAGACTACAGTAACCAAAACAGCATGGTACTGGTACCAAAACAGAGATATAGACCAATGGAACAGAACAGAGCCCTCAGAAATAATACCACACATCTACAGCCATCTGATCTTTGACAAACCTGAGAGAAACAAGAAATGGGGAAAGGATTCCCTATTTAATAAATGGTGCTGGGAAAACTGGCTAGCCATATGTAGAAAGTTGAAACTGGATCCCATCATTACACTTTCAGAAAAATCAATTCAAGATAGATTAAAGATTTAAATGTTAGACCTAATACCATAAAAACCCTAGAAGAAAACCTAGGCAATACCATTCAGGACCTAGGCATGGGCAAGGACTTCATGACTAAAACACCAAAAGCAATGGCAACAAAAGCCAAAATAGACAAATGGGATCTAATTAAACTAAACAGCTTCTGCAACTATCATCAGAGTGAACAGGCAACCTATAGAATGGGAGAAAATTTTTGCAATCTACCCATCTGACACAGGGCTAATATCCAGAATCTACAAAGAACTTAAACTAATTTACAAGAAAAAATCAAACAACCCTGTCAAAAAGTGGGCAAAGAATATGAACAGACACTTCTCAAAAGAAGACATTTATGCAGCCAACAGGCACATGAAAAAATGCTCATCATCACTGGCCATCAGAGAAATGCAAATCAAAACCACAATGAGATATCATCTCACACCAGTTAGAATGGTGATCATTAAAAAGTCAGGAAACAACAGGTGCTGGAAAGGATGTGGAGAAATAGGAACACTTTTACACTGTTGGTGGGACTGTAAACTAGTTCAACCAATGTGGAAGACAGTGTGGCAATTCCTCAAGGATCTAGAACTAGAAATACCATTTGACCCAGCCATCCCATTACTGGGTATATATCCAAAGGATTATAAATCATGCTGCTATAAAGACACATGCACATGTATGTTTATCGCAGTACTATTCACAATAGCAAAGACTTGGAACCAACCCAAATGTCCATCAATGACAGATTTGATTAAGAAAATGTGTCACACATACACCATGGAATACTATGCAGTCATAAAAAGGTATGAGTTTGTGTCCTTTGTAGGGACATGGATGAAGCTAGAAACCATCATTCTGAGCAAACTATTTCAAGAACAGAAAGCCAAACACTGCATGTTCTCACTCATAGGTGGGATTTGAACAATGAGAACACTTGGACACAGGGTGGGGAACATCACACACCGGGGCCATGGGATAGGGGAAAGCGGGAGGGATAGCATTAGGAGAAATATCTAATGTAACTGACCAGTTAATGGGTGCAGCACACCAACATGGCACATGTATACATATGTAACAAACCTGCGCATTATGTACATATACTCTAGAACTTAAAGTATAATAATAAAAAAAAATCTTCACCTTGTATGAAAAAAATTTAAAATAAAATTTAAAAACTGGATGTTGTAACTTGGCTGCAAGTTACTTCTCCTCTCAAGGCCACTTTAAAATGACAGGCAACACTATTTCCACTCACTTCCAGTATTAAAGGTACAATTAGATCTCTAAATTTAAGAAAAAATTATTTCTGGGGGCATATATGGTTCTATTGTGAAATATTCTACATTGAGTCAAAGTTTGAGTTAATGAGCTTCATTAAAATGTGTTAGCAGATTCTTAAACATTTGCTTTGTAGAATTTCTTTCCTTTGCTTCCTTTTCCCCTTTTCTTCTTCCTTCCTTCCTTCCTATATTTAAGAAATGCACATAAACACCTGTGTAGGAAAGAATCACATATCATGTCTGGATTCCTTTTACTCTATCTGTACTACAATGGCCACTGGTCACAATTTGGCCTTTCATTTACAAATTATTTTAAAGCTGAGAAAAAGATAAGAATAGCTTGATATGAATAATAGTAACAATGAGAAAAATGAAACTGGTCACCAAATATTTAAATACATATCTTTATTAATCTTTATTCAAGAAGCTTTCGGAATGCTTTAATTAACCTGTAAAATTACGTGAAGACCTATGAGGAGAAAAATACACTGTTCCTCATTTTATGTATTAGCAAACCAAGGCGAAGAGAATAAAGACTTCCTTGGGCATATATTTTTAAGCAGTAACCAGGGAGTTACGAAGTAACCAACATAATAATAATACAATTCAGATTTCTAGACCATGAATGAGGCAATACGCTAGGTAGTATGATTGTGTCCGGTAGATATTAAATGAAATTGGTGGTCAATATTATCTAGTTAGTAATCATGGGCTATGAATAATATATTGGAATAAAAGAGGCAAGGAGAAGGTGGTTGGTCATGTGAACGGGAAGTTATGACAGTTTTTGGTGGCTTCAGAAGATATTTGGTCTGATGAGAGCAGAGAATTTAGAGGAAGAGTGAAGACCTGAAAATATATATTGAAATAAGTAACTGTAAGCTGCTTGTATTTAAACTATCTTTCCTTTAAGCTGTTTGTATCTTTCCTTTCTAAGTGTCTGGACCATGCATTAGTTTGTTATTGCTTTAAACATCACACCTAGGAGTTTAATTTGGGGACAGTGATTTATCAAAGCAGGATTTTAAGAAGACGTGGCTGGTATTTCCATGAATAAACTTGACTTAGAGCACTGGTAGGGAAAATAAAAAGGTAGAAAAAAAACTCACAAAAGTATTTTGAGAACACATGTAATACTGATAATATTATTTGCCTTTCAACAATTTATGTCACACAATTGGCAGGAAATTGAGCCGTATCCGAAACTCAAACGTTCTGACATCAAATGGTGGGCTCCTTCTACCTATACACACTGTATTAAAAGGGAAGGTGGACATGAATGTACACACTGATAAAAAGAGCATCAACTTATTTAGTAAAAGGGATAGAGCTCAGAACAAAGGTAAGGCCTAGAAATACACATTTCAGGGCAAGTTGGGAGAACTGAGTTTTCAGAGCTAACGTCAGTCTTCGCGATGAAGCAGGATTGTGTACTAGGGAGGAAGAGAGAAGAGACAGGTCCAATGCATCCTAGGTCTAGAACTTATTCAAGTCTCTTAAGCTTTGTGCAAAAGCAGAGACGATGGATGGGGAAGTAAAGTGGGGTATTCTTCCTAAAGTGGCATGATGATCGCAGTCAAGGGTTAAGAGATAAGGAAATCTATAATGTAGGTGACAGTTGCAATAAATGTCCAACTAAGGTCGCAAAGCCTGGAAGGGAAGCACTAAGAAGCCTCGTGGATGGAGGGAAATGAAAGAAACAAGCACCTAGACAGGCGAGAGAATGAAGAGCTTACAGGGGTGTACTGCCCTAGTGCATGAAGCTACTGCCCAGACCAGCGTGGGGAGGACAGAGAAAGGCTTGGCTTAATTGAGGCCTTTGATGAATGGCTTAGTCAAATTAGGATAAAGTGGTTGAAATGGGTTCCATGCTATTGCATCCACATCTGTATCATCACTGACCCTGGAGGAGGAATCCTCTGGCACCATCGCTGAGCTCCAGGGGCAAGTGTAACCCCCAGTCACCTAGTGCTACCTCCTTTGCACCTTGAGGCCAGCAGCTGGTTGCTGGCGTCGACTCTGTAATCGTTCTTCCTGGCTCTGAGTCACCTAAAGCCATAGATGGATCTGTATGCACTCCACAACCCAGGGAGCCGAGAGCTTCAAATAATTTTAAATCAAAAGTTTAGCCTCAGGGGGCATAAGGTTAACCAAAAGTCAGCTTTGCAAAATCCATAAAACAGAACGAATAAAATAAAATGAGAAGCATGAACATAGCAGTCACTGGAAAGGGAATTTATGCTTCCTATTATACACAGTCCAGACACTTAGAAAGGAAAGATAAAGACCAAAACAAATTTTTTTGAAAAAAGACTTTCAAGAGATTATTTTAATGCATATTACTCTCTGTCTATAAAGGGTATGATCAGATATGCTGTAAAAAATGGCTATGAATTTAGTCAAGATTATTCTCTTTCATTTTATTGGTGACTGATATGCTAGTAAAAGATACTAAGAAAATATAAGCCTGCTTTGAAGTAAGTACATAAAAGACAACTTGGAATTTAGTAGCCATAACCCTTGGTCCTGATTCTAAGTGTTGCAACCTTGTAAAAAAGCAAGCATTTTTCAGTAAGGCTAAAGGGAAAATGATGGGGAGGCTCCAAATAGCATTTTTAATGTAAATTGTTAAGGCTCAGTGGAGATGATGAGCTTTTAAAAAAGAAAGAAAGAAAGAAAGAAATCACATTTTCCAAGAATATATTTGGGAGTTCTCTCAGCAACAGTCATTTGAAATACGATCTGTGAATGTTAAGGAAATGCACCAAGCCACAGTCAGTTACTACTAAGACCTTACATCAGTGTCTGTCCAATTAACTTAATACTTCTGATAATTATGCCCACACCATTAAAAGGTATTCGTTTTATGGACTGTGGGATGATAGGAAGGATTACTATTTTGCCCATATCTGTAATGTCGACTGGAGAACTGCCGCACTTAAGTTCCCTGCACTCACAGCTCATAAATTCAAGAACAAACTGTCTCCCACTCCCAGCCTTCCAACCCTCAGGCTGCACCAAGGAAGTATTTAAAAGGGAAGAAAAAAAGCAGCTCACCAGCTGGAAGGGCTGCAGCTAGTCTAGGACACTGTGACGCAGAGTGCAGCCTTCAGAACGGAAGACCTGCAAGAGGACTGCGGTGCATCACATCTGCTCTTCCACTTCAATGAGACAAATGTCAACGCAGCTGCCATCAGCAGCTTGCAGCAAACTCAGGATGATCAAGGAAGATGAGCTTTTCCTTTCTGATAAACTACACACACACACACACACACACACACACACACACACACACACGCATGCATATATTTTGCTTTCCTTTTCTTTCCAATATAAAAAGGGAAAGACATTGAAAGAAAGGTGAACTCATTCTTGGGGACATGTTCACAAGCTTATAAGAAAGTACGCATCAGAAAATGGTTAAAAATTGTGGGTTTTTTTAAATGGAAAGTTTAATGGCTTTTACAGGATGATGTAAGATATCTGATAAAGATACTAGTTTTTGGTCTGTTTTGTCTTTTTTTTTTTTTTTTTGAGACGGAGTCTGGCTCTGTTGCCCCGGGCTGGAGTGCAGTGGCGGATCTCAGCTCACTGCAAGCTCCGCCCTCCCGGGTTCACGCCATTCTCCTGCCTCAGCCTCCTGGGTAGCTGGGAGTACACAGGCGCCCGCCACCTAAGCCTGGCAGCTAATTTTTTTGTATTTTAGTAGAGGCAGGGGTTTCACCAGGATGGGAGTCTCGATCCTCCTGACCCTCGTGATCCACCCGTCTCAGCCTCCCAAAGTGCTGGGATTACAGGCTTGAGCCACCGCGCCCGGCCTTGTCTTTCTTAAATTAGTTAATAAATATTTACTGATGTGATATCGTTTGGATGTGTGTCCCTCCAAATCTCAGGTTGAAATGTGATCCCCGGTGTTGGAGGTGGGGCCTGGTGGGAGGTGTTTGTATCATGGGGGTGGATACCTCATGAACGGCTTGGTGCCCTCCCCATGGTAATGAGTGAGTTCTCACTCCATTAGTTCTGACAAGATCTGGTTGTTTAAAAGAGCCTAGCACCTCCTCATCTCTCTGGTTCTCTCTCTTGCTCCCCTTCACCTTCCACCATGAATTAAAGCTTCCTGAGGCCTCACCAGAAGCTGAGCAGATGCTGGCACCATGCTTCTTGTGTAACCTGCAATACCTTGAGCCAAATAAACCTCTTTTCTTTATAAATTGCCCAGGCTCAGGTGTTCCTTTATAGCAATGCAAAACAGACTAGCACATGATACATAACGGACGCATGGTTGTCTAGCGATATAATCACAAACAAGTTGCACACTGTTTCTTCCCTCAAACTCACATTCTACAAGACAACTCGATTCCAGTTGAATTCTCAGGTTTTCACAACCACAGTAAAAGTTATTCCGTTCTATTCTCTCCACAAAAAAATGAGAATTAGAATAGAGATAAAGTGTGCAACACTGTTGCCTGCAAATTAGTTTCCACAAGGTGCGCTAACGATCAAAGACAAGGTTCAGTCCCACAGATGAATCTAGAGAACATGACCAAGATGGGCATTTTAAAAAGCACAGTGTGGCACATGCCACAGCAGAAGCACCGGGCACATACAGAGGGCAAGGAGCAAAGGACAAATTCTGTGTGCAGGGGCCTTGAGAAGGGTTTGCCATGTGGAGATGCTGGAGCTGGTTTCATAATGGTGGGAAGTGTAGGGGAATTCCAGATGAGGAAAGACTATTTTCACACGGGGATACACAGAAGCCCCAGACAGTGAGTATCGTCCAGATCTCTGCCTCCATCCCCATTTCCATCCATTTAGAAAGAAGATTTCGAAAATGTGTAAAGTTGCAAGCATTTCAGCATTTCAGCAAATCAATTCTACTTACTTAAACTCTGGACAGAATATCAGTCCTCATCTTGATATATGGTAGAACAACATTCTGCTTTCACTTCCATTCCATTTTCAAAAGAAAACACAGCTGAATTTAATCTAAAAAGGAGGACACGGAAAGTTAAATTTTCATTTGGTGCCTGAGAAGCAGCAGTGCCAGGAATGCACAGAGAGTTGAGTGAATTTGTTTATTTTCTATAACAAAAGTCTAATGATAACTAGACTAAAAACCATGTTTTCCTCCATTATATTCAAAAAAAGAAATGTCATAGATGTGATATGTGTTTGTCAATCTGTATTTACGTTATGCAATTTAATGGGTATGCAGTTAGAAATTCAAAATTTTCTGTTGAACAGTTTCATAAAGCCTTTTTTGTATCAAACCTAACAAGCCTAAGTGCCTTGTATGTCACCGCAAGTCAAACCAATCCGGTGCCTAATATTTTCTAGGTTTTTAGCAAACTCCAAAATTCTAGAAATATGTCTAAGGTGCTTAAGTTGTAGTCCTATTTCTCAAAGTCTTTTCCAGACCAGTGAATAAATGAAGAATGGCCCCATCATCACGTTGTGTAGAACGACTTTGCATGTTCCATATCTCCATACCACAATTCTATAGTACAGGTGCATGGAAAGCGTTTGCATTTGGGGGAGATGTTAATTTCCCTTTCTTCAGAACTACCCCGGCTTCTTTGATTCAAGTTGCTTTCTCAAATACTTGCTTTTCCTGAACTCCACTGAACCATGAAATATAGGATGTCTTTATGATATGTTTGGAATTGCAAATAAATAGTATGTGAAACCATATGATCATGGGTTTGTTTTGTTTTGTTTTGAGACGGAGTCTCACTCTGTCACCAGGCTGGAGTGCAGTGGTGCAATCTCGGCTCACTGCAACCTCTGCCTCCCAGGTTCAAGCAATTCTCCTGCCTCAGCCTCTGGAGTAGCTGGGATTACAGGCATGCGCCACCACACCCAGTTAATTTTTTGGGGTTTTCTTTCTTTTTGAGACCGAGTCTTACTCTGTCGCCCAGGCTGGAGTGCAGTGGCTGGAGTCTCAGCTCATTACAAGCCTCCCGCCTCCAAAGGGATTCCATACGCATTCTCCTGCACCTCAGCCTCCCGTGCTTTGGGACTACAGAAGCGCCTTCTACGCCCGGCTAATTTTTGTATTTTTAGTAGGCCCGGGGTTTCACGTGTGGGATGGTCTCGATCTCCTGACCTGGTGATCCCGCCGCCTCGGCCTCCCAGAGTGCTGGGATTACCAAGGAAATTGGAGCCACCGCTTGACCGGGTTTTATGTGTATATATATGTGGTAGGGGGGCGGGGTTTCACCATGTTGACCGGGATAAGTGCAGTCTCCTCACCTCCTGATCCGCCCACCTCAGCCTCCCACAGTGCTGGATTACAGGCATAAGCTACCACACCCAGCCATGACTATGTTTTTTATTGACATTTTTAATTCTGTTTTAAAACCATGACTGAATTAATACCCTTGAACAGTTAAACATTTGTTTTGCTTCCCTTACCCCTCAACGGGGATACACTTTGTGATTATGTGGCAAAGTAGTGCACCAGTACCTCAAACTCCATGAAAACAGAACAAGTGTCATCAACTCTTTAGCCCAATAGTATGAGTTCTGTGATTGCAGATTGCATCAGATAGTCAGTGGGCAGCCGATAAATTTGCCAAAAGCGTGATACAGGGACTATTTACAAGGTGAGGGATTATAGGAAAGTGGGGAGGGGTCAGAGTAGCATTTTGGAGATAGGGACAGTGAGGTGCAATTATCACTTCTCGGCCCTTAGGAGTAACAGGAGGGAGTAGTTACCAGAACATCAGAGAGAGATGCAGGCAGGTGGAGCCTGCTGACTGCCTTCTTCAGCCTCCAGGTGGTGCTCCCTGTAGGTTGGACTTAACTCAAAGTCTGAAAGCAAGGGAGGTGCCTTGATGTGGAGCCTATAGGTCAACCTCCAGAGCGCACAGCAGGGTGGAGAAGGGTGGAGTGGGTATCTGGAAGGCAAAAGGAAGATGTCCTGCCTAGCCATAGACCTAGAATTTAGGACTTGAGGCTTTACCTCCTGACCCTGAGATGCCAACAATGGATCATGAATTCAAACTTTCCATGCTTCGATCTGGTCATGTGCTCATCCTTTTCTAGAATTCATTCATTCTTTCTTACTGTTGGAAAACATTGCCCTAGCAAAGTAGAAAAAAGTAAGTAAAGTGAACTAGATGCAAATATCCACGCACCTAAATCAAATCTGAAGCGTGATTTTGGCAGTAAGAAGAAAATATGGCTCTTGGGTTGTGTGCTTCCATGTGCTCCTCTTGTAAACAAAGCATGGAATCCATCAACAGCTGTGATAGGTTTGAATATATTCAATAAAGAGAAAGCAGATTTACGAATTCATACATTCCATAGTCAAACCTTAAGGAGACTATGCTAAACTGACTGTGTGAGGCTTGATGTCATGCATCTTCAGATTGACCAAATGCAAGAAGCATTACCATACAGCAAGAACTTTACTTCAGTCATAGCTATGTATCTGGTTCTATTTTTGGTTATGACATTTCTTCTAAAACTAACTCTTTCATATCCACAAAACGTGGGATCCAATCTGCAATGGAGAGTTACTTATGCTTCTTGCTATATAGCCAAGACATCTTAATAAGAAAGAAAACTTAATAAATAATCAAGTTTGTTTAGATATTGCCTGTACATGAGCTAAGCTGAGATCTTTCTCATGTGCTCCTAACTGAAGTCTTTTAAAAACTAGTTGAAAATAAAAATTTTTAGACTTCATTTGCTAAGTATTTTTGTAATGGACTTGGTCCTATCATTAAGATCACCTCACTTACAACTTTAAGCCAGTCATATATATATATTTTTTCCACCAAAAAAGTAAATTTCAGCTGGGTTTTTGTGTAATTTCCTGTCCACAGGAACATCTTGAAGTCTGGTCTCTGTAGGTCTGTGGCAAGCTAAGCTGGGAGCGACCGGGAAAAGGATGCTGTGTGCTGGCTCTCGAAACACGTCAACAGCAAAATATTGAATTATCACATTGCCGGTTTTTGGAGTAAGTTTCACTAGTCAACTTAGATCCAGCGTTAGCAATTTGTGAAACTTGGCTCTTATCCAAGTGAGCATATATATTTCATAGAAACGACTATTTACAAGGTTGCTGAGTTCAGTTGAAATCAACTATTTCTATCTAAACCCAGAACAGGGAGGACCTTTTGTCTATGTTCTGAAGTAGGACTTGAGATGATAAACAATTCTGCAGGCTATGAGAATAAATCATATTATTTTAAAGACTTAGACACGATCCTGTCATTACTACGGGTTTCTAAAAGTTCTGAGTTTTTATTCCAAGGGCCACTGATGCATTTAGAAACTTAGCTTTTAAATTTTAAAGATATAATTAATGTGGCGGATTTTCAGAATTAAATCAGGTTCCAAGGTACCATAGTTCTTAGAAGCTTTTTGAACTTGACATGTATCTTGATTAGAATTACTTATTGTTTTTGTGACTCTATTTCCCACATTTGCACATATCATAAACTAATTTGTAATTTCATTAGCTACCGCATTCAACTCTAGATTATCGGCTTTTACAAGCAGTTATATTTTTACATACTTCAGTGGTCCAGCACACTGCCTTGCATCTAACAGACACACATTAAATTACTCCGTCAATTCAATCAATAACTTTAATGTGAATTATTTGGTTGTAGTTATCTCTCATTTTCTGAAATACCTGTAATTTTTTAAAAAAATGTTTCTAAAGTATTTCTATAAAACAACACTTTTATCCATTGAAAAAGTCAAGACTTTCTTCTGAGCTAAAGTCTATAATTGATTTCGTTGAACATTTTTAGACACATCAACTCACAGCATCCCGCATGCTACATTCCAAATGCTTCTGCATCCATTTCAAAATTTGTGACATGAACAATACTTTCAATCACAAGAAGCCTTTCTTTGAACCTACCTCTCTATAAAATCTTATTTCATTTTGAGTGAGAGGGTTGAAATAATATTTATGAAGTTTGCCTGCCATATTGAATAATTACTTACCAGCTGACATATTAGTACTGTCTACCTTCTTCATCCTACCTTCCTCCAAATGAATGGAATATTTTTATATTTGAAAATATGTATGACTCCTAGATATCACCTTGACTTCCTATTGTTTAGTCTAGCCTAGGTTAGAGCCCAGTTTCAGCTCACTTAATAATTCCTGCCCGCTGGCTTGGCTGCCCGCAGGGCTGTGTTGAGTAGGGTTGTAAAGCTACACCAAGGCTCAGCAGGAAAAGCATCACAATCAATTAGAAGTATCTGACAAGAAGAGACATGCCTATGGAGACTTGCATGATCCAGCTTGGGTCATTCACAACACAGAAAGGAGGTGGTTGGTGGCATTCTATAGGTAGATTCCACCATGTAACATCTGATCTATTCCAACTTACTCATTTCTATTGTCCAAAATCCAAGTCAAATACATAGGAAGTCCCTTGGGGTTTAGCTGAGCCCTAAATTTAATCTTAGGCAAATGAAATATCAAAAACTTTTTTTTTTTTTTGAGACAGAGTCTCACTCTTTTACCTAGGCTAGAGTGCAATGGCACAGTCTCGGCTCACTGCAACCTCTGCCTTCTGCGTTCCAGCGATTCTCCTGTTTCAGCCTTCCAAGCAGCTGGGACTACAGTCGCCCGCCACCACACCCAGCTAATTTTTGTGTCTTTAGTAGAGATGGGGTTTCACCATGCTGGCCAGGCTGGACTAGAACTCCTGACCTCAAGTGATCCACCCACCTCAGCCTCTCAAAGTGCTGGGATGAGCTACCATGCCTGGCCTCAAAAACATAATTTTATCTGGTCCTTTTCAAGATGTGGCTACTTAACACATTTTAAAAGACAAGAAAAAGCATTTCTCAACTCCAAAGGTTAAAAGGCTTTAAAAAAGGAAATATACATAACTCTCCCAAGCTGACTTTTCGTTTTCAGAGTCATTTTTGTTTTTTTGTCTTTTCTGTCATGAGCTAGATACATCAAGAAACCTTGGAGTGGTTAGAGGGGCAACAGAATGGAACAATTCTATCCTTCTGGAATTCCTGTTTCAAAATTATAACAAGGTCAATGTGATGAAACATCCTCGCTCAGGTTCAGTTAGGGCAACGACCAAGAAGATGCTTCATTGAACCACAAAGAAAGTGGCAGAATTAGACATTTACTTTACCTCCCACTGCAAATTGTTCAATACTTTCAAAATTTAACGGGGCATTATATGCATGTACAATTAACTTTAAAATATTCCTTGTTTCAAAATATTCCCATGACCAGCCAAATGGGAAGCACGTGTGTTGTTTTAATCACAACTGTTCTATTGGAGGCTGAAGACATTGAAACTTTAAAAAATCTCAGCATGTTTATTTAACATAACATAATAATATTAAAAATAATCCTTTATTTTTAATAAACATGTCAACGAATTTTGGAAACATCAGTTCCGTAATTTTCATCAATGCATTCAATTTAGGTGAAGATAAATCCACTCCAAAGGGAACTCTTTTCCACATTGTATGTTTTCCTTCATGATAGAAAAGAGGCTGCCTTTTGCCCACCAATTTCAAATATTGACAGCCTAGACCTTTCACTTCTTATTGGAAAAATAAGCCATGGGTCTTAAAGAAAGAAGTTTGTGACTTTCAGATACAGGAGATTCACTAGAGAAATAGAAAATGACAGCAAGCCGTTTCCTGTGTTTTGTTCCTTAAGAAAACACGGAATCTGATGCTACGATAAGAGATACTGACAACACAAATAAGCTTATACCCCAGCAGGCTTCCTCTCCGGGCTAACAGTCCTGCTGGGAGGCGCGTGCTTTTCTGTAGTGAGCCGCGGTGCACTTGCAGAGCCCCAGCCCTGGCCTCCTTCTCATAGTTGCTTTCTCACTGTGTGTGCATAGCAGATTTCCCAGGGAAATCTAGTTTATATGAAATCAGCGAATTAAATCCAGCAGCTGGTGGCCCTCGTGGGTCAGTCTGCTGAGAGCCATACCCAAACCGACCAGGACTCACTCTCCGCAGTGTGCTCTCACTTAGTCTTCCCCAAATCAGAGGCTGGTCCAGATAAACCGTACTTGAAATGTTGTAACATGAAAGAAAACAAACTGAGATAACTCAGGTTGAATCACCATTATCCAATGAACAGATTACTAAGAGTTATATACGATGCACATTTGCATAGACATATTCACCCACCAACAAAGTTAAAAGAATCAGAGACAATTAGCATTGTTATTTGCATTTTTCTAAAAAGCTCTCTTCTAGGCCAGGCATGGTGGCTCACACCTGTAATCCCAGCACTTTGGGAGGCCAAGGCGGGTGGATCACCTGAGGTCAGGAGTTAGGGACCAGCCTGGCCAACATGGTGAAACCCCATCTCTACTAAAAATACAAAAATTAGCCAGGTGTGGTGGCGCGTGCCTGTAGTCCCAGCTACTTGGGAGGGTGAGGCACGAGAATTGCTTGAACCCGGGAGGCGGAGGTTGCAGTGAGCAGAGATTGCACCACTGCACTCCAGTCTGGGTGACAGAGGAAGATTCTGTCTCAATAAATAAATAAATAAATAAATAAAAGCTCCCTTCTAAATCCTTGGTCAGGAGCAGTCTACAAGATAACTTTGCTTGGATTTAGATTCATTTTTTTGTTGTTGGCGTTTCATCCAATTCCTCAGCATTTGTTGCTTTTCTGCCCCCTACCATCCCAGGTAACTCCATAATAGCTTGCTTCCCATCCCAGGATAATTTAGTAACAGGCAGCTTTATATCAGCCAGTCCCTTCCTTGCATTGTGCTTTGGAAGATTATTGCAGAGAGTTTTCAATCCACCTAAACTTTTAAAAAATACTCAGACATCTTAATCACTTGCCAATAGCTCATGACTAATTTCTTTCTAATAGCAATACTGAGATCTGTTCAGTGGTTGGGAGAGTAAAGGGCACAGTTTTTCTCCAATGCCATCTACAAAGTGTCCTCTCTACCTGCAAGGTACTGCAGTACTCTAGACTTTGAAGGATGGGAACAACTGTCAGGTTGGGGGTTACCTGAAATAATCTCCCCAACTTCTTAGAAAAACTTTTACATCCACAATAACACTTACAAAATCCTCTTGAACCATCAATCAAAGTTAAATAGATACATCTTCTGCTTCCTTGATCCATTTCATATTACTGGGGAGGGATATATTGTCATGTGATTTCTCTTCCTACGCATTGCTTTCCATTGAAACAGTGGCTTTGCAAAACAAATTTAGGTTTGCATATCAATCCATTTCAAAGTTAAGGTTTAAGAGATGCTTTTTACTTTTTACACAAAAACATTTACCACTTTATGTATTTGATGTGACATTGATTTTTGCATTAATGCTTTAGTAGAATTGTTCAGTGCCTACTTAAAAGTGTGTACATAGGTAAGTTTAAGTAAAATAAAACCAAACTAGGACCTATTACATATATAATAGTATAATTCAAGAATTGTTAAAATGATAAATGACAAATTCAGTGTATTCTGTTCATGACAGGAATATTGCTACAAGCATTAGATTCAACTACCAATTCATATGACTCCGGCTTATATGGCTATGCCCTGGACTCTTTGAAGGGATCAGGTTTCAACATCTCCTCCCCTATTAAGGATACTGGACAGGGGAAAAGACAGGGATTTGCTGACACACTATTTGAACAGCATCAACATAAACAGTGTCACATTGTTGAGCTCTCCTTAAAAAAAAGGTATGCAATTATGTATTCATCTGACCAAATTCCCCAACTACAAATGAGATGAATGGGAGCATAACAGAAACAGCTCTGAACTTGGAATGTAATTCTGGGATGATTAATCGCAGCCAACCCGAAACACTCCATCTGTAATAGAACCTCTCTGGAACTCTAGCCCCTGTACTGTTTTTCTTTTTCAGCATTTATTATTTACTTTATATATTTTTTCTTTCTTTATCGTCGATATCTCCTCATTAGAACTTCCTGAAGAAAAGGACTTGTTTTGTTTGTTCTAATTTTCTAATTTCAACTTTTACTTTGGTTATAGGGGGTACATATGCAGGTTTCTCACATGGGTGTATTGCACCCAGGTAGTGAGCATAGTGCCCAACAGGTGGTTTTTCAAGCCATGCCTTGCTCCTTCCGTCTCCCCTCTGGTAGTCCCTGGTGTCTATTTTTCTTATGTTTATGTCCACGTGTGCTCAATGTTTAGCTCCCACTTATAAGTGAGAACATGTGGTATTTGGTTGTCTGTTCCTATGTTAATTTACTTAGGATTGTGGCCTCCAGCTGCATCGTGTTGCTACCAAGGACATGACTTCATTCTTTTTTTGTGGCTGTGTAGTTTTCTATGGTGTATACGTACCACATTTTCTTTATCCCGTTCACCAGGGATAAGCACCTCGGTTGATTTTATGTCCTTGCTATTGTTAATAGTGGGGCAATAAATATACAAGTGTATGTGTCTCTTTGGTATACTTATCTATTTTCCTATAAGATGAATTATTGAGTTGAAGGGATGACACATTTTTGATTTTGAGAGATAATCTCGAATTAACTTTAAAAATTGATGTACCAAATTATATGTGAGCCAACTGCAATTGTAAGAGTTCTTGTTTTGTAATTCTCAATATCAGCAGATATTATAAATCTTCAAGTTTTGTCAAGTTAAAGGATAAAAATCCTAGCTATATCTCATTCTTCTAATTTGCATTTATGATTACTAACAAGGTTAAATATTTTAATGTGTTTATCTATTTCCCAATGGGGATATACCCAGTAATGGGATGGCTGGGTCGTATGGTAGTTCTGTTTTAAGTTCTTTGAGAAATCTCCAAATGGATTTCTTTGACAGTAGTTGAACTAATTTACATTCCCACCAACAGTATATAAGCGTTCCCTTTTCTCTGTAGTCTCACCAGCATCTGTTATTTTTTGACCTTTTAATAACAGCCATTCTGACTGATGTGAGATGGTATCTCATTGTGGTTTTAATTTGCATTTATCTGATCATCAGTGATAGTGAGCATTTATTATATGTTTCTTAGCCACTTGTATGCCTTCTTTTGAGAAATGCCTTTTCATTTCCTTTGCTTAATTGGGTTGTTCTTTGCTTGTTGATTTGTTGAAGTTCCTTATAGATTCCAGATACTAGACCTTTGTTAGCTGCATAGTTTGTAGGATGTCTATTTACTCTGTTGATAGTTTCTTTTGCTGTGCAGAAGCTCTTTAGTTTAATTAGCTCCCACTTGTCAATTTTTGTTTTTGTTGCAATTGCTTTGGGGTACTAAGCTAAAAATTCCTTGCCAAGGCCAATGTCAAGAAAGGTATATCCTAGGTTTTCTCCTAGGATTTTTATAGTGTGAGGTCTTACATTTAAATCTTCACTCCATCTTTTTGTATTGGTGAAAGGCAACGGTCTAGTTTCATTCTTCTGCATATGGCTAGCCAGTTGTCCCGTCACCATTTATTGAATATAAAGCCCTTTCCCCATTGCTTATTTTTGTTGGTCTTGTTGAAGATCCGATGGCTGTAGGTGTGTGGCTTTATTTCTGAGTTTTTTATTCTGTTCCCTTATTATATATGTCTGTTTTTGTGCCAATATCATGCTGCTTTGCAGTCAGGTAGTATAATGTAGCCTTTAAGTCAGGTAGTAGAATGTAGCCTTATAGTATAGTTTTAAGTCAGGTAGTATAATATCTCTGGCTTTGTTCTTTTTACTTAGGATTTCTTTGACTACTCAACTCTTTTGGTTGTATATGAATTTTAGAATAGTTTTTTTCTAATTCTGTGAAGGATGACATTGATCATTTGATAGGAATAGTGTTGAATCTGTAAATTGCTTTGGGTAGTACGGTCATTTAACAACATTGATTCTTCCAATTCATGAGCATGGAATGTTTTTCCATTTATTTGCATCGTCTCTAATTTCTTCCAGCAGTGTTTTGTAGTTCTCCTTGTAGAGATGTTTCACCTCCTTGGTTAGCTGTATTCCTAGGTATTTCATTATTTTTGTGGCTATTGTAAATGGCATTGGATTCTTGATTTGACACTCAGCCTAGCTGTTATTGGTGTATAGAAATGCTACTGATTTTTATATATTGATTTTCTATCCCGAAACCTTGCTAAAATCATTTATCAATTCTAGTAGCCTTTGGCAGAGCCTGTACAGTTTTCTAAGAAGAGAATCATATCATTAATAAAGAGAGATAGTTTGATTTCTTCTTTCCTTATTTGGACGCCTCTTATTTCTTTCTCTTGCCAAATTGCTCTGGCTAGCACTTCCTGCTCTGTTTTGTTCCAAGCTGCCTCTCTGCTGTATCTAGCACAGAGTGGAGGCTCAGTAAAAATTTGTTCAATGCATGAATTCATTTGCCTCACTTGTAATCACTATGGCAACACCGTCTTAGTTCCAGCTGCTATAACAAATTACCATAGACTGGGGGGTTAAACAACATTTATTTTTCACAGTCCTTGAGGCTGGGAAGTCCAAGATCAAGGTGCTAGCACATCCCTTGTCTGATAAGAGCCTGCTTCCTGGTTTACAGGTGACTGGCTGTCTTCTCACTGTGTTCTCATGGGAAAGAGAACAGAGAGAGGAAGCAAGTTCTCATGTCTCTTCTTATAAGGGCACTAATTCCATTCATGAGGGCTCTACTCTTATGACCTAATGACCTACTAAGGTCCCATCTCCTAGTAACATTAGTTTTAGGGTTAGGATTTCAACATATGAATTTTCGGGGTACATAAGCATTCAGTCCATAACATGTACTCACTACGGTGTTGTCAAGGGAATGGCTTTCCCAAGGACTATCAGAGATGGGGCTGTTATTTCTAAGGGGGTCTGCTAGAGTTTCCATAATAACGGGGGAACATAACACACAGAATAACTTACAGTGACTGCACAGTCCCAGCACCACCATTCCCCTTCCCCTGTCGGCGTAGCTCCTCGACTACCTCAAAGCAACTCCATGGTGTACGTCCCTTCCTTGGCTCCCAACCTCCAATGAGCAAAGGCTCAAAACATTTCCTAGATGGACAACCCACATACAAACTTTCCAAGGACAAGCAATAATTAAAATACTCGTGGCAGTATAAATTTAGATTTTGAAAACAAGCAGTTCTCCAAAGGAAACAAAACCTGCAGAGACAGCCTTTAACAATAATAGAGCAGGACAGTTTAGTCCTCTGAGTCCATAACTTCAGACTTCTCCATTCCGGACCGGAATCTCCTCTACACATAACTATGGAATGATTTTCCAGGACAAGAGGAATATATCCCCCAAAGACACACACACACACACACACACACACACACACACTCAGTCTCTCTGTCTCTCTCTCTCTCTCTCTATTGGTTCTGTTTCTCTGGAGAACCATGATTAACAAACTTCTCTTAGAAGCCAAAAACATTTCTCATAATTTTTAATGAACAGTTTTTCAGTCTCTCCTAAAAATAACTTCTAGTTCTAGACCAAACCAATGTCACCTTGTTACATTAATATGAACAGCTGCCAACTAAATCTGATATTCCAATAATCATTCATGTTTTGGAGCCACAGACTGCAAAGAAACAGGCTTATCTATAAAGGAGCCTAAGGGTAAGGAAAGAGACTCGGGAAAGAAAAATAACCAGGGGGATTTTTGTAAATGGTTTAAGTCATCCGCTTCAAACTACGTAGCAAGATTAGTTGCCTTTTCTGGAGAGAAGACTCTCATATTGATCATGTAACAAAAAATACGATGTACTGAAGGAAGTCATGCCAAACAAATAACATTATGGAACATATTGATAAATGTGTGTCTCCTAGCAATTTCACACTGTAAAATGAGATTGAAACATGCAAGAAATGGGATTAATAGCCCCGCTTGAAACGTGGCATCTTGAAAAATGGCTGATGACCATGTGAAGTGTGACTGCGATTCTCAAGAAGCTGCTTGCCATAGAAAACCCTAGTGATTTGTTATGAACTATGACTCTCGAATGCAACTGGGTCC
The DNA here is from genome assembly GCF_008728515.1 of Papio anubis. Classification (NCBI taxonomy): domain Eukaryota; kingdom Metazoa; phylum Chordata; class Mammalia; order Primates; family Cercopithecidae; genus Papio; species Papio anubis. Next base: position 2,877,615 of record NC_044978.1, read on the forward strand.
TTTTATTGTCATTTGCATTTCATGACCAAACATTATAGACCGGAAGAACTGCTTAGGAATCTCACGTGGGAGATGGTTCTAGGACTTTGCATGTTAACTGCAAAACATTTATGAGTCCATTCTTCATTGACGATACCTAGGTAATAAACTAACTGCTCGTACTAGGGTGATACAAATTATTTATCCTTGACTTCAAGCTCCTTAAGAGGCTCTAATTTTTTGTGGTCTGGAAAAATAAAGATGATACCTCTGTCACAAAAGTATAGTGTGTCTAAGCCACCCAGTGCTATGCCCAACACTTGATATGCATTCAACAAATGGTACCTACTATCCTTACGAGCAGCTATCTAGGAGCTCTGGCAATGATGATGCTTAAAAGACCATGTGTCTTGCCTAATGTTAGAGCCATCGCTTGTGCCTGTCCTTGACATTAGAGTGACACTTAATTCTGCAAACTCTGTTCTTCTGTGCTAGTCACAAATCCTCGTTTGTTTACCTTCCTTCATCCTGGCCTCTCTTCCCAACTTCAGCTCTTCCTGTTCCCCTATATTCCAACAAACCTGGGCTTTGCACTAACCATCCAACACACTTTCTCACTACAGTTTCCACTTGTCTCGCTGTTGTAGATGCCCACCCAAATGCACTACACCCTACACCCTATATAATTCCCTGTCAAGAGCCTGCCCTTTCTTCACGCTCCGTAGCAAATGCTCCTTCATGAAGCCACCTCCTTTTCCAGTGTGCTCCTTTCTTCTTTTAAATCCCTGCAAGCCCCTCTTACAAGGCTACGCTTTTTCACTAACAGATATTACTGTCGTACATCATAAGCTCCTTGAAGATGGGTTTTGTCCCATAATCTTGGATTCTTCACTATTATTTTACCTTTTTTTTTTGTATACAAAGTGCTCAAATACTAGTTAACTTGAAAGGCAACTTCTAAAGTAAAGTAATATTTTAATATATTCTGTAGTGATGATGATATTGATTATATCATCTACCTTGGACTTGAGTTCATAGCATCTGGTGCACAGTTTGTGGTTATTAATGTTAAGTAAGAATCACGACTGTCTCTAAGCATGGATCTCACTCATCGGGGCTGGTAACGATACTGGGAATATTTTATTTATGATCTACCAGTGTGTATATTTTCTTTCTTTAACAAAATTAAGAGATTTCTTATTATGCTTTTAAAGCTTGACTTTCTATCACTGCTATCTGTGAACTCCAAGTATGTTAAATCACATTTGGTTCCTGGTTTCCTACATTTATTACTTGTCCTCTCCCACCGTCATAAGGTAAAAATCAATCGATTTTATCATTGGAAAAATTCACCATGGGTGACGAGAGAAGAGGAAAAAGAATTTAAACGAATAATTTTCCTGGTTGACTCAGTTTCAGGTAGGGAATCCACTGCAATTATACTCGATAACTTAGAAAAATGTGACGACTTGAACTCCTCATACTTGTCTTCAGTGTGTGAGTCACTTAACTCAAAAAATGTCTCTGAGTTTGACATCTAACAAAACCATGGAAACAACACTAACAGTGCTTCCTCCAGCCTCCCTGTAGAGAAGCATGGTGTTTTCAAGAGTATGCATAAACAAAGCCACCTGGTTATAAGACCATCCCCACAGACTGATTCCCTTTCCATTCTCTTTCAACTCTTCTCAGTACTTCTGAATTCTTCAAGGAAGATGTCTCCACTCGGTAATAGTACCATTTTTAATAAACTCTCTGAAGTGTGCTAAGGTTCAACTGAAAAAACAAACAAAAGAGAGAGAGAAGGTCAGGTTTAGACACTTCAGTAAGTCAACAGTACACAGGAAGAATTTAAGATTGTTTTATTTTCATTGAACTTATTTTTATAATTACCATCTATATATAATGAATTGGGTTTTCTACTTAAATTTATCCTAACAAACATTTGTTTAAGTATAAGCAGTGAATCAATTAAAAGAAAACACTGGGTAAATAGAGAAAAGAGGTGTAAGACAAAAATCACGGCTCTGACTCTCTATGGTCATCAATATGAACAGAGCCTGGAGGAGACTGTCCCAGAGGCTGCCCCACATTTTATCTGGAGAAAGCTTAGAGAAGAAAAGGAAGGGTTTAGCATGGATTCAGAAAATACTGAATATGCTCTTAAAAACAAATAATACCTCAATCTTCTCTATATGGGCTTCTTATTTTCTAAAGCTTTTGTAATGTTCTTCTTCATTGCTACATATACTTATTTCAAGTCTCAGCTAAATCTAGACTCACAGTAAAGAAATTACAAAACACTGTCCAACTCACCCTAAATTCCCTCACGTCAGTCACATCAGTTTGTACATATTTCTTTTTTTCTGCACTAGATTATAAACCCCCTGGAAGCAGAGGCCATGTACTCTACTTAGAAAATGTCTGAGAGTAATGCCTGCATTTGTAGATGCTGTTTAATTTCAGCAGTTGCTGTACATGTATTTTTAGCAATTCAAGTTAAATAAGATCCAAGTGATAGAAGTCCATTCAACTTTACCTTTTACAAGATGTGGAGAAAGACCCTGAGAACTGAGTTTAGTTGGAAAGGTGCTCACAAGTCTCGTCTTGAACTCAAGTCATTACATTTAGAAGCTAGAAGGGGCCTCAGAAATGTACTCGTCAAACTCGGTTCAAGAAAACTGAAATCTGGGTACATTAAGGTCACAAATCTAAGCATTCATACTTCTTAGAATGAGTCTAAACGTTAGAACTGGAATGGAAAGAAATTCCCAGTTCATGCTGCTTCTTCACTGCAAGATTAGTTATTCAATAACTATGTATTGAACGCTTGCTGTATAGATGCCAGGCGTTCACAGTAATTGTGTGAACTCTGCCTATAAGCTGCTTAAACTCCAGAAGCTAATATATGTTATTATTAGGTAACACTGTGAATAGAATGCTCAAAAGACCTTCAGAGTTGTTTCAATAATAGAAAGTCATATAAAATGTCAGAGTGAGTCAAGCCTTCTAATATGAATCCCTTATCTTGAGAAAAGCCGGTATGATTCACATAGAAGCTGTCTAAAAACTTTCTTGTGAAAGGTCTGCCAATAACCCAAGCACTATGCCAATTCAGAGTGTTCACATTTCTGAAATTTCAAGCAGACAAAATAGTGCTTTTTGTATAGTATACTTACTTCAAGAGTTAGAAAAATCACCAACTCCCTGCCCCTGAAGGTCTGTACTTAACTGTGTATTTAATGCTGACAGGAGCCATCTAAACATTAACATCATTTCTACTCAAAAACAAATTGATACTCAATTCTGTTATTCTCATGACTGTTCATCATCATTCCTCGATGTCAGACATCGTTTTGAATCTGACTTCCCAAATATTCTCTGATCTGTACTTTCTGGAACTAATATTCATGATGATAATGTCACTATTGGTATCTAGATTTATATGTGATGTATAAACCATGGCTTACTATTTTTAAATCTAGCTGGTTGTCTATCTGAATGATCTACTAATACATATGTGTGTGTGTCTATGTACATAAAATAAAAAATCTTAACCAAACAGAAGTTGTGCAAAGATTTTTAAAACACTAACCTGATATTGTGGGAAAAATAATGAGTCTAGGAGAGAAAATAAAATTGTAAAATTATTTGGAGATATTTTTCTCTTTCTAGTTGAAACAAATTTCCAACTAAGAGTAACTGAGATTATTTTTATATGGGTAAAGTGAAACGGAGAATTAAGATAATAGTCTGAATATGTTAGAATATCAACCCATGTCTCAATTATATTCCTATTTATTTGGGTAATTGTCTCCATTTTTCAACATATTTTATTCTTTACTATACATAATACTTATACATACTGATGGGGTACATATTTTGATACATGCACAGAGCGTGTAATGATCAGGTCAGGGTATTTAGGATGTCCATTACCTCAAACACTTATTTCTTTCTGTCAGTAACATTTCAAATCTTCTCTTCTAGATATTTTGAAAAATACAATATGTTGTTAAATATATTCACCCTACCACGCTATCAAACACGAGAACGTATTGAACAACATTTTGTATAGGTGTAGACTTTACTTAATGGACGTTAACTTTTGTCCCATCTTGAAATGATATAAAAACAATTTATATCCCTTCACTATCTATTAAGGAGATAATTTTGGAAGTGGTATTAGTCATTGTTTGGGTAGATATGTTTTGAACTTATAATTTTTTGTTATTGCCAAATTTAAAACATTTCCATCTGAATTCTGATACTTTAGGTTTAATTGTCCATATTTACCATTTTTGAAAAGTCAAGTACTAAAGATGGTTTCACACAAAATACTATGAAGTATTTAAAAAAGAAGGAACACCAATGTTTCTTAAACTCTTCCAGAAAATTAGAAAAGAAAATAACACCTCTTAAATCAAGCTAGGAGGCCAGAATTACCCTGACACCAAAGCCAAAGGCAGCACATAAAAAAAGAAAACTATAAATAGATATCCCTACTAAATATAAACGCAAAAATCCACAACAAAAGACTAGTAAACCAAATGAAGTAGCATGTTAAAAGAATTATACACCATGATCAATTGGGATTTATCCCAAGAATACAAGGGTGTATATACAATGAATATAATACACCACATTAATAGAATGATGGGGGGAACACATAATCATCTCAAGTGAAGCTGAAACAACATCTGAACGTGTACAACATGCTTTCATGGTAAAAACACATGATAAACCAGGAATAAAATGGAACATCCTTAACGTAATAAAGTGCATTCAGGAAAAACCCATGGCTAACATATACTCAATGATGAAAGGCCGAAAACATTCCTCTAAGTTCAGTAATAAGACAAGGATGCTACTTTCACCACTTTTATCCAGCATTATACTGGAAGATCAAGCAAAGGCAATTAGCCAAGAAAAAGAAATAAAAGGTATTTTAATTGGAAAGAAAGAAGTAAAATTATCTGTATTTACAGAACACATAATCTTATATGTAGAAAATTCTCTCTCTCTCTCTCTGTCTCTGTGTGTGTGTGTATATATATATGTATATATATCTATACATGTAATATATATATATATTTTTAAAGCACCACAATTCAACAACAAACAGACAAATAATGCAATTTAAAGATTGGAAAAGGACTTGAACAGACATTTATCCTAAGAAGGTACACAAATGATCAACAAGCACATGAAAAGACGTTCAAAATCATTAGTCACTAGGGAAATGCAAATTGAAACCATAATGAGACACCATATCACATCCACTAAGGTGGCTATAATTTTTTAAAAAGCTGAAATAACAAGTGCTGGTGAGGATGTTGAGAAATTGGAAGCCTTGTGTATTTTGCTACAATGTAAAAGATGCAGTCACCATGAATAATACTTTGGCTTTGTCCTGAAAAGTTAACATAGAACTATCAGACTACTTAGCAATTCCATTCCTATTTATGTAGCGCAAAGACTTGAAAACAGGTATTCAAACACATATCTGTACACCAATGTTCATATTAGCACTATTAACAAATAACCAAAAGGTGAAAAATAAATAAATTTCCATCAGTGAATGGATGGATAAACAAAATGTGGTATAGCTACACAATGGAATATTATTCAGCTGCAAAAAGGAATGAAGTACTCATACATGCTATAACAAGGCTGAACCTTGAAAACATGTTAACTGAAAGGAATCAGACATAAAAAGTTATATATTGTATGATTCTAAATGTCTGGAATAGGAAAATCCACAGAGACAGAAAACAGATTAGTAGTTTATGAAAAGGATCTCCTTTGGGTTGATGAAAATGTTTTGGAACTGGGTAAAGGTTATGTATGGTTTCACAACATTGTGAATACACTAAATCCCACTGAATTGTACACATCAAGATAGTTAATTTTATGTTATGTGAATTTCACCTCAATTAAAAAAGGCTTTGCCCATTGAAATGTTTTAAAAGGTCTTTTAAAAACTAAATTAAATTTAATTACATGTTCAAAAAACTCCCACTTTCTAAAAATTCTTCACAGCTATTTGAGTACTTTGTTTTTTGTTGTTGTTGTTGTTGGGTTTATTTGGGAGAAAGGATTGTCTGTTGACTTTGTTATTGTCTTTTGTTTTATTATTTTTACTTCATTATTAAGTCAAGGCTAAAGATGCAACAGGTAGTGAATCAACCAACCAAAGCAGTCTTCTAAGCTTCCTAGAAGATGTGTAACAAAATTGAACCACCGGATCTAGGAGTCTTTAAAACTCTACCATTTGACTATTAACTCATCTAACAGTTTTGCATACTGATCTAATTTTACCAATTAGATCACAGATTATTAGAGTGAAGGCAGAGTACCTGTGACTGCTGTTGAGTTCTCTTACATCACGCTGGAAATGGAGTAGAAGCTTTTCAAACCACCTTTGATTGATAACCTAATTTTCATTTATTTTAAAAATAACAAAATATAAACAGGAATCCCTTCTATCAATGAAAATAAATTTGGAAAGTTTTTAAACTTTTGTTCAGAAAGTTAAAGAACAAGGATTGACCTACATTGCTGTGTCTTGAATTGGCCAGTATTTTCACTTAGACCAAGGAAATTTTTAAGGTCACCTCTCTTACTAAAGAAGTGTTGACTTAGATATTTAAGGTTGAAAATCGCTCCTTCAGAAGCTCGAAAATCACTTAAGCAAAACTAGAAGCAGCCTTTATGCAATCAGCACATTTATTTACACACACCCCGTCTTAATTCTTCAACATGCCTTTGAAACACTAAACTCGACAGGTTTTGAAAAGGTGCCTTGTTTCAACATATAACTATGAGAACACCCATAATGCGGCTGTTTCCTTTCAAAAGAAGGAATGCAGGGAATTTTTTTTTCTGTTTAAACAAATGCTATTGTTTTATTGCCAGTTTTGCCTTAAAAGTACTCATTAACAAATCCAGCAGCCTTATTAGGTATTTTTAATCAGTTAACAGTGCTGTCAGAACTTGTTATAAATTCCTATACACTATGTGAAAGTTCCTCAGTTTCCAGTCATTTTTTGAACCTGTGACTAGATACCTGGCAATTTATTTCCAGATTGTTGCTTTAATGTTGTACAGTCACCATATTATGATAGGATTTCCTTAAAACAGTATAAAAAGTAGTTTCTTCAGTTTTACACTATGAAATTGATGATAAATTCATATTATATTGTCTGAGTATGTTTTCAGCTTCTGAATCTATGTATGCTATAAAATGGCGCATTAAATATTAACTTCATGCAGTTGTAACCACTTGGAATGCCAGCATTCCCCCGCCCAGCCTGCAGAGAAAAGGGTCCCCTTCCCAGATACAAACCAATCAGAAATTTATTTAAAAGTTAACAGATGATATTCCACTCATTTATGTCAATCTTATGGAAATCCTGGCCTTTATACTGTTTTTACTTTTCAAACATTTCAGCATACTGTGTTTCAATACTTGAAACATTCAAAACTGTTTGATGTTGTAATGCTCCATTAATCTGTTAAGAAACATAAAACTAAAATGTGACCTGAAAATGAACTAAAAAAAAAAAACAAATGCTGAACACACAAACTTAAGCCTAATGCAAGTATTTTTTGCAACATTTATCCCATCAAAAATTGTCTATGACTTCAGCCTGCATACATTTGTTTTCTTTTTTTCTTCTTTGATTCACAATCATCTATAGTATAACCATGATATAATTAACAACAGACAAAAAACTTGTAAATTCAAGATTCTGAAAATCATATTGCAACAAAATCTTTGCTGCCCTTTCTCATTTTCTGAAAACAGAAAGTTTAAAAAATGCGATTGACACCAAATTAGAATTAAGGTTATGCATTGTCATTCACTTAGTCACAAAATACTGAGATGTTGTGTTCTTACCATGTCATCCATATCATATTAAATATTCTGGGGAGTGTAAATGAAGTACAAAATGTATTCTTGGTCTCTGCAGTACAACCAATAAAATTACCTCCCCTACACAGACACCGGGTGTCATTGTGGGATGACATCACCTAAACAAGACAAGAATGAAAGGACTCTAGTTTCTGAATACAAGCTTTGTATAGGTATTTTTCAGCAAGTAGACCAACAAGGCCAATCATCCTAAATCCCCCTTCTGAAGAAATTGAGGGCAATTAAAAAGATGAAAATCTACTAACTTAATTATCACAAGGATATGAAAATTACCCCACAAGTCAATCTTGGCTTCAGAATATATTAATTATTCCCAGCATCCACTGACCCCTCCTCCTTTGGTAGGTCATTAACCTTCCCCAGCAGAAAGAAATCTCCCCATTGCACACTACTTAGAATGTTTTGCCTTGAATGTTATAAACTAGTAGTCCTTCAACGCCAGGTAAATAACGTACCATCAATCAACACTAGTGATGAAAGTCAAGTGTAAAAAGGCACTAAAACATGCTGCATTTCAAAGAAGCTGAACAACCATCCATCATTTGTCTTTGACACTTAGAGAGGTAGCAGGTACACTGAATTGGAGGGCAGGGGAGGGGAAAGAGGAAGAACCTCAAAGTAGGCAATATCCAAACCAACAAGTTGCTACAGAAAAAAAAATGTTTTTTTAACTAACTAGAATATATAGCCATGCTTTGACTTCAAATTAACAGATTTTTACATGGTAAAGCTTATTTTTTACTAGGGATTAGGAAAGACAAGAGAATGCATAATACGCAAAAGGCAGAGTTTCCGTCTCAAAATTTTTTAGCTAATCATAAATGTAAAATCTACTTTTATGGTTATATATTATATATGACATATATAATATTATACTTTCACACTTATATAATATTACATATATACAATGATCATTATAGAAAAATTTTGTAGCACCAGTGCATATTTTAAATATGGGAAATATAATTGTCTGTAATCCAGTTTTATATTATTTTGAATTGTGAGTTTGAAAAGCACTACAAAAATTCGTTGTACTTAGAGGTTAAGGATGGGCAGCATAAGGTTGTAAACACTTCAGCCTGCAAATCTGAATTTGAAGTTGGGTAGTATGACATATCCAGCTTTGTTCTTTTTGCTTAGGATTGTCCTTGTTACGCGAGCTCTTTTGGGTTCCGTAAGAATTCTAAAATAGTTTTTTCTACTCCTGTGAAGAATATCAATGTAGTTTAATGAGAACAGCATTGAATCTATAAATTACTTTGGGCCGTACAGCCATTTTCACAATATTGATTCTTCCTATCCATGAGGATGGAATGTTTTTCCATCTGCTTCTGTCCTCTCTGATTTCCATGAGCAGTGGTTTTTAGTTCTCCTTGAAGAGGTCCTTCACTTCCCTTGTTAGTTGTATTCCTAGGTATTTTATTCTCTTTTAGCAATTGTGAGTGGACGTTCATTTATGATTTGGCTCTCTGCTTGTCTGTTTTTAGTGTTTAGGAATGAATGCTTGTGATTTCTGCACATTGATTTTGTATCCTGAGCCTTTGCTGAAGTTGCTTATCAGCTTAAGAAGCTTTTGGCCTGAGTCAGTGGGGATTTTCTAGGTATGGGATCATGTCATCTTCAAACAAAGACAATTTGACTTCCTCTCTTCCTCTCTGCGTACCCTCTATTTCTTTCTCCTGACTGATTGCTCTGGCCAGAGCTTCTAATACTATGTCAAATAAGAATGGTGAGAGACGGCATCCTTGTCTTGTGCCAGTTTTCGAGGGGAATGCTTCCCCAGCATTTGTCCATTCCATATGATATTCGTATTGGCTGTGGGTTTCTCATAAATGACTCTTATTATTTTGAGGTATGTTCCTTTAATACCTAGTTTATTGAGAGTTTTTAATACAAAGGGATGTTGAATTTTATTGAAGGCCTTTTCTCCATCTATTGAGATAATCGTGTGTTTTTTGTCTTAAACAGATAATCGTCTGTTTATGTGATGAATTACACTTGTTGATTTGCATATGTTGGACCAGCCTTGCATACTGGGGATGAAGCCGACTCGATTGTGGTGGATAAGCTTTTTAATGTGCTGCTGGATTCGATTTGCCAGTATTTTTCTGAGGATTTTGCATCGATGTTCATTGGGGATATTGGCCTGAAATTTATGTTGTTGTATCTCTGTCAGGTTTTGGTATGAGGATGATGCTTGCCTCATAAAATGAGCTAGGGAGGAGTCCCTTCTTTTCAATTGTTTGGAATCCTTTCAGAAGAAATGGTATCAACTTCTCTTTGTACCTCTGGCAACAGTAAGAAAAACAGCATTGTACTGGCACCAAAACAGGCACGTAGACCAATGGAAAAGAACAAATAACTCAGAAATGAACCCACACATCTACAACCAGCTGATCTTCAATAAATCTAAAACAAACGAGCAATGGAGAAAGAATTCCCTATTTAATAAATGGTGCTGGGAGAACTGGCTAGCCATCTGCAGAAAATTGAAACTAGACTCCTTCCTTACACCTTATACAAAAAATTAACTCTAGAGGGATTAAAGACTGAAATGTAAAACTCAAAACTATAAAAACCCTAGAAGAAAATCTAGGCAATACCATTCAGGACATCAGCATGGGCAAGGATTTTATTATGAAATCACCAAAAGCAATTGCGACAAAAGCAAAAATTGACAAATGAAATCCAACTAAACTAAAGAGCTTCTGCACAGCAAAAGAAAATATCATCAGAGTGAACAGTCAACCTACAGAATGTGAGAAAATTATTGCAGCCTATCCATCTGACGAAGGTCTAATGTCCAGAATCTACAACGAATTTAAGTAAATCTACAAGAAAGAAACAAACAACCATGGCCAGGCGCGGTGACTCACACTTGTAATCCCAGCACTTTGGGAGGTCGAGGTGGGCAGATCACGAGGTCAGGAGTTCGAGACCAGCCTGGCCAATATTGTGAAACCACGTCTCTACTGAAAACACAAAAATTAGCCAGGCGTGGTGGTGCACACCTGTGGTCACAGCTACTCAGGAGGCTGGGGCAGAAGAATTGCTTGAACCCAGGAGGTGGAGGTTGCAGTGAGCCGAGATTGTGCCACTGCACTCCAGCCTGGGTGACACAACGAGATTCTGTCTCAAACAAACAAACAAACAAACAAAAAACAACAAACAAAAAAAACCACCCACCAACAACAAAACAACCCCACTAAAAAGTGGGCCAAGGACACGAACAGACACTTCTAAAAAGAAGACATACATGCAGCCAACAAACATGAAAGAACGCTCAACATCACTGATCACCAGAGAAATGCAAATCAAAACCACAATGAGATACCATCTCATGCCAATCAGAATGGTGATTATTTAAAAAGTCAAGAAACAACAGAAGCTGGCAAGATTGTAAAGAAAGAGGAACGCTTTTACACTGTTGGTGGAAATGTAAATTAGTTCAACCATTGTGGAAGACAGCTTTTTGATTCCTCAAAGATTTAGAACCAGAAATACCATTTGATCCACCAATCCTGTTACTGGGTATATACTCAAGGAATGTAAGTCATTGTACTGTAAAGATACATGCACACCTATGTTCATTGCAGCACTATTCACAATAGCAAAGACATGGAATCAACCCAAATGCCCATCAATGATAGACTGGATAAAGAAAATGTGGTACATATACACCATAGAATACTATGCAGCTGTAAAAAGGAATGAGATCATGTCCTTTGCAGAGACATGGATGGAGCTGGAAGCCATTATCCTCAGCAAACTAATGCAGGAACTGAAAAGCAAACACCGCAAGTTCTTACTTATAAGTGGGAGTTGAACAGTGAGAACACAAGGACACAGGGAGGGGAGCAACACACACCGGGGCCTGACAGGGAAGGAACTGGGTTGGGGGCGGGTGGAAAGCATCAGGAAAAATAGCTAATACATGCCGTGCTTAATACCTAGGTGATAGGTTGGTAGGTGCAGCAAACTACCATGGCACATGTTTACCTACGTAACAAACCTGCACAGGTACCCTGGAACTTCAAAGTAAATTAAATTTTTAAAATCTGTATTAAAAAATAAATAAATAAACATTTGAAAACAATGAAATAGACCATCACTCTGTTTGTACTTTTTGGGCTAATTTTTTAAATTCACTGGACAAACAAGACTGAGAAATGTATTGCCATTTATGAAGGGGGAGAAAAATGCAACCACGACTCAATTTTCAGTATATTTCCCTTTAAAATATCTGGAACATATTCATGCTTCCTCCATTACTGAAGCCCTCGCAATATATGTAGTCCACTGTAAATGAGAGAAGTTGAAGACGACTTCTTTAAGAATAGAATCAAAAGTATTTGTGGGTCAATTCTACTTTTGCTGAGAATATTTGGCTTAAAACCAGACACCTTGAGTTCCTACCTGCAAAGACAGGACACACCACAGAAGTGGATGCTGAAGGAGATGCTTGAACTTGGGCCAAGAGAGATAACAGAGCCAGAGAACAAAAGACAAACTTGAGCCAAAAGGCGCACTGCCAATTAATCTTTTACTGTAAAAGAAAGTTCACACATAAACATGTTCATGAACAAGAAACCAAAAGGGATTTTTGCTCTCAGATTTGGGGATAGTATAAAGACAAAGAATTAGAAGTAGAAAAGATTTTATAGAGAAGAGAAAGAAGATTTTTTTTTTCAAAGAGTCTGAAAATGCCTTGAGCCAAACAGGATGGAATGCAATGGAAATATCACTGTGACAAGAATGAGTTAGAGCAAATTAATATCTACATGCACCCGGTAGCCGGTAGCCCCACTAACAACACTGAAAGGGAAGGTCAAGATTTCTGTGATGAATACACAGCACTCAGCAGTAGCCATTCCAGGTCAAAGTCAAAGGACAATTAATTGATTTGTATTAATGTTTTATTCTTTTAAGATATAGTACATGGTGATACTTCAAAGTAATCATTTTTTAATTTAAGCCAGAACAGAAAAGTCCTTAATGCAGTTATTTCACAAACTACTCATAAGCACAAAGACTGTTTTGCTAAAGGTGAAAATATGCCAAGTGCTGAGTGAGAATGACCCCATAACATTCCAGGAATACTATGGCCAGAATATCAGGCTGTTGCCTTTCAATATTTTCTCTTACACTTTGTCTTAAATGAAAACATGAGCAGATGGGAGGAGTACTTATTTAAAATTTCTGCTCTAGTTGTTTTATTCAAATTCATTTGACATAAACAGGAACTCTAAAACTAACATAAACAGTTCTGCTTTCATCACCCTCGTCAATTTCTGGGGAAGATCAATGAAACTGAATACTTTCTAGCATGAAGTGATTTTTTTTTTCCCTTCTTATGAGATGTACCAAGAAGAAAACAGATACAATCATATCTTCTAAGGAGGACAAATAATTATAAGTCTTTATTTCTGTAACTTGAGTTACACAAATAGTTTTTGTGGAAAGACTGCCCTCCATTATTAATGAACACTATATTGGAAAATTTTTTTACTTTCAGTCAGATTTCCCAGGCTTAGCAATGCTGACATTATGGGCTGGATAATTCTTTGTTTTAGAGGGCTGTGTCTGTACATAGCAGGATGTGTCGCCTCATCCCAGCCCTTATGCACTACAGCCCTTCCCCCATTTGCAACAACCAAAAATTGCCAAATGTCCTACCCAGGGGGATAAAATCATCCCAGTTGAGAACAACTCTTTTAGAGAAAGTTTTCAAAAAGGTATAAGCCTTCACATTTACAATGAATTCCTTACACTTATCACATCAATGATGACAAAAACTTAGGTTATAAAAGTATAGTCATAGTCAAGGATATAAAAGGAAAGAATAATGTGTATAATGGAAGGTTCACATCCTCATTGGTCCTTACTCAAAGGCCCCATCTGGGGGCCCAAATCCCTCACCCCAAGAACAAACGGAATTATGTCTCAGTTCAGTCATTTAAGGTGGGATATTCAGGACAAAAATTCTTGTCTGTGGCCCTGAAGGATGATTATTAAGGAACAGCACCCAGGAGGAACCTGGGGTAAAGTTGGGGAAAGAATAGGGAAGGTGAAAAGCCAAGCAGAGTGTGATTTTAGTTGTGATCTAGGCCCTGCTTGGTGCTTGGAGAGCTGTGGAGCATAAAAATTGCACCAGAGGGTAGGTCTTACCTACAGTAAGAGGGTAGGTCTTACCTCCATGGAGGCAAGGGGCCTTTCATACCTGCATCCATCAGCCATTGGCTGCAGGCCACTGGGAATGGCACCATCGCCTCCAGCACAAGGCAGCTCCCCTAGGCCAAGAGCCGTCCTTTCAGGCCTGTAGCTGCAGCCCGTGTGCAGTCAGCACCCACAGCAGCTGGTGGATGGGAACTCACGCACAGACAGGGATCTGGAGCTCCAAAAGAAACAAACAAAAAGCAAATGACTGTCCCCCACACAAGGTGAGTTATCAGCAGCCTCCTTGCTGGCCAGGGCTTAGAGGAATACCCTACTCTATGCTGTTTAGTGCTGAGCATCTCATTGGAAATGCAGAATGGAATATGGTGTTGTGGAATGCAAGGTGGGTGTCATAAAGTAGCATACATTTATTTTGTAAAGAATTAATAGACACCAAAAAATTAAAAATTTTGAGGAATGACAATTTGGCTAATCCATTGATTATTATATATTATCTAGCACAATTACAATTACAGCAATCTTTTGGAACTGAATCAGAAGGTATATATATCTTCATTCTTTGGCAAATAACTTGTAAAATTTTATTTATAAAACATAATGAAAACACGACAAAATTATTTTTTGCACAATAGCAAATTGAGATGTTTGGGTTTTTATTGTTGTTTTTTGGTTTTTACTTTCTGTAGAATTTTTTCCAGAAGTATTTGTCTAAAGCAGCAGGTCTTAAACTACATAGTCTTAGGATCTCCCCTGTATATTCTTAAAAAATACTGAAGACTTCAAAGGCTTCCGTTCATGTGGATCATATCTACCAATATTTATTATATTCAAAATTGAGAAATGCATAAATATTTATTGTTATTTATTTTAAAAAACAATAGTATAGTAACCCATTACATGTTAATATATATAATATATTCTCATGCAAAATAACCATATTTTCAAAAAAAAATGAATAAGAAGAGTGGTACTATTTTACATTTCGCAAATCTCCTTAGTGTCTGACCTAATGGAAAATTTGAAAAGTTTTGTTTAATGTGTATGAACTAAAGCATTCTCACACAGTTATGTGTGAGGAAAAGGGAGGAGTATTTGTTGTTGTTGTTGTTGTTGTTGTTGAGATGGAGTCTCCCTCTGTCGGCCAGGCTGGAGTGCAGTGGCCAATCTTGGCTCACTGCAACTTCTGCCTCCCAAGTTCAAGCAATTCCCCTGCCTCAGCCTCCTGAGTAGCTGGGACTACAGGTGCCTGCCGCCATGCCCGGCTAATTTTTGTATTTTTAGTAGAGACAGGGTTTCACCTTGTTGGCCAGGATGGTCTCGATCTCCTGACCTCGTGATCTGCCCACCTCAGCCTCCCAAAGTGCTGGGATTACAGGCATGAGCCACCACGCCTGGCCAGGAGAAGTATTTTAATTGCCTTTTCAGATAACTGTGGATATGATTCTTTACTACTACACCAAAACTTGACAATTCATAGTTTTTAAAAGACAGCTGCAATGTGGATATTATATCAGTGAATTCTTTGTGCTCTATTAAAATCCACTGCTCTAGCATACAGCTGGAACAGGTCTTTTTTACTCAGGCACGATTTTTGCAATATTGTGTATGGCCATGTGGAAAACATTGGTTTATTGAAGTATATAGATCTTCCAAATATTGACACATTTCATTAATCAATACCAAAAAAATCACATTTTGATACTACTACTGATCTTATAAGAAAAGTCTGTATTAGGAAGCAACCAGTTTCACAGAGGCAGATACAAGTTTTCCAAAATTCTAATTTTCACTGGCAGCACACATTATCAGTGGTTTCACTTCCGGTGAAAAGCTCACTTCATTTTCAAGAAAATGTCTATGAAATAGGCAAGTCTGAATAACTATAGTTGGTGTGAATAACATAGTTTGTCCTCAAACAGTTGGTTGGAGACTTTTCCTTACGTCACCCACTGTATTCAGTAAGCAGTAGAAGTGCTTTATTTACACTTCTCGTTCTTCCAGATGTGCACTCAGAGACTGAAATTAATACAATTAATGATTCTTATTGTTTCATCAAGAACATTCTTAAGCAAAGCCAGTGGATTGCTTTGTTTTGTTTTGTTTTGTTTGAATGCACATGTATAACAATAAAGAATACAGTAACCACTGCATCTTGGTGCCACTACTGTGATCTGTGCTAAGGCACTAGCCATTTTATACATCATTGCTTTTGTGCCATTGGTATAAAATGTGAGTGAAAAGGGTAAATAATGTGTTGGTATCACCCTGAGCCTTGTTTTGAGTTGCAGATACCCTGAAAGCTACTCAGAAACCTTCCAAGGACCATCAGAAGGCACTTTGAGAACCACTGTGATAGACAAGCCCTCAGAGGCATTTCCCTGCGATTCTCACTGCGCTCTGCTACACTGACAAGGAACCCAACCAGAGTTGAGGGAAATTCAAGTTTGGCAAGTTTTGTCTCCCTCAAACCCCCAAGGCCACAATCTCAAGGATCTGCTGCCTTCTAGGCTTTTCCACTCAATCTCAGAGGTGGAGAATTGATTTCAAAGACTTTAATTCCAGGAACAGGGTGGGAAGACAGAGGATGAGAAACAGAAATCGGAATGGGATATGCAGCCGGGATGGAGATGTCGAAATTAGGAGTTACTAAGCAAAGCTTTGTATGTAATATCTCACATACTTGATAAAGCAAAAACCAATCAATCAATCAGATTATTTCCATGGTCACTTCCCATTCTGCTATTCTCTAATTAGAATGGAAACATTTACTGTCGTCCAGTCAACATACAACTACCCTTTTAGTCACTAAAATCCATGACAGGTTAAAATTCGAGAAGTGCCGAAGAGGCAGTTGAATATGGAAAAGTAATTTTGCATCTTTTCAGTCAAGCATAGCACATATTACAGCTATCTTTAGAAGACGTAGGAGCTCTGAGGAAATTTGTTCGTATCACATTTAGGAACAATTAATCCCCAAAAGACAATGTGATACTTCAAACATTGCCAGTACAATCTTTCCAGAGACTGTCATTAAATCTTTACTATATATGGAGGGGAAAAACTGCCTTGTGTGGAATTTCCCTTTATTCCGTTGAAATACTGAGAATTCCTATTTGATCCAGTCTGAAGCCCTATTATACTCCAGTAGATCTTTGGGATGACTTCCAGGCCAAATCCATCCACTATACAGCATGTCAGTTATCTTCACTTCACTGCACACTGGAAAAACGTGTGCAGAATCTCGGGTGAACTGCTGTAACAGGGTTTGTAACATTTGTGATGTGGATGACATTTTAAAGTGGCTTTACGGACAAAGTATCCTGGGGAATTACTGTGAAGCCAAATAATGAGAAAGACACACAAATCTATAATCAATAAATCTGATGTAAAATTACATTGAAGAATGCAGAATTAAAATAATAACATGCTAAATTATTTCTTAATTGTATATGGAAAACATTCCAATCAGTAAATTGGAATACTTTTATAGGCAATTGTAACAGAAGTCTTGAGATTTCAGGGTGATGCTTCTGGATGTTAAACACCCTCTTGCAATCTAAACAGCAACTTCTTAAAGAACTTAAGAGAAAAAGTTCCTTAATAGATGATGTTAAGTAATGTTTCACTTTTTCTCCTCAGAATTCCTATGGTTAGCTGACACAGGTGCAGAGAAAGCCGATCTTACTTTCTGATTACTTTTTTAGTTTCCAGCCACTCTATTTACATTTTTAAAAGTAAGGGAAAGTTGTCAATTTTTCACCAATTCAGATGAAAATTCCTTTTTCTTAAAGTAGTTCTCCATTTCAGAAGAAACATAGTCTGATACTAGAATTATTCATTTTCTTATTTCTGCATTTCTATTTTCAAATGCAAATGAGGCCTGTCTTTTTTTCTATCTTACAATATAACTTGACAATGAAAACTATAGAACTTCCTATATGTTTAGCATATTAAATATATATTTAACATAGAAAGCATATGACACAAATTAAGCACAGGTTTTTTTATATTTTACACTATTATTCCAATTTTAAGTTAGGTGCAAACGATCTTGAATCTTTTGATATTGTGGATCTTTGTGATCTCTCTATCGAAGTAAATCGTTATCCTAACAGAATAGTTCTACTCTTCTCTAAAGATCCCACACTGAAATTGAATCAACAAAATCTATCACAAGTTTATAGATGCTTGACCGCAATAGCCTCTAGAGTATTCTTCCAAAGAAGACCTACAGATATTTCCGCAGTGACTCATTTTCCCAAGAAGGTAAAATCTATCTTACTGACTCCCTGAAAATATAATTTGAAGAAAAGAACCTCTACTGATTTAACCATTATGTTACTAAAATAACTGAGTTAGCAGTTAAAGAAATAGAAACCCTTTAGCTAAATTAATGTATTTAGCAATATATCAATGGTTTTTATTATATTTCCGGACTCTGGATAGCTCAGTGCAGTTGATGAAACAGTATTTCCTTTAGTAGATCAACGCTTCCATGGTCATATCTTGTCACAAGAAGGAAATACTGAAGGATATGATTGCCCGTCTCTGTTCCTCATGCTATCAAAATCCAAGAAATGAGATCATTTTAACAATTATCAGCCCATACAATAGCCCACTAAATCAGCAACTTCAACCTAATAATTTTGAAATGAAATGTGACCGAATCTCAAACGAGTTCTGCTTTATTGAGATCCTTTCATCCTATCATCAATATATGATCCAAAGGGCTTCCTTTAAAGACCATGAATTAAAGTTGCATTATTCCCACCCTGAGGCACACTAAAGTGAACTCCCAAAAATAAATGAATGATATATGATCCAAGCTCAAACTATTCACTGCAGTTCCAAAGCTGTGAGTCCTAATTCATGAAGAGACATTAAGTGAAATGATATAAATACCATGAGATAATATTCTGGAGGGCATCAACAGAATAACTTGCTTATTAATTCAATATAATTAAATTAGAATACCATATAATGAATGAAAAATAAAATATGAGCTCAAGAAAATTAAAAGAGAAGGAAAGATAAGGGTCACAACAAATGATTCTTGAACAATTGTTACCAACACACCAAGGGTTCAGTCTTGGTCCTGCGCTCGCTGCACAGAAAGCCAATCACTGAGACAATGAGTATTGCCAAGGGAGAAGGCTTTAATTGGGTGCTGCAACTGAGGAGATGCCGCAGTCTCAAATCCATCTCCCTGACTGACTAAAACCAGGGCTTTATATAGCAGCCAGGAAATGTAACAATGTGTAAGAAATCAGGAACTCAAGAGGGGCAAGGAAGCGATCCTGGTGAATGAGGGTCCCGCATCTGGTGTGGTGATCTGGGTTCAGTTCTTTGATGCTTTTTGTGAGAGGCTTGAAGGTAGTTTCCTGAGGAAGGAACTCAGATAAAACAAATACCAGTTTCAAACTTCAACAGCAGAAGGTTCATTCCTCTGTTTGTCCAAAAGCACTGTCTATAGGACTTTTGGGTTGCCTTCACAATGAATAGGTTACATGGGACGTATCTCCATGCTGAAAATTGGGAGGATGTGCTCTCCATCCTAGTGATGCCCTCAGAGCAACATGGACATCACATCACTGATTTTTTTTTTTGGAAAGGATGAAATAATGTTTTTATTTACAGAGGACAGATCTTCTATGCAGAAAAAATAGAATTTATAAGAAATTATTTAAAAATTAAAAGAATAGGATTTATTTCAAAAAACAAACTAATACATGAATTTGGCAAGGCCACAGGATATGTGGTCAATATTTAAAAATCTATTATATTTTTATATGCTATGAATGAAAATAGGAAATAGCATACAAAGTATAAATTACATATGGTTAAATTTAACAAAATAGGTACAATACCTGTACACTGAAAACTACAAATCTTGCTGAGAGAAATTAAAGAAAACCTGGATAAATGGGAAGATATACCATATTCACCAGTTGGAAAACCTCAATATTGTTAAGGTAAATAGGTGAACGACAGTAACAATGCAATTGCAATACACTCCCAGCAAGTTCTTTAAAAATAGTAATAATAATAATAATAAATGTTTCATACACTTGAATTTTATTTATTTATTTATAACTTTTATTTTAGGCTCAGGGGTATATGTTCAGGTTTGTTACATAGGTAAACTCATATCATGGGGGTTTGTTGTACAGATTATTTCATCACCCAGGTACTAAGCCCACTACTCACAGTTGTTTTTTCTGATCCTTTCCCTCCTCCCAATTCTGACCCTCAGGTAAGTCCCAGTGTGTGTTGTTCCCCTCTTGGTGTACATGTGTTCTCACTATTTAGCTCCCATTTATAAGTGAGAACATGCAGTATTTGGTTTTCTGTTCCTGCATTAGTTTGCTAAGGATAGTGGCCTCCAGCTCCATCCATGTTTCTGCAAAGGACATGATCTTGTTCTTTTCTATGACTGCATAGTATTCCGTGGGGTACATGTACCACATTTTCTTCATCCACTCTACCATAGATGGGCATTTACAGCGATTCCACGTCTTTGGTATTGTGAATAGCGCTGCAATGGACACATGCATGCATGTGTCTTTATGACAGAACAATATATATTCGTTTGGGTGCATACCCAGTAATGAGATTGCTGGGTTGAATGGCAGTTCTATTTTAGCTCTTTGAGAAATTATCACACTGCTTTCCACCATGGTTGAACTAATTCACACTCCCCTTAACAATGCATAAGTGTTCCCTTTTCTCCACGATCTTGGCAGCATCTGTTACTGAAGTCTCCAAAAGCAATTGCCACAAAACAAAAAACTGACAAATGGGAGAAAATATTTGCAAACTATGCATCTGACAAAGGTCTTGTATCCAGAATCTATAAGGAACCTAAATAAATTTACAAGAATAAAAACAAACAATCGCATTAAAAAGTGGACAAAGGACATGAACAGACACTTTTCAAAAGAAGAAATACATGCAGCTACAGGCATATGAAGAAAAAGCTCAACATTACTGATCATTAGAGAAATGCAAATCAAAACCACAATAAGATACCACCATCTCACACCACTCAGAATGAGTGTTGTAGCACTTAAT
Organism: Papio anubis; assembly: GCF_008728515.1. Classification (NCBI taxonomy): domain Eukaryota; kingdom Metazoa; phylum Chordata; class Mammalia; order Primates; family Cercopithecidae; genus Papio; species Papio anubis. Next base: position 2,898,781 of record NC_044978.1, read on the forward strand.
TTTTATCTGCCAAAAAATTTAAACAAACAGAAGTCATTTTATTTAGTTAAGCTCATGTTTATTCTCTGTGGATTTTTAAAATGTATTACATAATTTAAACAAGGTCTGTCCTGGTACTCTCGCCTCTCATTCTCACTGTACATTTGCCATTCACTAATACGTTCCATTGTTACATATTTTTGGAGGAAGACTCTCTTAATTATGTTCTAAATTCTAATGCCAATGTTGTTAGAATAATAGGAGTAATTACTAAACAGTATCTTTTAGGAGAAACCATTAAACAGTATCTTTTAGGAATGTATTATTTTACTAGCATTTGTGGCTTTTTTCTTCTTCTTTTTTTTTTTTTTTTCTTTTTTTTTGAGACAGAGTCTCACTCTGTCACCCAGGCTGACAGCCCTATCTTGGCTCACAGCAACCTCCACCTCCTGGGTTCAAATGATTCTTGTGCTCCAGCCTCCTGAGTAGCTAGGATTACAGGCATGCACTTTTAGTAGAGATGGGATTTCATCATGTTAGTCAGGCTGGTCTCAAACTCCTGACCTCAGGTGATCTGCCCACCTAGGCCTCCTTAAGTGCTGGGATTACAAGTGAGAGCCACCTCGCCCAGTCATTTGTAGCTATTTTAAAGTATGTACAAAGCACAATATGCTCCTATATTCAAAACTTGGCAAATATCATGTGTATATTTTCTTTTTCTTTTTTATTTTTATTTTTATTTTTTTTGAGACAGAGTCTCGCTCTGTTGCCGAGGCTGGAGTGCAATGGTGCAATCTCGGCTCACTGCAATCTCTGCCTCCCAGGTTCATGCCATTCTCCTGCCTCAGCCTCCCAAGTAGCTGGGACTACAGGTGCCCGCCACCATGCCTGGCTAATTTTTCGTATTTTTGGTCGAGACAAGGTTTCACCGTGTTAGACAGGATGGTCTCGATTTCCTGACCTCGTGATCCACCCATGTAGGCCTCCCAAAGTATTGGGATTACAAGCATGAGTCACCACGCTTGGCCCATGTGTATATTTTCAACATTATCTTATAGGCACCAATTGGTATTAAAGTGACCTAACTTTCAGTATCCTTGCATTTTAGGTTCTGTTTTTAATGCAAATCTGTTTTGCTTTCAGCTTGTCAAGTCTCTTTTTTGTATGAGAGACAATGAATACATATATATCTATATTTCATCATTAATATATTATTTAAGAATAGAATGAAGAGAAAAGTACAAATACTGAAAAATAGAGGCAAAATTTATTATTTTCAGACATTATTTCACTATTTTTCTAGATACTCAATCCAAGAAAATAAATTTTTATAAAATGGCACAAGAGTTCAAAGTGGCCAAGTTCAGTATCATCATATAAAAATAAATAATTTTCTAACCATTTACTAACCATCTAACCATCAATTAGAATGAAATTGAGAAAAAAAACACACTCAAAATAGCAGCAAAAAACAAAAAATGAGAAATAATCCTAATGAGTAGAAGGTTCTATTTAAAAGGGCTATAAATTTTGTTTCACATATCTTTAAAAAAGTGAAAAATAGAAATGGGTAAAAATATTTTGGTTGAGAAACTTCAATGTCATAGGAAATTCAATTCTCCCAATTTAATTTATAAGTTCTATGCAATCTTTAACTTTATAAAGAATTTTTATCTGCAGCTTGACAGATTATTCTTGGTTCATCCAGAAGAGAAAAAAAATAAATATAGTGGAAAAAATGTTGAAAATAAGCACAGTGAGTGAGGACATATACCTACCACATATCCACATAAATCTCTAAGAATTAAACAATAGATCGATAGCCCTGTGTAGACAGACCAAAAATAAATCCAGGTGTATATGTTGATTTAAATTATAATAAAGGTGGCAAATATATAGGAAAAAGTCTAGACCAACTGAATAAATTATAATGAGGTGAATAACTGTTAATGTGGGAATAAAAGGAACAAATATCTTAATTCACACCATACTCAAAAAAAAAGTCAAGGTGTTTTAAAAGTTCAATGTTATACTGAAAAACTCAAAACAGTGTAAGAATAAAAAAGACAGAAATGTATATATTTATACTATTGAAATGGAGAAGGGCTTCTAAAATAACAACCAAAGAATATAAATCATATAAAGGACATGATCTTATTCTTTGATCACAAAAAACTAACAAATTGTTCAATAAAAGATGTCCATTGACAGACAAATGGATAAAGAAAATGTGGTGTATAATACAATGGAATATTACTCAGCCTTCTAAAACAACAAAATCTTGCATGTGTGAAAACTTGGATGTACCCAAAAGACATAACGTTAAAATAAGCCAGTTACAAAAGGACAAATATTGCATGATTCTACTTATGTGAGGGATGTAAAATACTCAAACGTAAAGAATCAAAGAATACAATAGTCATTCCCAGAAACTCAGGAGTAGGGGAAATGTGGAGTTGTTGTTCAATTGGTATAAAGTTTTAGTTATGCTAGTTGGATAAATTCTAGAGATCTATTTTACAACATATTGCCTATAGTTAGCAAAATGATGTGGTGCATTCCAAAATTTGTTAAAAGTTCTCAAGTTAAGTGTTCTTACTACAATAATGAGGGGAGAGGACACAAGGAAACATTAGAAGGTGTTGGTGTCTGATATGGTTTGGCTGTGTCCCCACCCAAATCTCATCTCAAATTCCTTTGTGTTGTGGGAGAGACCCAGTGGGAGGCAACTGAATCATGGGGGCAGGTCTTTCCCAAGCTGTTCTCAGCATAGTGAATAAGTCTCACAACCTCTGATGATTTTACAAGGAGGAGTTTCCCTGCACAAGCTCTCGTTTTTTGTCTCTTGCCATCCACATAAGATATGACTTCTCCTTGCCTTCTGCTATGATTGTGAGGCCTCCCCAGCCCTGGGGAACTATAAGTCCGTTAAACCTCTTTCTTTTGTAAGTTGACCAGTCTCAGGTATGTCTTTATCAGCAGTGTGAACACGGACTAATGCAGTAAACCGTACTGGTAGACTACTGGTAAAAGGCGCCAGTAGAGTGGGGTGCTACTGCAAAGATAGCCAACCATGTGGAAGTGACTTTGCAACTGGGTAACAGGCAGAGGTTGGAACAGCTTGGAGGGCTCAGAAGAAGAAAGGACACTGTGAGAAAGTTTGGGACTCCCTAGAGACTTGGTGAATGGCTTTGACTAAAAGGTTGATAATGATATGGACAATGAAATCCAGGCTGAGGTGGTCTCAGATGGAGATGAGGAACTTGTTGGGAACTGGAGCAAAGGTGACTCTTGTTATATTTTAGCAAAGAGACTGGCAACAATTTGCTCCTGCCCTAGAGATTTGTGGAACTTTGAACTGGAGAGAGACGATTTAGGGTGTCTGGCAGAAGAAATTTCCAAGCAACAAAGCATTTAAGAGGTGACTTGTGTGCTGTTATAGGCATTCAGTTTTAAAAGGGGAAAAAGGCATAAAAGTTTGGAAAATTTGCAGCCTGATAATGTGATAGAAAAGAAAATCCCCATTTTCTGAGGAGAAATTCAAGCTGGCTGCAGAAATTTGCATAAGTAACTAGGAGCCAAATGTTAATCCCCAAGACCTTGGGGAAAATATCTCCAGGACATGTTAGAGATCTTTGAAGCAGTCCCTCCCATTTCAGGACCAGAGGTTTAGGAGGAAGAAATGGTTTCATGGGCCAGGGCCGGGGTCCCTCTGCTGTGTGCAGTCTACGGACTTGGTGCCCTGCATCCCAGCCACTCCAGCCATGACTAGAAAGAGCCAAGGTACAGCTCAAGCTGTTGCTTCAGAAAGTGGAAGCCCAAGCCTTGGCAGCTTCCATGTGTTGTTAAGCCTGCAAGTTCACAGAAGTCAAGGATTAAGGTTTGGGAACCTCTGTCTAGATTTCAGAAAATGTATGAAAATGCCTGAATGTCCAGGCAGAAGTTTGCTGTAAGGGCGGGGTCCTCATGGAGAACCTCTGCTAAAGCAGTGAAGAAGGGAAATGTGCAGTTGAAGCCCCCACAGGGTCCCTACTGGGGTACTGCCTAGTGGAGCTGTGTAAAAAGGGTCACTGTTCGGCCAGGTGCAGTGGCTCACACCTGTAATCACAGCACTTTGGGAGGTCAAGGTGGGCAGATCAACTGAGGTCAGGAGTTTGAGACCAGCCTGCCCAACATGGCAAAACCCTGTATCTACTAAAAATACAAAAAAATTAGCCAAGCGTGGTGGCAGGTGCTTGTAATCCCAGCTACTCAGGAGGCTGAGGCAGGAGAATCACTTGAACCCAGGAGACAGAGGTTGTGGTGAGCCAAAATCACACCACTGCACTCCAGCCTGGGTGACGAGAGTGAAACTCTATGTAAAAAAAAAAAGGGAAGGGAAGGGAAGGGAAGGGAGAAAGAGAGAGAAAAAGAGAGAGAGAGAAGAAGTGAGGAAGAAAAGAAAAGAAAAAAGGGCCACTGTTCTCCAGACCCAAGAAGGGCAGATCCACCAACAGCTTGCACCATGCCCCTGGAAAAGCCACAGACAATACCAGCCTGTGAAAGCACTCAGGACAGGGAAGACCATAGGAATGCACCTCTTGCATCAGCATGACCTGGATGTGAGATATGGAGTCAAAGGAGCTCATTTTGGATGTTTAGGATTTGACTGCCCCACTAGATTTCAGACTTGCATGGGGCCTGTAGCTCCTTTGTTTTGGCCAATGTCTCCCATTTGGAATGACTGTATTTACACTGTATCTAGGAAGTAACTCACTTGCTTTTGATGTTACAGGCTCATAGGCAGAAGGGACTTGCCTTGTCTCAGATGAGACTTTGGACTATGGACTTTTGAGTTAACGCTGAAATGAGTTATGACTTTGGGGAACTGTTGGAAAGGAATGATTGGTTTTGAAATGTGAGGACATGAGATTTGGGAGGGGCTTGGGTGGAATTATATGGTTTGGCTGTGTCCCCACCCAAATCTTATCTTGAATTCCTACATGTTGTGGGAGGGACTCGGTGGGAAGTAACTGAATCATGGGGGCATGTCTTTCCCATGCTGTTCTTGTGATAGTGAACAAGTCTCAGGAGATCTGATGGTTTTATAAGGGGGAGTTTCCCTACATAAGCTCTCCCTCTTTGCCTGCCACCATCCATGTAAGATGTGATTTGCTCCTCCCTGCCTCCTACCATGATTGTGAGGCATCCCCAGCCCTGGGGAACTGTAAGTCCATTAAACCTCTTTCTTTTGTAAATTGCCCAGTCTCAGGCATGTCTTTATCAGCAGTGTGAAAATGAACTAATACAGTATCTTTTACTTTCATTATGATGATAGTATCACAGGTGTTTTCATATGCCCAAATTGATCAAATTGTATGCGTTAAACATGCATAGTTGAGCCAGGTGCAGTAGCTTACACCTGTAATCCCACAGTGTTGGGAGTCTGAGACAGGAGTATCGCTTGAGGCCAGGAATTCAAGACTAGCCTGGCAACACAGGAATATCCCATCTGTACAAAAAAATTTAAAAATGACCTGGGCAGCATAGTGTGCTCTTATATTCCTAGCTACCCTAGCTGCCAAGGCAGGGGATCACTTGAGCCCAGGAGTTTAAGTACAGTGCAGTTCTTCATATATCAATTACATCTCAGTAAACCTCTTAAAATATTAGTTACATTTGAAAGAATGCCATTCAAAAATGTTAATCATAAACAACAGATTAGCAGAAATTCTTTGGAATGCACATAACAGACAAATAATAAATATCAAAAGGTTAAAGCTTCTGCAATCATTAAGAAAAAAAATTAATGGAAAAAAGGTAATGTGCAAGGAAAGGCAATTCATAAGAAAAGTACACATGACCATAAACACATTAAAATATTTAACTCTGTTAGTAATCATAAACGCAAATTAGAAGAATGAGATATAGCTAGGATTTTTATCCTTTAACTTGACAAAACTTAAACATTTATAATATCTGCTGATATTCAGAATTACAAAACAAGAACTCTTACAATTGCAGTTGGCTCACATATAATTTGGTACATCAATTTTTAAAGTTAGTTCGAGATTATCTCTCAAAATCAAAAATGTGTCATCCCTTCAACTCAGTAATTCCTCTTATAGGAATTTATCTTACAAAAATACCTGCATGGGTGCCCAGACAAGGTCTGGGCAAGACTGAGATAGTCAATGATTCATTCTTTATGATTATAAAAAATTGGAAACAACCTAATTTGTCCATTTGCAATGAGAAGATTTAATAAATTATTCGTATTTCCACACAGTGCAATACTAGTCAGTCATTGAGAGAATGTCCCAATATAGGAAGATCTCTAAGATTTACAATGTTCAAAACAAAGCTATATATAACACAGTGTGCTGAGTAAAATGTATTTGTGAATGCATCTGTGTATGTGTGTGTATTAATTTTTCCACCATTTACTTCAGGCAATGTGAGGAAAAGTAGGGCCACAACAGTAAATAGAACACGCATATCCTGCACTCTGCTTTCCTGCGCTTACAATGCAGAAGGCAAGAAGGTAAGGCAGAGAGTGGAAAGAAGCAAAGCAAACAAAGAGAATTACAACAGAGTTCTTTTTCTTCTTTCTTTTTTTAGAGATAGGGTCGCACCGTGTTTCCCAGGCTGGTCTCAAACCCCTGGCCTCAAGTGAGCCTCCTGCCTCAGCCTCCCAAAGTGCTGGGATTACAGGTGTGAGCCACCCTGGCCGGTCATGATCCTGCATAGTTTTAGTAAGGATGCAAACAGCATACTCTGGTTGAAAATACCGTGGAGTAAGGTCGGGCAGACCTCCTCCCATTGCGTGGACAAGGCCTCTCTGAGGAATCTACCCCTAAATGGAAACAATCACCAAAAGGCCGCTGAATTACTCAAAGACTTAGGAGCCGGGGAGGAGAAGGGAGGCGATGGAGGGAGCGGAGGTGAAACAGGAGCAGGGAGGAAAAACCACAGAGTTCACAGGCCGGTCTGTGGGGCCAAGGATATTGAGTGAAGAACTCTCCCATATAACTTTACAAAATTCCTTACTGTTTGAAGTATGTATCAAGAGCGTTCACTCATGCATTATGTTATCGAAATATTCATAATTCATACTTGCCATAATACTATAAAAGTTAAGACTGGAGGGAAAAATAGAACTCAGACTCACAGGGCTCAAGATGCTAGCCCAGGAGTTAAAATGTGGTCTTACAGGGTTATCTCAACTTCCAGCTGTGAAAAGAAACAGAGTGATTTTATTATAACTTCAGGGCCAGTCCATAAAGTGAAAGGAAGTTGAAAGAGGTCAACGAATAAAAGAATGGCTACTCCCTAAGCAGAGCAGCCCTGAGGACTGCTGGCTGCGCATTTTTATGGCGATTTCTTGATTATATGCTAGATGAGGGGTGGATTATTCATGAGTTTTCCTGGACAGGGGTGGGCAATTCCCCCGAACAGAGGGCTCCTGCCCTTTTTAGACCGGTTTTTAGACCATATAGGGTATCTTCCTGATGTTGGTTGCCATGGCATTTGTAAACTGCCACCAGCACTGGCAGGAGTATCTCTTAGCGTGCTAATGCATTATAATTAGCATATAATGAGCAGTGAAGAGGACCAGAGGCCACTCTCTCACCATCTCCCTTTAGGTGGGTATTGGCTGGCTTCTTTACTGTAACCTGTTTTATCAGCAAGGTCTTTATGACCTGTATTTTATGCTGACCTCGTGTCTCATCCTGTGACTAGGAATGCCTTAACCTCCTGGGAATGCAGTCCACTAGGTCTCAGCATTATTTTACCCAGCCCCCATTCAAGATGGAGTCACTCTGGTTCAAATGCCTCTGACACTCCCCTTGTAGAGGTGAGAACGGAGTCTCAATGGGATAAAGTAACTTGTCCAAGGTCATATCGCTGGCTGAGGACAAGTCAGGAATTCAACCCAGATGTGTTGAATAAACACTGGATTGCATTTCTCATACACAAGATAGCTTTCTATTGCAAATGTAACTTGTGTCACAGAGAATCATTGTGGAGAACTCGATGTTTAGGTCTGGAAAGGACAGATGTGGTTTTATACAACCTACAAAACGTGTATCAAAAGTTCTGAGCGTACAATCCTAAATTCTGAGAACGATGCCATCAGGAGACTCAACCATATGTCCCCTAAGCAGAGAGATTTTCACCCCAAAATATAGCTCCCTGGGATAATGAATATTTTGAATTAAAACCCTTAGAAAACCATAGGCCTTAGAAGACACTTTTCCCCAGCTTCATGAAGACCAGAGGGACCCACCAAGAAGAATTGCTTTTTCCTTGTTATCTCATTTTCTGTTTCAAGAATATCTCCTTTTCCCCTGTTATTTCATAATCTATTTCAGGAAAGGAGAGGAAGAATGTAATCAGATCTCACCCAATCTTTTTACAAGATAATGCCTAAGATTCACTGAACTTCCCAAGAGAACCATTTACAAGTCAATCTCTGCCTCTTCCCCTCTTCCATTCCTTCTCCTCTCTCAAGTACCCATTCATTTTTCCTTGGTTGTCATTGAATGCCCCTCAACAGAATTACCTATATTCTCTCTCTCCCCTTCCTCTGAAAGGAGTTTATATAAGTGTGTGGGCCCCATTGGGAAATTAGGGAATCTCTCTGTGATTCTCCCCAAGCACATGGGAAAATACATTTGTATACTTTTCCTCTTCTTAATTTGCCTTATGGCGAGTTGATTTTTTTTTTCAACAAACCCTCCAAAGGCAAGGGGTGAGCTTCGCCTTCACCCCTGCACCCTCCTCCCCACCCTACCTGATGACCTTGTCAGAAGCAGAGTGTCAAACCAGGGAAAAGGCTCTTAGCTCACTATTATGCTTCATTTGTTCTCCATCCAAATCCGTGACCAGGTGCTGGGCAGGCAAAGAGGAAGGAATCAGTGCTGTTGTCTTCAGGGGCCCTGATGTGATGGAAGCAGAAAGAGTGCAGCAAGTGAATGGTCAGTCGCAGGGTCTGGCCCAGAAGCTGAGACAAGGACGGGATTTCTCCTATTGCCCCTTTCCCAACTCTACCAAGCTGTTGAGAAGATCTGTAGCTGGTACAGAAACTTCACACAGAAACATGCTCTGTTTAGGCCACATGTTCATGCATTCATTTTTTCATCCAATAAAGAGATGTTGTCAAGCATATGGCAGGAATGGTGCCAGCACTGGGAACAAAGGACAGGTGTAGTACGCGCCCTCACACAGCGTATGCATGGCCTCACAAGGGAGGCAGGAAATCAGGCAGCAATACGTGTGTGCAAAACATAATGATGAGGAAGTAAATGGTGGTTTACAGGCGGGAACATAGAGCAGATGAAACTAACTCATGGTTTGTTAATGGGGGTGGGAATGGGGAAGAGTTGAGGTGAAGAGGAGAAAAATACTTCAGACAAAACAGTGAACACAGAAGACTAGAAGCTAGAAAAATCATGGCATCGTCAGAAATAATAACAACATCGATATATAATACCTTAAAAATATCTCTAAGGCCGGGCGTGGTGGCTCAAGCCTGTAATCCCAACACTTTGGGAGGCCGAGACGGGCGGATCATGAGGTCAGGAGATCGAGACCATCTTGGCTAACACAGTGAAACCCCGTCTCTACTAAAAAATACAAAAAACTAGCAGGGCGAGGTGGCGGGCGCCTGTAGTCCCAGCTACTCAGGAGGCTGAGGCAGGAGAATGGCGTGAACCCGGGAGGCGGAGCTTGCAGTGAGCTGAGATCCGGCCACTGCACTCCAGCCCCGGCGACAGCGCGAGACTCCGTCTCAAAAAAAAAAAAAAAAAAAATCTCTAGATCACTGGGAATAATCACTCGATTGAACTTTGTAGGCAATATAGAAAAGTTACAATCCTTACTGTTAATAAATATATTTATATAATACTGTCATATTCCTGCTTTGAAAGACTGTACCATCCCAGGGTAGCCAGAGGAGGGAACTTTGCTCTAGCTTCAGACAGAGTGTGCCCCATTTAGGGATGCCAATTATATACATATATGTGTATATATATAATATATATACATATATATGCTACACACACACACACATATATATATTTCTGTTAAAACCAATTATAGGCTTAACATCTGCCCACAGTAACCCCAGATTCCACAGTCAACTAGATTCACACCAAACTCTTTTGAAAAGACTGCAGCCAAGACCCCCAGATCAGTCAACAATGAGCAAAATCCACATAATAAATATTTATGGAAAATCTATTCTACACGAGGATTAGTCCTTTCCAAGGATTTGCACAGGACAATCACAAACCAGATGCAGAATCTTGGAACTGAGCCAAAATTAACAAGAGTTTTCAAGAGTCAAGCACTAAGGCTGAGCTGACTAGAATTTTACCCTGCCTTCTCCTCTGGGTGGGTATCTTCAGGATGAAATGTCCCAAATATAATTCATTTACTTCCATGCTCCTGTTAGGCAACTGATCAACAAATAATGAAGGATTTACTATGTGCCACGTACATATGTGCTAGAAGAGGGAAACAAGAAGGAGCAAGGTAGACCTAACTCCCCTGTCTGAAACTTACAAACTAGAGAACACAGACAATAAAGAAATTGCACCTGTGATCAGTGCAATGAAGGAGGACCGCAGGAACATATATCCGCAGGAACTAATCTGCTCATTAGTGAAAAGAAAGAATCCTGGTTTTAATCAAGTAAACCAGATTCTCCCAAAACGTTTAATAGTATTAACGCAAATAATGATTATGCCACAGTTACTTCATTGTCTGTATATAATTCTCAGAAATTGTTTCCAGTTTTCCTGTAAATTTCATCATTTTGCATAAAAATGCTGGAGGATGAGACTGTTTTTTCCTTTTCTTTTGGGCTGTCTTCTTTAAGACCGCAAGTCAAAATTCCTAGGATGCCATTTTGACCACCCAGTTCTGAAAGTTTTTCTCCTTGACGGATTAGAGTTCAGATGTGACACTAAAAATCTTCCAGACCATCTGTCTTCCTCAGTTCTACAAAAAGGATTTTAGACCAAATTTTTGGTTTTCATTTTTTTCCAAGTCTTAACATTTGTGAATTTGCCTTACACATGAATAATGCAAAACTTCTAAAGCATCCCCTCTGGTGAGAATGCTTGTAACCCTCCAATACAAACAGGATTAATCCCGGAAGACAATTACAACAGTCAAGTTATTACTCAGAACACCATGTGAACTCGGTGAAATGGGGTCTTGGAAACTAAAAGAAGTAAATCATAATTAACCAAACGGAAGGGAAAAATGCCTCGAGGAAGTGAAACTAAAGGCACAAGTCATTTGCCAAAGACACTAAACTGCATACATTTTGATGCAAAGTTATTAGTATAAGGTGAGCACGGGATTCTAAATTGTTTACTCTAATTGCACATTTTAAAAAGTAAGGCCTGGATGCCCCATCACTGGGATAGTGAAAAATTCATCTGGAAGAATTGCCTGAGACACAGTAGAAGAGAAAGTTAACATACTTGTTTATTTCTTTTTCCTGCAAGAGTCCCTCACTCAGAGCCAAATCTCAGCACATACATCAGAGTTATACACACACACTTCAGAGCTGTATACACGTAATGCATGAAGGTTTTGACAGCCTTTCATTATTCCATTTATTCCATTCAATTATTCCATCAGCCAGTTATTTTCTTCTATTTTTTTTTTTTTAATTTGAGACAGAGCCTCGCTCTGTTGCCCAGGCTCGAGTGCAGTGGCGTGATCTCTGCTCACTGTAAGCTCTGCCTCCTGGGTTCCCACCATTCTCCTGCCTCAGCCTCCTGAGTAGCTGGGACTACAGGTGCACGCTGCCACGCCCGGCTAATTTTTTTTGTATTTTTAGTAGAGGGGGGGTTTCACCGTGTTAGCCAGGATAGTCTCGATCTCTTGACCTTGTGATCCGCCCACCTCGGCCTCCCACAGTGCTGGGATTACAGACATGAGCCACCGCGCCAGGCCTCAACCAGTTATTTTCATATTTTTTTCTTAATTATGTTGCTTTCCCCATTCTTACATCATCCCTTTTAAAAAAATATATTCCAGAGATATGGGAATAAATTGGAAAGTATTTGGAACGTAATAAGTACCCACTTTTGTCCACCTCTCATTGCTTTAAATTTTAATTTTATTACTAGATTCAGGCAGACACTGATGCCCACATCTTTGAATGTGGAGCAATTCAGCAAAGAAGTAGGTTTAGAGGAGAACTGCATTCTAGACGCAGTGAAGATGCTTTCTTGTTCCAGGGCAGTAGACCAGAGGTGCTGACTGGGTCCATGGTGGCTGCATTCTTCAGGACCCGCACTGGCAGTCATCATTCCGGGACACGAGAAAGATCCCTGCCAAACTGTCTCCGATGGAAGTTTGGCTGTGGTCACCAGACTTCGCCTCCTACAGTGCCTGCCTGTTTCCCATGTCTGATTCTTCTGCTCTTCTGGCAATTCTGTGGACTACCCAAAATCCTTTCAATAAAATCTCTTTATGATTAAAGCAGCCAAAGTTGGTTTCTATTGCCAGCTACCGAGTACCCTGAGTAAAAGAGAAAGATTTAGTAAACTCTCATGCCATTAGTGTAGTATTTCCTAGATGATGTTGAATGATGCCCTAAATTTAAAACGTACTTCTATTTCTTAGAAACCAAGAGTAAGAAGTAAAATACAGCTGGACTCACTGTACTGCATAGATCAGCCCCATTCTAATACCAGATTTCAAGTTGTCACAGAAATTCCACTTAATAACCCTGGAAAAATCCTTGGCCTTAAACACTAACGAAAGAGGGCCCTTTTGAGCTATTACATGCCTGGGTTGAGCTGGGTTGAGTCTGAAACTTACTGGAATCAGGTATAATTCATTACAAATTCATGGGGTCTTCCCCAGGTAAACTAACACCAAAGGAAAACTTAGGTCTTGAATACTCTTGATTAATTTCTCATCCTTTTTTTCATTATATTTCTGCTAAAGCAAAAATAGTGCCTGAAATGGACCTTCTTGAAATTCTCTTCATTTTACTCATTTTTTTCTTTCTTTTTTATTTTTATTTTTTGAGACGGCACTTCACTCTTGTTGCCCAGGCTGCTGTGCAATGGCGTGATCTCGGCTCACTGCAACCTCCGCCTCCCAGGTTCAAGCGATTCTCCTGCCTCAGCCATCCTAGTAGCTGGGATTACAGGTATGAGCCACCACGCCCAGCTAATTTTGTATTTTTAGCAGCGACAGGGTTTCACCATTTTGGTCAGGCTGGTCTCGAACTCCTGACCTCAAGTGATCTGCCTCTGCCTCCCAGAGTGCTGGGATTGCAGGTGTGAGCCACTGCACCCTACCCATTTTACTCATGATTAACTGAGGTAATCTGATGGAATTTATGCTCTCCCAGAAAGTTTGGATACAGAAATCAAAATTATTCTACTGGTTTCAGTTAGGAAATGCTCAGTTGTGAATAGCAGAAAACCCTAACACTAACACGAGTGTAGCCTAGTCCTTCACTGCACAATGCCACCAGGAGCCCAGGATGCTCTCAGCTTCCCATGGTGCCATTTTTAGCAGATAGCTTTCCCCTCTGTGCTCATGGCTGCAAGATGTCCTGCATTTCTAAACATCGCTTTCACATTGCAAGCAGAAAGAATGTGCAGGAGGTGAAAGTAAAATGCCTTTTCTGGAGAATTCATTTTTAATACGAAAATGAAACTCTCCTTGGGAACTTCTGCCTTCATTTTCTAATCCAGACCTGTGTCCATGATCACAGTTAGCTGCAAGGCAGACTGGAAATTCAAGCATTTGCTTTCCAGAACCATGTGCAGGAAAACAAGGATGAATGAGCTAAAATGAGTTTTAAGTGAGTGAATCTAAAGTATCTGTTGTGCCTCATGACATGACTTTTTCCATTTTGATTATGTGGATTGATGATGCCAAGGCCTTAATGGAAATGTGGCCAGATTTTTGGCTTGTTTTTGTTGTTATTTACTAGGCCCATAAGTAAGCTACGTTAATCATAGTTCTCATTTTGAGGCACATAATCACCAACATTCCTCTTCAGCTAATTGTCTATTTTATTTTAGATACTTGCCTATATTAGTTATTTATTGCTATATAACAAATTACATCAAAAGTTAGAAGCTTAAAAGAGTAAGCATTATCTCCATGAGTCAGGAATCCAGATCGTGGCTCAGCTGAGTATCTGCCTCAAGCCTCTGCCAAGGCTATAATCAAGGTGTCAGCAGGGGCTGCAGTCTCCTCTGAAGATTTAACTTCGGGGAGATCTGTTTTCAAACTCACTTACATGGTTGCAGGACTCAGTAGCCCACTGGCTACTGGCCTCCTTCCTCTCCTTGCCATGTGGGTCTCTCCACAGCACAGCTCATAGCATGGTGGCTGACTGGCCACCAAAGAAGCTAGCAAGTGGGTAAGAGAGAAAGTCAGCGAGATAGAAAGCACAAACTCTTTGTAACCTCATCTTGGAAATGACATCTTATCACCTTTGTCATACTCTATGCATTAGGCACTAGGTTCAGACAGACATTAGGTCCAGCCCGTGGTCAAAAGGAGAGGATTTCGGGCAGTTGTGAATACAGCGAGGAGGGTTCAGTGGGAAACCATTTTAGAGGTTGCCTACCATATTCTCTGTGTAATTTGGCATCAATTAGGTGTTATGAAAGTTAAACTTGGGCTCTACTCTGAGTAACTCATATGTTAACTGACTATAACTTGGATACACTGAGAAAAATCTAGTATTATTGTTGAAAATTGGTTTAGGAAAATATTATTGTAAATTCTAAGCTCAGTTAAATTTTGCTAAAATAATTCTTTGAAAATCTACTAACTAGATTTACCCTAGCCCCTTTTCCAATCTCTAAACTGTAGGAATGATTGGATTATTTGTGACAATAATTCCTGAGAAATTTCAGAAATGTTACTACGAATAATGTCTTATTTTTATTATATTTTCAAAGTTGAAAATTAAGACATTATTCATAACAAATAATATATATTTATATAAAATATAAAATACTGTATTTTCAACTTTGAAAATATAATAAACCAATGTTACTGATTTTAGATGTCTATCCTGTATTAAACAACTTTCCTCAGTTTTATCATGACTAAATTTTCTTTTGATTTTGCTTGGTTTTCTATTTAGAGGGTCATATTACCTGTAAATAAATAAGACTGTTTTTGCAACCCTTCTGATCCTTATGCATCTTATTTTTTTCTTGCTGTCTTGCATTAACAAATACCTCCAATGTTATGTTAAGCATTTGTAGTAATAGGGTACATCTTTCTTTCCTTTCCCCATCTTTAAGTGAGTGAATTCATAGTATCTGTCGTGCCTCATGACACAACTTTTCCATTTTAATTACGTGGATTGATGATTCCAAGGTCTTAATAGAGATGTGGCCAGATTTTTGTTGTTATTTACTTGGCTCATAAGTAAACTAAACGAAGTAAATTACAGCTTTTCCAATGAGTATGATTGTTACTTTAATAGAATATCTGTTATTAAAATACCATTATATTCCTTGGGAAAAATATATTTAATTACTATGAATTTTCACACATTATTATATTTAATTGCATTTGGAAGAGTTCTCTTGTATAAGATCGAGATTATCCTTTCCTCTAACATTAGGTAGAACTCACATTTAAAAGCATCTGGTGTTGGAGCTGTTTTAGGGGAGAAGTATTTGATTGCCTTTTAATTATTTCCCTGATGATTGTCTCATTCAAGGTTTTTGCTTAATCCTGTAACAATTTTGGTATTATATAAAACTCCAGAAATTCATCAATTTCATCTAAGTTTTCCAATTTTTAGCCATTCTGTTGTTCATGAAATACTTTTATCATACATTGGTCCCTGTGTTATTCAAGGTCACCTGCAGATTCTTCAAAAGTATCTTTTTGTTATTGATCTCTGATGTTTTATGCTTTTGATTACATAGAATTTGAGACTTTACTTATAAATATTTACTATGTGCAGGTGTATTCTAGGTTTCAGAGTGTAAAAATCTATATGTATTTATGGGTTTGAGATTATCAATCAGAGAGTTTTTTTCAACTCTTCTAAATCCTTCCTCCTTTTATTTTTTGTCTTTTGGGTCAGTTTTTGTCTTCTTGAAAGTGTGTCCAAAATTTCAACTGCAATTGTTGATTTATGTACCTTTTTCTCATAATTTATCTGTCTTCATCATACAGGTGGATGTACACATTTCAGATCATTTTCTTTATTTCCTCTTTCTTGTTTTTTGTTTGTTTGTTTGTTTGTTTGTTTTTGAGACAAAGTCTCTCTCTATCGCCCAGGCTGGAGGGAGTACAGTGACACTCTCTCTGCAAGCTCCGCCTCCTGGGTTCCCGCCATTCTCCTGCCTCAGCCTCCTGAGTAGCTGGAACTACAGGCGCCGCCACCATGTCCGGATAATTTTTTGCATTTTTTAGTAGAGACAGGGTTTCACCATGTTAGCCAGGATAGTCTCCATATCCTGACCTCGTGATCTGCCCACCGTGGCCTCTCAAAGTGCTGGGATTACAGGCGTGAGCCACCACACCCAGCATCTCCTCTTTCTTCATATGTATGTGTATATATACACATGTATAGTATTCATATCTTTTACTTATATAGTTTAATAACATAATTTCTGTTATTAAAATTGATAATAAAAATGGATGTCTCATATATTTTTAACTAGCTATTTTCTTTTGTTTCAAATATCTCTAATAGACAATGTATTATAGCACCTTATTTCCTGAGAGTCTCTGTGATTTGATGTGCATGTTTAACCTATTTACAGTTACTTAAACTACTGTCATATTATGATTTATTCTCATCATCCTATTGTATATTTTCTATGTATCAACCTTTCTTCTTGGTTACTTTTTCTCCTTTCTTGCATTTTATTGATGAGATCAATTTTTTTTCTTCTGGTTTGAAAGCCAAATTTCAATGTCTATCTTTCAGTTGGTTTCTGCTAATATCTTAAATTTCACACTTAATTTTTTAGAGCTTATTTTTATTTCTTCCCTGTGCAAAAGACAAGAACCTGAGCATACTGTCAAAATCCTCCAATTTCTGCATGTTCCTTACCCTCAACAGATATTGGTATAATCTGGAACGTTTTATCTGTATTACTATAGGGCTCTGTTGCACAATGCAGCAGTCACTAACCACATATGGCTATTCAAATTTAAATGTATTAAGGTTACATAAAATTTAAAACTCAGTTCCTTGGCCACACTCGCCACGCTTTTCATCTTAACAGCCACACATGGCTAAGGTCTATCATATTGAACAGTACAAATAGAGTATCTCCATCAAAACAGAAAGACCCATTGGACGACACTCTCATACACATATATGAATAATCACACACAATATTTCTTTTTTGCCACTGCTTATTGGGTTGACCTTAAACTTTCTTTTTGGAATTATCTGTTTTCTCTGGAGAAGTACCCCCTGTAGAACGTTTTCTGTAAGATTTTATGTGTCCTTGCCTTGTACGTGTCTCTTGAAATGCCTTAATTTTATTCAACCTAGTGTTTAAATAACAGTTTATCTTTATATAAAACTCTAGGTCTAAGGTTATTTTTCTTCAATATTTTTCAAATGTCACTTTAATATTCTAGTGTTGCCATTCAAAAATTTGATGCCAATTATCTTAATTTACAGTGAAATGTGATTTCTTATTCAGATGCTTTTAGGATTTTGCCTTTGCTATTTTCAATTAAGTGGAATGTGTCAAGATTTGAGGTTTTGCTTATCAATGTGGTCTGTTGCCCTTTTGATCTGACTTTCTTTCTTTAATTCTCAATTATATCTCAACAACAATAAAAACAATTCTACACTCTATTTAGTTTTATCTAGTAAATCAAAATTGACCTTTCTGCTTTTACTTTCTATTTTAGTTCTTAGATATTTTCCATCTTTTATGCCTTTATTTAAACTTGGGAAAAATTTTCCAACCAGATTCTTTATCTTACTGATTTATTGTTTGTCTATATCCACTGTGCTATTATATGTTTTATTCCCATCCTTATTTGATTATTTGTCTTCACTGATTGTTCCTGCTTCATATTTGCAATATCCTTTCCTGCTCGCTGAAGATATTTATCTTATTTATTTCAAATTCTTGTTTTATCTGGGCCATTAATTCAGCTCTCTCTGATAAGATTCTTCAGTATCTATTTTTCTTTTAAAGGGCTAGTACTCCTCCTTAGATAGACTTTTTTCTCTCTTCCTATGAGCTCAAATTCCGCTAGGTCTATGGAGCACCTCAGCTAGCAGTATTCCTTTAGGAGTACAGAGGGAAGCTTAGACCTAGCATCTCTCCCGCTCGTCTTTTTAAGAGATATGGAAATGACTTAAAGAACCTATATCATTGCAAATCTGGAATGCTCTATTTCTACCTCAGTTCCCAACACTGCCACCCAGTGAACTTCCCATTTTTTCTGCCCAGGCACTGCGCTTTCTGGGGTCTGCTTGCTTCTGTTGTAATTATCTCATTCATCAGCAAAGAGGAAGCCTGCCTCCCCATATGAAATGGTGGCATCCGGGGTTCCTCTCCAGCACTCGCATGTCGCCTGCCTCATGCATGTGAAATGGTGGCATCCGGGGTTCCTCTCCAGCACTCGCATGTCGCCTGCCTCCCCATGTGAAATGCTGGCATCCGAGGTTCCTCTCCAGCACGCGCATGTCGCCTGCCTCGTCCACATGTGCAGGCCTGGGGCTGCTGTGTGTCCCCACCCGCAGAGATGGGGGAAAACAATGCTCCCTCCAAGGCAACGAAGGATGAAAATCTTAGGACAACTAGAAAGCTGCTTCCCACAGTGTCCCCTCATTGGTGACAGCTGGTTCTCTTTGAGTATGGGCCTTCGCTTTCTCCCAGAAAATGACCTAACACCGTCTGTTACCACAAGAGTTGTACTAATTCTGTTAGCAGTCATCCTCCCAGTTGCTTATGTAGCGTTTCAGGTTGAGTTGAAGGAAGGGAGTCAGGCCCCCAAGCTAGTGCGCTGTCTCGCCCAGAAGTCTCAGTACATAAGTCAAAGTTTACACTGATCTGATTCAAATGTGGCCATAGGCCCACATAAATAGAGAACAAGTGATGACTTCATGTGAAAAAGTTCCAGGGAATAAAGCACTCCACAACCTGGAGGGAAACTTATTTATCCCCAAATCCACTGAAAACTGGACCAGGAACAGCTCCACTTGGAGAAAGTCTAAAATGGCCTATCAATTCCTGGTCTCCATTATTCCAGAATTTGAAAGTAAAAGCATTTGTAATTTCCCCCAAATTATAAATACACAATACTATTGCAGCCCGTCAAAAACAAACAAACAAAAAAGCATGCCTTTACCATCAAGACAGTAGAAATAAATTACTGGCAATTGAAGACAGGAGTAATAATCACTAAATCATCAGTGAAGTTTTATACTTTTACTAATCAGTTTCAACCAATGTTTATGTGCCAGGCAGATGTTTTGTACGGAGTATGTTTTCCTACAGATTTTTGGCAGTCAGCCTGAGAAGCGTCCTCAGAGATAAGAAAAATTGAAAAGAAATTGTGACTTGTCCAAGATCACCCAGGTAGTAAACGCTGGAGACGCTGAAGTCCAGGTGGAACTCTCTTTCATCGTGACTCACTTGCATTTTGTGATGGAAATGACTGTGAGATACACATCACAAGATCAGCAAAATTGCTCAGGAAATACTTACATCTGTCACAAAGCTGTCTTGGATGCACACCTGAAATCCATGTGTTTTGGCTTGATTTTTTTATTCATTTCTTTTGTTGTCCTGAAACTTTTTTAACCTACATATCATTGCAGAAACACATTGCTACCTCTCTGGGAGTAAATGTGTGGTTTCAGAATGAGCTCATACAAAGGGAGAATCCGGGCCCTGTGGTTTCTCCAGTCTGGGCATTCTTCAGGAATCTTTTATTTAAGAAATAAATAAAAATCTTTTCTATAGTTTAGATATTGGAACAGGAACTAGGGTGAATCTAGTTAGTAGCTTTCAATGAATTATTTTAGCAAAACTTAACTGAGCTTAAAATTAAAAAAAAAAAATCTTTTCTTAACGCAGTTTTTAACTATTATATCTGATTTGTCTTAGTGTATCCTAGTTATAGTCAGGTAATAAATGAGTTATCAGAGTAAAGCCAAGTGTAAGTCTCATAATAACATCTAATGAATCAAAATAGAAAAAATATACTATTACATATTTTGCATGTTCAAATATTAAGGTGGAAGTTTTTCATCTGAAACAAAAATGTACCTCAGAAAAGAGTAATTGTCTTCCATTTGTGATCTTACAAAATGATTTACCTTAAAGGACGCCATCTTAATTACTTTATTATGAACAACAAAATACGGTTTATGAAAGACAAATCCTGAAATGACACCAGTCTTTGCTAGTCGACTGTTGCTTATAAAAGTCACCCTTCAGAATTTGCTAAACAGATGTAATCATTATAATCATTATTCCTAGAGATATTTAACCTCACAAATAAAAGTGAATGTTGCAAACAGACATGTGAAAAGATGAATGAAAAAGTAATTCTTAATGTTGTGTGAATGGGCACCTATGGCATGGGATGCAATTTCCAATGACATCACCATGTATCATTAAAAAAACTTCTACTTCTCAAAAACGTCAGTGGATTATGACGTGGGAAAAATTTCATAGGGAGAGCTCAAAAAGCAGTTCTGGTGATGACGCAGATCCCCTATTTAGAGACACACATGATGAGCTGAACTAAATTGTTTCACCAAAGTTAGAAGTCGAAAAAAATACTGTTCAAGTGTTATCTTAGATAATAAAGGAATTTTAAATTATGGATACAACAAAATTTGTTAAATATTAAATTAATTCAATGTATTGACTATTTTATCTAAATCTCAATATTCATATGTTCAAGATGGCCCAAAAAAAGAAAAAAACTTCAGGAACTTCTCATCAAGAGTGTTTTATATTCGAGGTCAACTAATAGTTGGGCATCTGCGATAAAGAATTCTGCCATATCTCAAGTCACGGAGCACAGCCCAGCAAAGGAAGCCATCATGCCACCTGCCCCAGAAGCGGTAGTTAGTTACCCAGAGAGATCACGAAGGAAACTAAACACAATCAGATGGAGGGCATGCTGCAGGCGTCACGTCAAAACCTTTTGTTGGTTCACACAACTGAACCAATGTATTCGCCATGTTAATAATGGAGCTCTAAACAAGATTATCTTAATTATATTCAAATAAATTAAAAGAGAACGAACATCAAACCAATGGCCATGCAAAGTATGTTGTTATTTCTCACTGGGTATGTCAATGTCCTCAGGAGCAAAAAAGATCATTAGACAACAAGATCCTTCCCACTTAGGGAAAACAAGAGAATGTAGATTAGAAGGTAGGTAGGAAATCTCACCTCTCGCCCAAAGTCAACAACTGACAGAACGAGGATGTGATTCTCCAGTGTGATCTGCAACATGTTATAAAAAAGAAATTCATCGTCAGGGCTGTGAGAAGAGCACTGATGACAAACACATCACTAAAACTGCCGGCTAATATTTAATGGCCAATGAAATAAAGTCTAAAATCAACTTTATAAAATCAGATCCACCATCACAACTTGATCCAACTCCATTCAACCTTTCCAGTTTTTCTCAGCAAAAATCAGATCTTAACTTAGATCGGGGATTCTGTTTCTGTTTTTGTTTTTCTAGACGGAGTTTTGCTCTTGTTGCCCTGGCTGGAGTGCAGTGGCACAATCTCGGCTCACCACAACCTCCGCCTCCAGGGTCCAAGCGATTCTCCTGCCTCAGACTCCTGAGTAGCTGGGATTACAGTCACGTGCCATCATGCTTGGCTAATTTTGTATATTTAGTAGAGACGGGTTTGCTCCATGTTGGTCAGGCTGGTCTCAAACTCTTGACCTCAGGTGATCCGCCCACCTCGGCCTCCCAAAGTGCTGGGATTACAGGCATGAGCCACCACGTCCGGCCTTAGACCAGGGTTTCTTAACCATGACGCTATTGACATTGTAGGCCCAACAATTCTTAGATGTTGGGGGCCGTCTTGTGCCATGTAGGATATTTAGCTGCATGGCTGGCCTCTCCCACTACACGCCAGTAGCATTCTCTCCTCAGTTGTAACAACCCCAATTATCTCTATCATTAAATGTCCCCTGGGAAGTAAAATCACACTTGGTTGAGAATTGACCTAGACATTATATGTCAGTACGATCATGTCAGTTATGGCTGCTACTATATTTTCTGGCTAATGAATTCTGAATAAGAAAAGTACAGGCTGTGGGGGGAGAAAGTTGGCATGAGTAAGGTTAGGGGTGGGAGTGAGATGGTAGAGGCAATTATAGACTGCCTCTCTCCTCCTCCCTTCTCCCTTCTGGTCTTGTATAGCCTTCTGCAGAAACAGAACCTGGAGTCCTAAACTTTGGTTCTAAAAGCAACAAACAGTTCTACTTTAACACTGTGTACACCTGGGCCCTGGCATGTTCCTGCATTTGGCCTCACCAAATGATAGCTGCATCCTAAATGTTGTGCCCAAGGTGCTGGAGTCCTGTGGCATGGGGCTGAGGCTGCTTTCTAGTCCATCTGTTCTAACCATGGAACCAGTGCCGGAGTCCACTGTAGAAGCAGGGCTGAGCTGCTTTTCCGTCCATCTGTTCTAACCATGGAACCAGTGCCGGAGTCCACTGTAGAAGCAGGGCTGAGCTGCTCTTCCGTCCATCTGTTCTAACCATGGAACCAGTGCCGGAGTCCACTGTAGAAGCAGGGCTGAGATGCCCTTCCGTCCATCTGTTCTAACCATGGAACCAGTGCTGGAGTCCACTGTAGAAGCAGGGCTGAGATGCCCTTCCGTCCATCTGTTCTAACCATGGAACCAGTGCTGGAGTCCACTGTAGAAGCAGGGCTGAGCTGCTCTTCCGTCCATCTGTTCTAACCATGGAACCTTGTTCCCTCCCTTGAAGGTGCCCTGTCAAACATCTCTAAACAGGAAATAATCACTGCTGCATCTGCCGTTCTTCACGCACATGCCCATAATTATTAAGGCCTCCTTGTATGATGTGATGCCTCTCAAATATTCATACTCATCCCCAGCAATCAAAAAATGACCCTCCTTAGGAAAGGGAATTGCAACATAGGTCCCATGTTTGGTGACAGTGGACTTCACTTGTTATTTATCTGGGTGTTAAAGAAACAGAATCGATGTCATGTGGACTCTATCAGTTCTGCTGGCCTTTTCCTTTCCAAGTTCACAAAACTGAAAGCTGTTTAATTAAAATCAAGTGGTCTGAGCTAACCTCCCACTTCCCTCTCCATCTGTAGAGTATTTGCTTCCAGATATACTTGGGCTGTTCCAATTTCTGTGGGCTGACATTGGCCCAGTTCACTGACTGCAGCGTCAAACACACAGAAACAAGCAGCACTTTTAGTTGTCTCTTTGATAGGTCAGGCCCGACTTTTCCCCAGCTCTCCATTTTAAGATAGGATTTCTTGTCTACATCTTTTCTGTCTTTCATCGGCAAAATACACCTAAGGAAGTGCCGGGTCCTGTGTTTCTGCTGCCTATCTTTTTCTGAAAATCACTAATGTTAAGTTTGTAAATTATAATTTTGCAAGCAAGGTAGGGTGAAGGCTTGAGAGCAGACATGGCTTCTTCCTGCCTGTCTTCCCTTTTCAAGTGAAAACCACATCTGATTACAAGCTCTTTGAAGCTAGGGCCATGCTTTCCTTCTCTGTCTCCCCCGCAATCCCCAGTTCATTGTGGTGAACATAATAAAAATGCAATATGAATGTTTTTGATTGAGCTGAATTTTATTTCTAAAGGGAAGTTGGGCTGGTCCTATTCTCCTTCTCCCAGAGAGGTCTTCCTGCAATCGGCTCCATTGCTGAACATGCAGTGGCTGACTGGCTTCGTCATGAGGGCTGCTGAGTGACTGGTGGTTTTCAAAAGTGGACACTTGTCCCTCAGGGTCACAGCCGAATCACCACACAATTTCACAGACTCCTGCTGGGCACCAAGGCACTGACTCTGAGTGATGATCAATGTGAGCAGGATTCTTTCTGGTAAGTTAGTGGCAAAGAGGACAAATCTCACATTTGTCTTTTTATTGGCCAATGCTCCTTGGATTTGGGGGTTCTCCATATCCTTCTATGATCCGAACAACACTGTATCATTTTTCAGACAGCTAGAAAGTGACAGGAACAGCAAGAACTGCCTTTCCCAGTGACCTAAATTTGCTACCACTGTAGATACCGGCTGAAGTCCAGCACCTGCTAAATGAGGCAGTCACAGCTGTTTCGCATCCAGGAAAACCCCCAGTGACTACATAGCTGTACTTGAACACACTCAAAGATTTTTGTGTTTGTCTTCTCTCACTAACTCAGCCTTTGAGCATCTCTCCACTTTTATTTTGATATACCAACTTCATTATTTGTATGAACATTGCATTATGCTTTTTAGCCATTAAACCCATTATTATAAACCCACACAAAAATCCTATATGACAGATTGGAATTACACCCATTTCAGAGGAGACAGGATGCATGCGAGCCTTTTAAGGATTTTGAAAACACACAAACCAGGTAGAAAGGCAATTTCATGGGCTAGAATTTCATAACCCAGTAAATAAGAATTTACTGGGTGCCGCATTCTATGAGGTATTTTGGTACCAAAGAATGAGCAATGCTAGCCAGCCCTCAGATTTTCGGCCATCTCAGGTCAGGCCAGATGTGAGTGAAGGAGTTTCTGGGACATTCCAGTTTCAGTTTCCTCGATGTAAAACCAGGACACTAATCATTATAATATAAGACTATTATGAAGACAAAAAAAAATACTGTATGTAAAAATCCTAGAACAATATGTTGCACATAGTTGGCTGCACAATCAATGACAGGTAAGTGGCAGAATAATGAGAAGCCAAAGGCTCATGTGTATACAGGGAATTTCATATGTTGGTTCTTATTTTTCAAGTTCTGATCAGCCTGTCTGGATCAAAAACACCTGGGATGCTTCTTAACAATGTAGTTCTGGGTCTCACCAAAAACCTAGAGTTAGAACCGCTCTAGGTAGTGCCAGGAAATACGCATTTTAATACACAATCCAGGTGATTCTTTGACATAAAAAACTTAAAAACCACAAGCTTTGAGATTCAAATTCAGGCATCTACGAAGTAGCCTAAGAGAGGATATAAGCAGACTGGAATGACATTTTTCACAGTAATAGAAAAAAAGTCTTAAAATTTGTTTGGAATCAAAAAGGAGCCCAGACAGCCAAAGCAATTCTGAGCAAAAAGAACAAAGCTGGAAGCATCACACTACCTGGCTTCAAAATATGCTATAAGGCTACAGCAAACAAAACAGCATGGTATTGGTATAAAAAGACACATAGACCAGTGGAACAGAATAGAGAACCCAGAACTAAATCCATCAATTTGCAGCCAACTGACTTTTGAAAAAGGCATCAAGAATATACACTGGGGAAAGGATATTCTGTCCAACAAATGGTGCTGGAAAAACTGGATGTCCCTATGCACAAGAATGAAACTGGACCCCTGTCTCTCACCATATGCAAAAATCAACTCAAAATGAACTAAAAACCTAAATATAAGACCCAACAGGATGAAACTACTAGAAGAAAACACAGGAGAAACACTCAAGGACAAAGATTTTATGGCTAAGACCTTAAAAGTACAGGAAACAACAAATAGACAAACGGAACTATGTAAATACTAAAAAGCTTCTGCACAGCAAAGAAAACAATCAAGAGTGAAGACACAGCCTCCTGAATGGAAGAAAATATATACAAACTATTCATCTGACAAAGGTCTGATATCCAAAATATACAAGAAACTCAACGCAACAGCAAAACAACAACAAATAATCCCACTAAAAATAGGCAAAGGATCAAAACAGACATTTCTTTAAAAAAGACATACAAACGACAAACAGGTACATGAGAAGATGCTCAAAATCACTGTTCACCAGGGAAATGCAAATCAAAGCTGCAATGAGAGATCGTCTTGCCTCAGTGAGATTGGCTACTAACAGGAAGCCAAAAAATAGATACTGGCAAGGATGCTGTTGGTGGGATTGTAAATTAGTACAGTCAGTGTCTAAAATAGTATAGAGATTTCTCAAAAAAACTAAAAGTAAAACTACGATACAATATAGCAATTTCATTGGTGGGTAATTCATCCAAAGGAAAGGAAATCAGTGAAAGAAGGGGATACCTGCACCCCTGTGCTTATTGCAGCACTATTCACAATAGCAAAGATGTGGCATCAACCTACGTGTCCATCAACGAACAAGTGGATAAAGAAAATAGAGTATACATACACAATGAAATATTATTCAGCCATAATAAAGAATGAAATCCTGTCATTTTCAGCGACATGTGTGGCACTGGAGGTCATTATATTCAGAGAAATAGGCCAAGCACAGAAACACAAATACCACATGTTTTTACTGATATGTGGGAGCAAAACAAGACGATCTCATGGAGATGGAGAGTAGAATGACACCAGAAGCTGGGAAAGAGAGTGGCAGGAGGGATGAAGGGAGGCTGGTTAAGGGGTACAAACATACAGTTAGAGAGAAGAAATACATTTTATCATCCAATAACATAGTAGGGTGACTAGCGTTAACAATAATTTATTGTATATTTCAAAATAGCTAGAAGAGAAGATACGAAATATCCTCAACACAAAGAAATGATAAATGCTCAGGGAGATGGTTATCCTAAATACCCTGATCATTACAAATTCTATGCATGTATAAAAATATCACATGTCCCATGTAAATGTGTACAAATATTAGCAATCAATTTCTAAAAAGATTGGGAACTAGGGCAACAAAAGCGACCCTAGTAATGATTAACAGGAGTAAATTACAGGAGCACCTGAGATTTAATTAATAATAATTAATTGTGCATACTCCTTGCATACCTGCTACATGGTAAATATAATAGCACATTGTTTGGTTTCTAATATAACCCTTGAATGGTGAGCTTCTCCTATATTTACAGGTGGGGACACAGTGGCTCAGAGACGCTAAGTGACTGCCCAAGCACATACAGCCAATTAGCGCTGACCTGCTGTTTGCATAGCTATGAGCCCTAAAATCACACGGCTGTTGCAGGTGAAACAGCGTTATACAGTCACATGCCACATAACGACATTTTGGTCAGCAATGGATTGCCATAGGATGGTGGTCCCATAAGATGACAATACTGATTTTTACTGTACCTTTTCTATGTTTAGATAGATTTAGATACACGAATACCATGGCGTTACAGTATTCAGTACAGCAACAACGCTGTACAGGTTTGTGGCCCAGGATCTACAGGCTGTACCATGTGGCCTCCGTGTGTAATAGCCTATGCCATCTAGGTATGTGTAAGTGCACTCTATGATGTTTGCATGACAAAATCACCTAAT
Organism: Papio anubis; assembly: GCF_008728515.1. NCBI lineage: Eukaryota > Metazoa > Chordata > Mammalia > Primates > Cercopithecidae > Papio > Papio anubis. The sequence goes on from NC_044978.1 coordinate 2,926,194, forward strand.
GATACATTTCTCAGAGTATTCCTGCTAAGCAGTACATAACTGCATTTGCAATTATGTATGCCCTTTAGTTAGCATTAATACATGTAAGCCAAGGGGCATCAGCAGGGAATTCTTTCCCTCCTACAACTATTCTCCTTAGAGCCATAATAATTGAACAAGCTATCCTCTTATTTCAGAAGGCTACAACTACAGGGGACTGAAAACAAACTAACACAACATTTGCATTTAAAAAGACAGTAATACTCAGCCAGCGCTCTCTCCAAACCACTTGGAATGGTGTTTCCAGTTGTTGATTAGCAGGGCAGGTGGTTGGTCTTCCACTGCTAGGACTCACTGGGTGTCTGATGCTGTCATCCCAGCACCCGACGCAGCACTGCTTCAGACACTTTCCATATCCCACACTGAGACCCAGAAGGAGCCTCAGCTCCCATCACAGGTCCAGTCTGGAGGTGGTAGGGTACGAAAGGGAAGCGAATATAATGATGAAAATCCTGCTGGAGACCCCTGAGGCAGAAGAAGGCACAGCTAATGTCTGCCCACCCATGGCTTCCCACTTAACCCTGGGCTCCGCTGCCAACCTGTGGCCTGAGATGGGATGACAGGGAGCGAGAGAAACCCCCTCCGTTTGGAGATTGCCATCACTCCCAGCCACAGACAGCCCTGACCTGTCTCTATCTCTAAACACAATAGGATCTCACCCACTGTGTAGGAAAGGGCGATGTCAGTTTGGTAGAGGAAGGCTACAAAAATGCAGCAACAGCCAAACATCTCAGAGCCATTAACCTCAAAATAATCTGTAAGCTGGACATTTCCCATTCGAAGATACACAGAACGAGCAATTCCAGGCATCTCATTGGCGACAGGAAAAGGAAAGCGTATCTTCCGAGATCTTTCCAAATACTCCAGCCCCCACAAGACGTGCTCCCCTCGACGAACAATGCTTCCTGCAGCTGGTGGTTTTTTCGCTGGCCTCCCTGAAGCTCCTCAGTCCGGCCTCACCCCACAGTCACGCATTTCAAAGGCTAATGAGGTTCCTAATCTGATTTCTCCATCAATTGAGCCTTGGTTTTGCTGCGAGGAAAATGAGGCCTTTGCAGCCACCAACACAGTCTGTAGACTATATATTGAGCCTGTAGAGTGAGTAGTTAGTGTACAAACATGTTTTTATCATCTGTAAGCGTTCCCAAAATAAGTGCCTCTGGGGACAGAATGGAAGTCTGATAGATTCCAGTCCCTAATGTGCTTTGAAATTTTCTTATCACAGAAAGGAAATCGCAGGGCTGTCTTTTTCCCATGCTCAAGATATCTTTTTGGTGACTTCACATTCTATAAGCTATTCTTAGTGGTTACATACTCGCTTCTTAAGAGCAAAGCTGCCTCTGTCCATTTGTGGTGTGGGAATAAAAAGAATCTCAAAATATCGACAAAGTGTACAGCCCTGTTCTATTGATCTTGTCTGGCTAGAAATTACCTAAATATTTCATCAGAGCAGAAAATATACCTGGCACCTTAAAATATTGGCATAACAGTAGTTCTATATAAACTGGCTTTCCTTAGGGGGAAAAACTTCTTTTTTTTTTTGAGACGAGTCATCTGTCAGGCTGCTGGAGTGCAGTGTTGTGATCCGCTTTCTTTTGCAGCTCACTTCCCGGTTCCGCCCATTCTCGATATAAACTCCGTGGCTGGACTGCGCCATGGCGACTGGTGTTTTGGTGGGGCGGAGGACACCGCTGGTGTGGCCGGACCGTTATGATCCTGCGGCCTCGGTCGCCCGTCTCGTCGGTGCTGGGACGCGGCGAAAGGCTTCTTAAAATTTGTTACTGTTCAAAAATTGTTTGGCATTTTCAAACTGAAGTAGATCGTGGTATTTAAAAATCAAAATCCTAATGTAAATATTAAAACCAAAAATGTTCCCAAGGCCAATTAACTTAGAGTTTTTTTAAGGATGGGAGAGGTGTGAACAAGGATAAGATTTTACCTAGGATAGAATCAATTTTGCAGTTTTATTGGAAAAATGCATACCAGTGGAATCATGTTTTTTAAAATGTATAGAGCTTTTTTTTTTTTTTTTTTTTTTTTTGAGACAGAGTCTCGCTCTGTCGCCCAGGCTGGAGTGCAGTGGCCGGATCTCAGCTCACTGCAAGCTCCACCTCCCGGGTTCCCGCCATTCTCCTGCCTCAGCCTCCCGAGGAGCTGGGACTACAGGCGCCCGCCACCTCGCCCGGCTAGTTTTTTGTATTTCTTAATAGAGACGGGGTTTCACCGTGTTAGCCTTTTTTACCATAAGACACTCCGCCTTGATATCTCTAATCTCATATGTAAAAAACTGCTTGATAAGGCCGGGTATGGTGGCACACACCTGTAATCCCAGCTACTCCGGAGGCTGAGGCAAGAGAATCACTTGAATGCCAGAGGCGGAGGTTGCTGTGAGCGGAGATCGTGCCACGGCACTCCAACCTGGGCCACAGAGCAGGACTCCTCAGGAAAAAAAATTAAAAAGATCAATACAATTTGTCTCTCTTTTATTTGCCAAATCTGTTTTTTCAACAAGTAGAAAAGCTAAATTGTGTTTTAGGGAAAGAAAAAATGTGGTACAGGCAGGACAATTTGCCAACCAGATTACAACAGTCTATCAGTTATATCTGAGATTTTGCATAGCCGGTTCTTAAAACATGTTTGGACTCTTAATCCTCCAGCAAGAATTTCACATGCATCCATATTGCCTGTTCACTGCAAAGCAGCACATCTCTGCTGAAAAATGCTCACATCCCCTCCTGTGTTCACTCAACGACAAAACAGGCACATTCGGGCAGTTTTTGAAGTAAAGTTACCCACTGGCTTAGGTGGAATGTGATACTTTGTTCCTTCCATTCAACTTCCATTTTGGTCTCTGGAAAAATACCTCAACAAACACTGCTTTTTCTGGTAAAGTAGCCATTTCTCTGTGATTGAAAATCACGAACTTTAATGAATGGGGGCCAGGAGGCTGAGCCCTCAAGACCACGGAGAAAGGGGGAGGTGAAGGCAGCTGGAGAGAAATGGGGGAGACTCCACAGAGCTGTCTCAGGGGGACAGGGCGACTTGGACTTAACCCAGGTCCAGTTCAGGTCAGTGTCAGGGCCCATAGAGTGCTCATCAGACGGCAGAGAATGGTAGCAGGAGCGCAGGTGGCAAGGGATCTTGGAGTCTAGGTAGCAAAAGAGAGCAAAACGTGCTGAAGACAGACACTAAGGGCTGTGGGTATCAGAGAGACCCAGGTCCCACCTGCAGGAGGCTGACTCCCTGTGCCCAAGGCTCACCTGCAGCCAGAGGGAACCTTGCATCTCAGGCCAGCAGGTGGCCTGGGCTTCCGCCCATCCGGTCAGCGCTGCTCAGTGGGATCTGCAGCTGCTGGCATACTCAGTGACTTCAGCTGGGAGGGGCAGATAAACACTGCAGAAAATCATTTATTTGCATTCATGACTCTTCCAGATTCGTTAAATTATCTCACTTAGCCATTAAATTATTTTGGTTAGACAGTAATTGTATTCTCTCATTAGCAAAGTGGGAGGGTTAACATTTTGCATTTCATAAGCCTGGAAAAAATGCAGTACTTAAATCTCTTAGATAGTAAGGTTGTTAAAATTCAGAGTTTAAAAAAACAAAAAAGCCTACTGCAAAAAAAAAAATTTAAAAAGTCCCCAGACTTGAGAATATGTACAGTGTTTAACAAACCCGTAGAAACCTTTCCTGGTCATCAAGGCTGTGGACAGTGGCTCCCCGCTGCACTCCCCTGCCGCCCCACCGCAGGCGACCTCTGCTCAGTGGCTCCCAAACCCAGTGCCTCTGGCCAGCCTGGGCTGTTGCGCCTTAGAACCCGGCATGCCCTGTGCCAGAGGCCAGCATGGCCTTGAAACATCATAATCCAAGTCTTACATTCATTGACTGTGCTGTATCATTTGATTCTTTGTTTTGAAAGCACACTTTTTTCTCTGATGGTGCTCTCCTGGCTTTGTTCTCTGATTCATCCCTTCTCAGCCTTTTTCTGCCCGCTCCTTGAGGAATGCCTTCTTCTCAGCCCTGTTTCAGACTTTCGCGTTCCTCATTCCACTTGCTCCCCATAGGAAATCAGTTTCACACTCATTGTTTCAATTCCCGTCTGCATGTGGAAGCCCAGAACTTTCCTTGGAGCCTATAACTCCTTAAGAATATACTCTATGTGCCTCAATGTCTCTGAAATGAATCTCATTTTTTTCACTTGCACATCTCTTTCCTTCTGGTTTTATCGTAGCTACCAACATGCCAGTCCCACAAGCGAGCCCATCACCCACCCAACCTGTAGCCTCAGTAACACTCATTCACAGGTCCTTCGGCTGGGGTTCTCTAAATGTCTCTTAGATCTAGACTGTCTCTTCCCCCAGGCCTCTCCTCAGCTCAGGGATTTGTCAGGCCTGGTCCAGATTGTTCCCATGGCCTCCTAGCATTTTCCTCTCCTGATTTTGCTCCTCTCTGAACGATTTTTCATGTTGCAGTCAAGTTAATTTATAAGACAACACAATCTAGGTTAACCCTGCTTAATATTTTCCACGGATTTCCCACACTGACAGGATAAAATCCAAACTCTTTTGAATGGCATGTATTTTACAGCAGTGCATTTGTTTGCAAAGAACATAAATGGAGTCTCCCTAAAAGAGGTGTTTATGAAAGTCCACAGAGCTAGCTTACACCACACAAAGCAGGGAGTGCACCACCAATCCCCGCTCATGACTCGCATGGCCTCGTCTCTGCTTTCCCTGAGCACCTGTGCTTCTCTCTGCAGACCTGCTCAGCTCTACTTCAGGAGGTGGAGAAGAGCTGCCTCCATCCCTGCTCTCGGCACCTCTGCTCACACATCCATCACACACCAATCGGACCTTTAGTTCATATTTTGGAAGACAAGCCTTAAGTTTGTTTCAGCCAAGTCTATTGTTAGATTCCTCCAAGATCACAGAACCAACACTTGTCCAATCAGCTCTAGCCAGTGACAGCCAGAGACAGGCATGGTAACTTGGCTCACATCTCCAGCAAGGTTGTGAATGATGGACAGGCCCCCAAAACAGGCATGTCTTGGGCAGGTTCCCCCAAATTTGAGTACATTGCAACAAGCAGAGCCTTTATGACCCTCTCACTCCCCAACCTTTCAGCATGATTCCTGCCTCTAGCTCTCGCTTTCCATACCACAGTCCCGCAGTGTCCTGGGTTTCCAGTGCGTTTCCACTCTTGTTTACACGCACATGTGCTATTTATCACTTAGAACGCTTTCCTCTCTCTCCAAAGCTACCCGAGCCCCAGGAACCATATACTTGGCAAACTACTAGTTGTCCTTCAAAATTCTGCGTAAATATCACCTTCTCGTTGAACATCCTTAAAATCCACCCCCTAGAATTAGACGTTCCATCTCAAGGATCCCGTCATGCTTTAAACGTCTTCCAGTAGTAATTAAATGCACTGTATTGACATCTTTTATTCCCATCTCTCTTCTTAACGAAGAGCATCCCTTTTAAAAATATTTTATTTTATTAATTGGTACGTAATATTCATGGGATACATAGTGATGTTTTGATATGTACAACATATACTGATCAGATCAGGGTAATTAGCACATTTATCATCTCAAACATTTATCTTTTCTCTGTGTTGGGAACATTCGGTATCCTCCTTCTAACTATTTGAAAGCGTATCATGTATCATCGTTAACTATAGTCATCGTACAGCGCTGCAGAACACCAGGACTACTCATTCTATCTAGCTGTAGTTTTTTATCCTTTAAAAAATGTCTCCCTATCTCCCTTTTCCCTTCCTCTTTGCAGCCTCTAGTACCCTCTAAAGAACATCTGTTTTAAAAGCAAAGTCCACATTTCTTGGTTACTGCTCAGGCACCAAGCATGGCTCTTGAGACACGTCGAGCCTCCAATCTGAGTGAAAAATAAAAGATGAGAAGGGAAATGAAGAGGATGAAGGAGAGGCGTGGTACAGTCAGACTTGGTCTTTGTATTTTCAGAATCAAACCCTCACTGTCTGTTTGCGTGCACAGTATGCCTCTTTGGGGCTGGACGTGTTGATCTAAAGTAAATGTCTGGCCGGTGGGTGGGGTTTTTATTTATTTATTTTATGAGACGGAGTCTTGCTCTGTCCCCCAGGCTGGAGTGAGTGGCGTGATCTCGGCTCACTGCAAGCTCCGCCTCCCAGGTTCCCGCCATTCTCCTGCTTTAGCCTCCCGAGCAGCTGGTACTACAGGTGCCGCCACCATGCCCGGCTAATTTTTTTGTATTTTTAGTAGAGACGGGGGTTTCACTGTGTTAGGCAGGATGGTCTCGAACTTCTGACCTTGTGATCTGCCCACCTTGGCCTCCCAAAGTGCTGGGATTACAGGCGTGAGCCACCGCGCCCGCCCCAGTGGGTGGGTTTTGAGCTGCCCTCCCCTCTCCCACCAGGTTGGTCACTTTCCCCACCCCTCTGTCTCCCCCTTGTTTTATTCTGCAAGACCTCGTATATCACATCCACTGAGAGACACCTGCATCCCTACTTGAAAGAGGACCTCTTGGCTGCAGAGGAAATAGCTTTTCTTTCAAGATTCCCATAGCAATGCCTCTGTTGTTTGTTTTTCTGACATTTTGTCTTGTCTGACATCTTGAAGCACTGGCTTTAGCTTCAGTGCCTGTCAATTCCCTGGTTCCTGGTGGATTTGCATCAGACTAAGCTTCAGGGCAGGGACCAAAGTTACTTTGTGTGACACTATATTTCCACATCCTAGCATTGAGCCTGCAGATAGCAAGCAATCAACCAATAAATGCTATCTGTTGCTTTTATTACACTTGCACCATTTCCTGCAACATCCAGGTTTTGTGCCTTCTCCTGCTCTTCTAACAATCACTAACTACCACATTCCTGATTTCTCACTGTTCAGGCATCCAACAGGCACATATATTCAAAGAAAGATCAGTGCCTGACCCAAAATCCTTTCAACCAAAGAAGAGAGTAACACAGTGATAACCACATGGAATAGAGACATCCTGCCACCAGCAGTCAGGAGGTCCTCTGGTTCAAAAACCACATTTGATGTGTGTACTCCTGGGACTGTCTCTCATGATAGCCGGTTCCCTGCAATTCACTGTGTGCTGGCAACATTTGAATTGAGTTTTGTTCTTTCCTGCCGCTCTTCCTCTGCTAATAGTCCTACTGTTTCAGTTCCCTCTGCTGACCCCCTGCTCTGTCTCCTGGCACAGCTGGCCAAGCAGAAAGCAGCCTCTGCTATCTGTCACGTGGCTCAATGCCATGAGCTCTTTGCCAGGGATTCTGTGCTTTTTAAAAGAGCTCCGTAACACTGGCTAAGGAGCCTCAATTTCTGTTGAGGAGGGTTTTTGTCTAAATCCATTCGGGCTACTGTAACAAAAATACCATAGACTGCGTGGCTTATAATCAACGAGCCTTCATTTCTCATAGTTCTGGAGGTTGGGAAGTCCAAGAGTAACGTGTGGCAGACGCAGTGCCTGCTGAGGACCTACTTCTGGCTTCATAGACAGCTGTCCTCTCGCTGTGCGCTCATGTGGCAGGAGTGAGAACTCTCCTAGGGGTCTCCTACAAGGACAGGAATTCCATTCATGAGGGCTTCACCTTCATGACATAATCAACTCACAAAGGCCCCACCTCCTAATACCATCACCTTGGGGATTAGGGTGTCAAAATATGAATTTGGGGTGACACAAATGCTCAATCCACAGCAGTCCTATTTCTCATTTTTGTGTCACCATTGCTATTTGCCTGGGGTGAGACAGATTTGGGTCTGTTAACCAGTGTTCCTTTCCACAATCAGCCTACACAGTTAGGTTGGACATTGTACATAGCAGGGAAGGCCAAGAGTAGTCTAGATCATTTTTTAAAGAAAATCCCTCCTCTGGAAATCAAAATCTCCTAACATTAAGTATGAGTTTATCCATGGAACTAATGTTTTAGTTCATTTCTACAAAGCCACTGATCATTCTAGTGGTAATTATCTGCCTCCGGAAAAGGCTAAAAAAAAACACTCAGTGATAAAAATGAGTTTTCAGAAACTATTAAATGAAGGGGAAAAAAGGAGAATAAGAAAACAGTGGATAGAAAGGCAAAGGAAATAAATAGTGAAGAAGTAAATGTTTAAATAAACGCAAAAAGTAATATGAAAATAGGAGTATAGGAAGTATGTCTGGACAGCCAGCATTTAGGAGGAGGTTAAGGTGTCATAAGAGAAAAAGTCAAGCATATTGAATTCTGAAAAAGAAGTTAATATTGATATAGGCATTTTTTCTACTGATTCCTTCCCTTTTTCTTTCTGGCTATATTGGCTAATGCTGTGTTCCAAACCACTTTGGTGTTTAACCAAGTTGCAGACACTACTGGAACATTAAGGCCACATGTGGTGGCGGTAGTGGCTCAAGCCTGTAATCAGCACTTTGGAGGCCGAGAGGCCCAGGTAGGATCCGCAGGTGAGTCCAGACCATCCTGGCTAACATGGGTAGAGCCCCGTCTCTACCTAAAAAATACAAAAACTAGCAGGCCGTATGGCTGAGCCTGTAGTCCCAGCCTTCTCGGGAGGCTGAGGCAGGAGAATGGCCAGCAGGAGGCCGGAGCTTGCAGTGAGCTGAGATCAGAGCCGCCGCTCCAACCTGAAGTGACAGAGCTCAGGTCTCAAAAAAAAAAAAAAAAAAAAAAAAAAAAGAACACATGTAATTGATTTAGTGTCCCCCCCCTTAATGTGAAATTACACTTCAAATTGAACTAAACCAATGAAAAAAAATGCAAACATAAATTTAGGTGAAAACAACAACACATTCAATTAATATTAGTGTTCCAAGGCTGAAATAAGAAACTGAACATTCTTAATTCCATTCTTGAACAGGTGCAGTGGCTCATGCCTGCAATCCCAGCACTTTGGGAGACTGAGGCAGGAGGATTACTTGAGGTCAGGAGTTCGAGACCAGCCTGGTCAACATGGTGAAATGTCTTCTCTACTAAAAATACAAAAAAATTAGCCAGGCGTGATGGCACATGCCTGTGGTCCCAGCTGCTCGGAAGGCTGAGGCAGGAGAATTGCTTGAACCCAGGAGGCAGAGGTTGCAGTGCGCTGAGGTCATGCCACTGCACTCCAGTCTGGTGACAGAGCAAGACTCCATCTCAAAAAAAATAAAATTAATAAAATTAAATTAATTCCATTCCATGCCCTGCCTTCCTTGCGGATCGTCTCATTTTCATATGTCCACTTATTCACCAGCGATACAAAACGGATACTCCTCCCTTGTAAGGACCTATTGAGCAAAGTTAAATCTAAAGTAGGATGTGTCTCTCTGCTTACAGGTAAATTAGATTTGATGTCTTTAAAGTTGTTAGAAAAAGATGACAACTATACAATGATTGGTAAGTATTGTACTCGAACTTTACCAATAAGCAAAAGCATTCTGTGGACACTCTAAACTTCCTCTCCTACTTTGAGGAGATCTCTGGATTCCATTACACATGGGACTGCATCAGACACATACTATCTGCTGTGGCTTGAATGTCCCCTCCAAAACTCACATTGAAATGTAATTGTTATTGTGATGGTATTAAGAGGTGGGACGTTAAGAGGTGATTACATCATGAGGCTCTGTCCCCCTGAGCGGATTAATGCTGTTACCACGGAAGTGAGCTCCTGATAAGAGGCTGAGTTGGATGGTTTCCTGCCTCTGTCTTGCACCCTCGCTTGCCATGTGATGCTTTCTACCATGTTATGATCCAGCAAGAAGGCCCTCACCAGATCAGATGCAGCCTCCTGACCGTGGACTTCCCAGCCTCCAGAACCATACAGCAAATCAATCTTTTTTCTTTATAAATTATCCATTCTGTGGTACTCTGTTGTAGCAGCAGAAATGGTCTAACACACCACTCCGTGGTAAATCTGAAACATAAATCCGCATCACGATCCTACCTATGTGTCCACAGCTTACCCTGGGATGGAGCAAATTTCCTGGAACATTTGTAAAACTGGAAAAACTCCAAAGCCTAACAGGCTCCTGTTGTTTCGTAAGAGGTACAGGGAAGTCGCTGGGATGGGCAACGTTCCAGATAACAAGGCCAAAGACACAGCCACAGGCCACCCTAGGGAAGGCTGTTGGTCACTGCTGCCCAACAGGCGCACCCTAACCTGGTGGTTGTGATTTCCCCAAACACTTGGTCAAGGAGCTGAACACCGAAACCAGTGTTCCAAACTGCTTACCACTCCTATTCGTTTGTAATTTTACCGCCTACATGAAAAATGTGTTGATCTTACATTGAATACATCAGTAAACATACCATACTTTTAAAATAAAGAATATTTTTAAGTACTTATGTACTGAAGATTACATATGAAATTTGATTACCTAGGAAATTACATATGATATTACCTATTACACATGAAATATTTCTTTGTTGTTGTTTTTGAAGTATTTCTTTATGGTAAAAATTTATTTAGATTTTTATTTTGACCATTTCTTGCACATTGAAGTCATAGTTTAAAATTAGTTTTGGGGAGGCAATTCATGGGTCTCTCACATTTCTGTGTGTCTTACAAGCAGAAGCACTAGCTGTCTTTGCTCTCGGCTATCTTTTCAAGGATGCCTTGTATAGCACGGGAAGATAGTGATAGGATCTCCTTCTGGACCAAATAATAAATTTGCTTACAGCCTTGAAAGATATAGATAGTATCTCCCTCCACAACAAGAGACATATACACACATGCTGTACAGTATAATAAAAATGACATTTCCTTCCTAGCAAATAGCAAGCATGCCAAGTGCCAATTACAAAAGATTCAGGTTTCCCAAGGTGAACTGTCTCTTTTCTAACACAACCCACTATATGTTCAGATGTCACTTGGTCACCTTCTCATTGCGTTGGTGGATTAGGGCTGGGGGAACTGGCCGAAGAGAGTGCTTATATTCTGAATACTACTATTGCTGTGAATAATAAAATCCTTTGTCTTTGATACAGAAGTCTCATGTCTTCTTCCAGCAATTACAGCAAACTAATTTGTTAGCTTGCAATTTGAGTAAAGTATCAGACCCTTCACAGTTCATAACATGAGTTTTGCTAAAAGTACATTAAATATGAAGATGCAAAGGACATATGCATTTTTAAAATATTGTATTCAAAAATAACTAAAATTTCTTTTAAAATTAGGCTCATAGCATGCTGCATTCCCTAACAGCAGATTTATTCAAGAATTCCAGCATGGTTTTATTTTATATTGTATAAGGAAAAAAGGAATCACAGTCTGATTCTTATAAACTCTTTTATGACTACTTCTCCTTTAAGAGACTAGCTTTATTCAGTCTATACTACTTGGAGGCTTTCAGCCTCAACTTTCTCCAGTTGCTTCCTCTTACTTCAGAAGTGTTCTAAATCTACACTAATCCTTTCTCCTTCTCTTTTGTCCTAGAAGCACTGTGGCAAATCACTGCAAAATGGCCCCAATGTGTTATGCGGCCACGCCTTCGTGCCTTTTCCGAGCTCTCTTCCTTATTGAATCCGCACTGCCCCGTGACCTACAGAGTACCTTGATTCGATCTTGGACTATGGCAGAAATGATGTGTGAGTCTCGGTGCCTAGGCCTTAAGAGACTCTGCAGCCTTCTCTCCCTTGAACCACCATGTAAGAGGTCTGGGCCATCCTGCTGGAAAGGCTACACGGGAAGAGACACACTAAGGGATCAAAGAGCAGCCACAGCATTTCAGCCATCTAAGCTAACACAGCCAAGGAGTCCACCTTAGATCCTCTGCTCCAAACAGCGCCACTTGAGATGTGCTCAGCTGAGATGACATAGAGCAGAAAGAAGACAGCTCAGGGGAGTGCAGCCAACAGGCAGAATTGTGAAAAATAAAAAAATGGTGTTGCTTAAGCGTCTAAGTTTTGTGGGGCTTTTGTTTTGTTTTGAGACAGGGTCTCACTTTGTCACCCAGGCTAGACTGCACTGATGTGAACACAGCTTACTGCAGCCTAGACCTCCCAGGCTCAAACAGTCCTCCTGCCTCAGCCCCTGGAGTAGCTGGGACTACAGGCAGGTGCTCCCATGTCCGACTAATTTTTGTATTTTTTTTTGTAGAGACAGTGTTTTGCCGCGCTACCCACACTGGTCTCAAATTCCTGGGCTCAAGCAATCCTCCTGCTTTGGCCTCCCAAAGCACTGGGATGATAGTCACTGTGCACCTGTAAACTATGAGCCACGGCGTCCGGCCACACCTCCACGTTCCTGAGGATGTTTGTTACATGGCAGTGCATAACTAAAACAGACATAACTGTCCCTCTTCTTTTCCGAAGCTGCTTCTTCTGACCTGTTGAGACCTCTCTTTATCTTTCTCTAAAGTCACCCTCACCCTGTTTCTCTACTTGCTCCTTTCACTTGTCCTATAATGTGCTGTAGTTTCCTCATCCACAGAAATAAAAGTCCCCCTTTAAACAATATTTTCAGGGAACTATTTATCTACATGCTTCCATACACCAACGATTGTCAAGAAAAAAAATACAATCTACACTCATTTTACTTCATCTTTACTTTCCATTCACTTCTATCCTCCGGCTGTGCTCTTATCTTTCTACAGAAAGTAATGGCTTACAAGCCACTTAAAACTTGCTCATCGCCAGTCCTGATCTCAATCCTCATGCATTCACAAGTGTTGAGCATTTGACTCTAGTAACCGCTATATGTTTCAAATTGTCTTATTGGCTTCTATGATGATAAGCACCCCTTATTTTCTTGTAACATCTCTGGCTACTCCTTCTTAACATTTTTTCCAGCTCTTCTTTCTCATCCGAAACCCCCCGAACCCTCTGCTTGAGGCACATCTGCTGACTCTGTCCCCTCCCGCTTCTCTATTTATTCTAAACTCTGCGATGTCTGTGTCTATGAGTGTCTCAACTCTGTAACGTCAGAGTCTAAAGTCTGTGATGTTGTGTCCCATGACCGTATGTGTTTATTTATTTATTTATTATTTTTTTGAGATGGAGTTTCACTTTTGTTGCCTAGGCTGGAGTGTAATGGTGCGATCTCGGCTCACTGCAACCTCTGTCTCCTGAATTCAAGTGATTTTCCTGCCTCAGTCTCCCTAGCAGCTGGGATAACAGGTGCACACTACCACACCCGGATAATTTTATATTTTTAGTAGAGACAGGATTTCTCCATGTTGGTCAGGCTGGTCTCGAACTCCTGACCTCAGGTGATCTGCCCTCCTAGGCCTCCCAAAGTGCTGGGATTACAGGCGTGAGCCACTGTGCCCAGCCTAGGTTTGTTGAACTAATTATTGAGTGGAGTTAGATCGTACCCTGAGTTCAGCACTGTTGCTCACTTATACCTATTTTTAAACACTAAATTTAAAATAGGTTTTAAAGAATAGAAATTTCCACATCAGTTTGTCTCATTATGTGTTGTGATCACTGGTAGATTTCCTGCCACAGATTCCTTTGGAAATCCTGATAAACCTTGGACCATATCACCACAAGTGGACATAATTACAATTACATTCTGGGTGTTCTTTGTACACCCAGGTTAGCCAAAGTCCATGTTTCTTCTTCTCTTTACTTATAAATAAAACGACTGTTGCTACGGATGTGTCATCCAAAATATGCTACCAGGAAGTAAAGGAACAACCATAAAAAATGCAACCCAGTGAAAATTGAGCAGCTCCATTCCTACAGCATATAATTCTGTTTAAAAGAAGATTTCCTGCAGGAATGTGGGTTGGAGTCTAAAGTTAAATTACATGATAGTTGAGTTTGTTGAGAGAAAAGAAAGAAAACAGGAGCTTAGAAGCTACCAAGCCCTTACACTGTGGAATTCTATTGTGATGAGTATTTGAGTACAGGAGATAGTCTAAATATTTTCAACTAAAATGATCAGACTTACAGGGAAAACCTTTCACTACATCAAGGAGCAGGAAGGAAGGAAAGATATTGTCAGCTTTTGAAATTCCAACGTAAACAAAACATGGGAAAGTCTTTTACAGATCACAGCATATGTTCTTTCTTTTTCCTCTTTAAAAAGTAAAGATGCCACTTTCCTTAATGGTTAACTAAACCTGGAATGTTTATGACTGATTATTCTGAAGGGATTGTACTCCCCAGTGCCTAAATGTTACAATCCAGCATAGAGCAACTGGAAATGGAAAAATAAATAGCGAGGGAGAAAATAACTTGCTGCATTAGCTTTTCTCCCAGAGAAGAATTTGAAACCTGCATCAAAACTAAATGGGGGCCTTCTTCTTCCTTTCTAGGAAGAAAATTCAGGATACCCAATGACAATAGCCACTCCAACAATACTCTGGACATGCTGGACTCATAGATAGAACTGAGGAGTTTTTGCTTTTTCCTTTATATTTTTTTAGCCAACTTTAGAAGTTAATCATGTGTATGGCATTATTATTTCCCCTATTGCCTCAAATATCAAGGGGCTAATTATGTGTTATTCAATCTCTACTTTTTTTCCTGTTCTTTTCCTCTGGTTGCTATTTAACTGGTTTCTGTTTATTAGCCTTTTTATCAGAGAAGATTGACAGGCTGGGGAAAAGGAGGCGATAAAATAAACCGGTTAACTCAGTTACTCAGAACTTAAGACTCTTTGTAGGAAACATCTTCTGTTCCATGAGGGCAAGCATTGACTTTCACATTATCTTCCCAGCATCTAGAACTGCCAGACACATGCTAGATATGCAACAGATGTTCTCAAAGTAAGGGAGAAAGGTGAGTCAAATCAGACATGGGGATTTGTAGATTACCTAAGATATTCTTGTCTTCCATTCATAAGAATCTTGAGAGTTGGCATTGGTAACAGCCACGAGACATACCTCAGTCTGTGCCCAGCAGTGTCGCAGGAAAGCTCTTTGGCATTACAGCGTGGCTGTGACTCCCTGATCCACATCCAAACCCCAGGCTGCTTCAGAGTTTCTAAGGCAGGAGCTTTCATCAAACTGCTTTTCCTGCAACCCAGAGTAAAAAATAAATTTTATATCAGTACCCAGTACACACACCACACCAGAGAGAGAGGTATGTTTTAAAAAACAAAACAAAACTTGCATGAAATAATACTTACCCTTACTATGTAAAATATACTGGTATGTTCTATTCTATTTCCTTTTTGAGTGCTGTTTGCAACCTACTAGATTAATTTCAGACCAATTAAGAGGTTGTGACCAACAGTTTAAAAATGACCACTTAGGACCACCTTAGCTAAGCACGAGGAGGGAGAAATGATTGCAGAGAGTGGCAGAGAGATCGTCAGCCGAATTTCTGGTGCGGAAGATCCATGGAGGAACAGTGTTTCAAGATCTCTCAGCAAGTGACTGGCTTCTAGACCTTCCAGGGCTGGGTAAAAGAATAAAGATTACAATGGTTTCACCAGTTCTGGGTAAAAGAATAAAGGCTGCAATGGCTTCAGATGGGTTTGAAATTCACACAGCAGCTCTGTATCCAACGGAGCCCACAGTTCTCACAGCAGGCAGCACTCAGCTTTCAGCACCCCTTGTCATGCACATCAGTCACTCACAGCTAGTGACATTGAGTCTTCACAGGGCACACGTACTTGGATTTTGAAGATTATATGCAAGTTTCACACTGGTGAAGACAATGGAGCAATATCATTAGCAATGAGAATGAAGAAAAAAATAGTCTTGACGTTGGCATTTGATAGGACTGATGCTAAACACGATTGAGTCACTCTAAGGACGGAAAACTCCCTCTAGGGAACTAAAGCAAATACCTCAAGGTGTGGGTGGAGCAGGGGAGCTTTCGTCTTAATTACCCAGGTACGTTTATTCTTGGCTTTCATGCATCTGTTCATCAAATACTGTGTGTCTCCTCCATGGCAGGCACTGATCTAACAAGAAGAGCCTCTGTCCTGGTGGGCCTGCTTGGCATCTGGGTGATGATACTCTGTAGATCATATCAGAAACTCAGTGTGCACCTTTCCTTCATAGAGCATTGTTGCACGTCTTTCCTAAAGATAAAACCTACCTTGAAAACTATTTCCAGGACACTCGAATTCGCTAGATGTGACCACAAGAAGAAATGAGACATGACGTCGAGTCTACTGCAGTAAAAGTGGTGCTGATAAAACCAAAACTATTTTCAGCCCACCTCACCTTCCTGTTATTTCTTTAGACACACTTTTTCCCTTCACCAAAATTGTACTGAGTGTCCACCCTATGCAAAATGCTGTGTTAGGACTGGTACCCGAAGATGCAAGCCGCAGCCCCTGCCCTCACGGTGCTCACAGGGGAGCGTGGAGACAGGCACACACATGATTCCCAGTGTCACTTGATGAGGGCTATAAGGAAATGCGAGAGAGTGCCATAAAAGCATAAAGGGAGGAATGCTTAAATCAGCAAAAGGAAGTCAGAGGCTTTTACAGAGGACATGGTGCTTGAGCACTGCAGGATGAGCAGCAACGTGCCAGATGGACAAGAAGTAGGGACACCAATGATGGAGGGAACATCACATGCAAAGTTAGGAGCATGAAAAGAGCATTCCAGCTGCAGAAAGGGCCAATAGTTCAGTGAGAAGAGTTGAAGGTTAGGCTGGCAGTGGCCTTGTAGGCCTTGCTCAGAGAGAGATCTAGAGGAAGGACATTGATTTGAGAGTCATAAAGGAACAACTGTCACTTAAAGCCTTGGACATGACTGTGGATTTCTAGGAAGATGAAAAAACATGAGATGCTCATAATTTGTTTAACATACACCCGGGCGATCGCTCCTTTGTTATACTATTCCCTAGTCCTATCCAACCACATCCTCATCACGGCTGATGTTTATCAAGACTCTACCAGGACTTTCACACGTAGCATCCTCTTTAATTCTCACAACAGCCCAATGACACAGGTACTATTATTTGTCCCATGTATCCAGGAGCACAGATCCAGTGATAGAGTCTGGCTCTAAACCACCAGGCAGTCTGACTCCAGAGCCCCTGGGCATGCAGCCACTACGCTATCCTGATAGAAATGTAGAGGGGTGGCCTGTACCACATCCCCAGGCTTTTTCACCTAGATAATAGATGCTGTCTATAGCGCTGAGTTGCAGTGCCCTAAAGAAGAGGAGTAGCCTTCTGCCAGCCTGAGCTCTCTTCACATGAGTGTTTATTACTGGAACTCTCTTGTTTCTAGAATTACTTCTCACTGTTTCTTCTAGGCTACCTTTGAGACTTCTTTAAAGCTTTTAACCCAGATCCGCTGTTGCTATTTGGCATTTATTGTTGCATAATTTGCAAGGTGCAGAATTAGGACTTAGAAGGATCCTCTGAAAGCCTACTAGGAGAAATCACTGCCAATGCATTCGGCAGTGGGAACCACCATGACAGCACTGTGCTTGTCTGAGCTATAAATTTCCTGGGAAATGGAGGTTAGTTTATACTTAAACAACTGTTGAGTATAAATCAAATGAAAACTTCTGAAGCCAGATGCCTCATTTGTTATTTTAACATACATTTTATTTTCTAAAAGGTCTGTTATCTTCTCCACTCGGAAACCAAGTCGCTGAAATAATCTCTGTGTCTTTGTGGGTAGAAGCCTTCATGGTCAATCAACACTCACTTGTCCTGTGAACTTGAACTCTGGTGTGATTTTACTGGTGACTGGATTCAAAAGTTATATCTAGCTAGCTGTGGGAGAGTGCCAACTTCAATAGCTCTCACAGAAGTCACAAGAATGCTCGGCAGAATGGGTAATAAAGTAGTTCCTTTAAAGTTAAATGAGTCATAATTCAGCATGAAGCAGACTGATTAGGGAAATACAAGTTGGCAGTTGGTTGGAGTCCTGGAGTCATCTCAGCAATCAGGACGGTTCTGATGGCCGTTGGCATTAATACACGGCGGGATGGGTCATGTCAAGAGTCCATTCAAACACTTATGGGTTCAGAGATTCAAACCCAACTTCAACCTTTTGGTGTTTGAGTTTGTTAACTGTTGGCTAAATGCCACTTCCTGTTCCTAAGAAAAGAGGCTTGAAAAAGTCTCATAAAAAATGACTTAAAAGGCTTCCCTGACTTCAAAGTGTTCTTACAAAACAACATTTTGATGAGTTAAGTGTAAAGGAATCAGAAACATACGGATTAAATTTCCCTTAATAGAGTCATGTGTCTAAAAATGGAGGAAGGCAAAAATGGCAAGTTTGTCATGCTCAACATGTTTCAAAAAATGTCCAGAGTAGCTATTGATCCCCAAGTAATCAAATCCTTCCATTCCAATATAACACCAACATCTAGAAGAGCATGTCAAAGGACTCAGCTGAATAAAGACAAACACATTTGTGCAGGTCAAGCTATACCAGGTCACTCTCTCTAAGGCCCATTATCCCAGCCTCCCCTTGAAAGGATAATGGCAGTGTCGCAGGACAGAGCCGCAAAGAACAAAGAGAATTCCCAAACCATGCCTCTCACTCAGCTCAGGCAATTGTCATCAACTCACCACACTGATTCTTTTAAAGCTGACTTTACTGTCTGAATGAAGAGAATACAAACCAGCACTCATTAACCATGAAGTGTCTTGCAAAAGGCAACAGTACCTGTATGTATTTAATTTCCACATCATTAATCATGATTCTGTGGGTTTCTAACCTTTGAAAATAAATAAACTAATTATGATTTTCCAAGAGAGGAAAATGTCTTTGGGCAAGAATATAAGTGCAGAATATAGAAAGAAATAATCATCATTTGAACCAGGGACGAACAAATACTCTGGTCAAGAATTACGGCTTGTCAGTTTTGCCACTAATTTAACTGACAGCTAATACCTGATTTATTCTGTGTTTGAACACCTTATTAAGAACAAAGCATTTAACCTTGGAGGGCAAATGAAAACAAGACCATACATGTTTGGCAGAGAGCATTCGATATCAATGGATATGTTTTGCTAACTATTAGATACTCAATGTAACTCAAGTTGATCTTTTGTATTTGGCCAAATATAATTGTATGAATTTTTATAGCAGTATTGCACAAGATGGATCCTCTGTGGTTATGGCTGACTCAGACCATAAAAGAAAAATTTCTAAAAGTGGACATTTTTTATTTTAATTTGCTTAGGACATGAACTGCTACATTGCCACATAAATGAGCTGCCTTCCTAAAAACAAAAAAAACAAAAAAAACTTTTTTTTTGGGGGGGGAGGAATAGGAAGAATAGGTCCAAATTAATTGAATCCATAAGTACTTTTTCTAAATAGTACAGTTTTTTAAGTACTTTTTCTAAATAGTACAGTTTTTTTATGTCAATACATTTCTTAGAAAAGAAAATGAATAGAACCTTTGAATATTGGCTTAAGGAATTTATTTATGTTTCTATGTAATTCCAATGAAAGAAAATGAATATATAAAAGTAACTAAATATTACTATTTTATTATTTTTCTTTCAGTATGTCTTTAAAGTTTATTCAGGTAGACATGCACTATTTTAGCAGCTACATTGTGATTGAAAAACCAACTGCAGATTTTTCTTTCTTTCTGTGTCAAAAATTACACTATCTCTAAACATGTCCCATGACCCAAAGACCCCAGACTAAGGACCAACCTGGTCCTGTTTCCATACCTCAGCAGAGTCTGGGGGTCCGGGGAGTACGGCCAATGATGTCACCTCATTTTAGCCTTAGCTACTAGGACAGAATTTTGAATGCTCCATGAGAGAAGAGTTTTAGGAGACCTGCTGAACCAATTGCTAATGAGGAATATAATGTCAAGAGGACAAAGAAATCCCTAATATTACATAAGTGCTTAAAGCAGTGATTTTACTTAATTGCTCACTAAATCCCTGGAGGGACACATTTGCCTCGATGGATCTTGGTTATCACTGAATTTACTGTGTTGTGCTTGAGACGAGGCGATAGGCATAGAGCATTCCCACCGCAGACACAACAAATACTCTTTCTTTCAATATAGTTGATATGCAATTTCCTATCCCTATTTCTTCTCTAAGTCTTGCAATTATCTCCCCAATTTCCTTTTCATACATCTTGAATATTTTTTCAAGGCGTCTTTACACGTACTGAGTAGGTATGCTCTAACATAATATAATTGCAGGTCAGGAAGCCTTTAATCCAGCATATACCTCCCCTTCCAGGAATGCAGCACTTGAAATTCCGCTCTTAGAGAACCACGGACATGGTTAAATATTGTACCCTGAGGTTTTCCTTCTGAAATTTATACCCTTCCCAAAGGGCCGGGAATGAAGCCACTAAAACCTTGGTGTTAATTAATTCATCAAGAGCTCTCGGTGTAGTTGGGGAATACAGAGTATCTGTGAGGATGAGAAGGAGAAGGGGCAAGGTGATTCTGAGACAAGTTCTGCCAAATGTACAGCTTTGCCTCAAACTAGTCGCACCTCATATCCCCTAGGCTGTCATCTGCTACCACCAAAATTACGTTTCTTCCATATTGTAGAACAATCTTTACATGTATATTTAAAAATTGTGTTAACTGAACCTCAAATTCAAATAACACATCATGTAGAAGTCCCCTGAAAGGGGCGGCAGCAGCCATACCTCTTGCCAGGGCTGAGTGCTGCTTCCACACAGCTAGGCTGCGTTTATGACCACTGTGTTTCCTTCACTGAAAGACTGTTTCCTAGACTCGCAAAGCCGTAAATGGAAGGGAAGCAGGGTGGTGAATAAACCTGTAAGGAGTTGGTTTTAAGATGGGTCTGGGTCATGTCCGGGATCAAAGCAGCAGGCAAAATTGAGAATATGTTTGCAATGCATACACCAAAGTGTCTCCACACTTTCTGAGGATCTTCCAGTGGTGGTGAGATCATCTTTTTCTCACAGAGGAAGTTCAGCTCACTTTAAAAAATTGTAATTTATTTTTTATTTTATTTATTTATTTTTTTTTACAGAGTCTCACTCTGTCACCAGGCTGGAGTGCAGTGATGCGATCTTTGCTCACTGCAACCTCCGCCTCCCAGGTTCAAGCCATTCTCCTGCCTCAGCCCCCTGAGTAACTGGGACTATAGGCACCCACCACCACACCCAGTTAATTTTTGTATTTTTAGTGGAGATGGGGTTTCACCGTGTTGGCCATGATGATCTCAATCTCTTGACCTCATGATCCACCTGCCTTGGCCTCCCAAAGTGCTGAGATTATAGGCATGAGCCTTAAAAATTGTAATTTTAAGAGCTACAGTATCCACCAGCTACTTCAGTAGGTGGTAGCATATTCTTGGATAAATTACTTTTGATTCAACATGTTGGGTAGCAAAACACAAACCTTTATATTTTCTCTTTGGAGTAGATCTGGTATACTAATTTGAATCTCTGCTATGGTTATAGCTAAGTGAAAATGGTGTATTTGTATGGGTAAAAACTGAAAAAGGAGAATAGAGAAATGAAGAAATGTGATTTGTTAGATAGTGAATATTGGGAGTTATTTTTCCAGCTATAATTGTTACAGTTGTGTGGAGTTGTTTTTGGTTAAGGAGAATTCTAACGTGAATCCTTTATTTTAAGCCTTGTCTTCATTATACACTGTATAATATACAGGATTGCTGAAACTTTTGAACTATTCCAGCAGGAGATGACTCAGTAACTTCCACAAGCTTCTTTCTTGTATCCGGATCAAAGTGCCCTCAATATTCAGCCAACATTCTGTGGCTATCATCTCCGCCTATAAAATAGTCATCTAGGCCGGGTGTGGTGGCTAACACCTGTAATCCCAGCACTTTGGGAGGCCAAGGTGGGAAGATCACAAGGTCAGGAGTTCAAGACCAGCCTGGCCAATATGGTGAAACCTCAACTCTACTTAAAATACAAAAAATTATCTGGGCATGGTGGTGGATGCCTATAGTCCCAGCTACTTGGGAGGCTGAGACAGGAAAATCGCTTGAACCCTGGAGGCAGAGGTTGCAGTGATCCGAGATCATGCCACTGCACTCCAGCCTGTGTGACAGAGAGAGACTCCGTCTCAAAAAATAAAAATAAAAATAAAAAAAGTTATCTAAAACCCATGCAGAAGAGAAACTGAGGCTTAGCCCAAATCCCCAGAAAGCACAGGAGGGCTCAGATAGTCAGATAGGGAGCAATGGGCCAGAGACCTGGGAAAAACATAGACCCAGACACCATAGAAGTCACAAGACAGAAACTCCCTGACACAGAGTAAGAAATATTTAATATTGGAGCTATCAGGAAAGTAGGCTCACAACCAATTTATTTTGGTCAAATGCTAATAAATTCCCTGAATTCTGGGAGCTAGAACAGTGCCCGTACCTGGATTAGGCTAAACATCCCAAGTCCAGGTGAGGAGACACTAAGTTACTGCAGTTGAGGAGTTGGATGGGAGTCAAACAAACTAGGCATCCTAGTCCTTCCTTCTCCTCCTCCTCTTCCTCCCTTGGAGTGGAGACCTCTAAGAGTATGCTCCTACTGCCAACCCTTCACTCAGTTTTTCCCGGCTACAATGTTCTAGGCCTTCCCTCTTATGCTTTACTTTTTTACTCTATTTGAAAGGCTCAAAGCCACTTCCATTTGCTGCAGAAAGAAATTCCAAGCTTTCTACCCAACGTCAATACTCTACACCCCATGTAGCCCATCATGGTAGTGCTCAGAAAATGTTTTTGTTACTCTTAGGATATTTATTTAACATACTGTAACTGGAAGGGAAAACATTATTATATTGACAATTGGCATATATTTATAAGTTATTGTGTTTATTTAAAGTGTTATTTTTATTTGTATTAATCACACTAATAATAATGGCGCAATTATAATTAACTCTGAAAAATGGGAATAATAAGAGTGGTCTTCACAAATTTAAATTCCATTCCCTTGTTTAATAAACTGGGGTCTGTGTTCAAAATGCAATGGGATGTCAAATGGCTATTACATTCTCTCATTTTAGGGCAGTCGGTCACCCTGGCAGGAAACTATCTGGGGGCAGGACTCCTTCAAACCTGCAGGTGGCTGAGTCCTGAGCCTCTGTTTACGGCACCCTGGCTCTCCTCCACATCACTGAGGCCTGCTACAGATCCCTGCATTGAGTTCTGAACCATCCTTTGATGGATTCTATTCTTCCTTCTGTCCTTTTCAAATTACCCTCGTCTCTGACCTCCTGAATCATATCTCCCTTTAGTTTTCTGTCAAACCTTGCTGCTGTTTCAAACTTTTGTTTCCTTCTCAAGCATGATTCAACCTCTTCTCACTGACTATAAAACAATTAAGTACAGATATGATCTATCCACTTCAGCACCCAGGGCCCACACCTCATCTGGGCCCAGACTGTGGCACGCCCTCCAGGTGGAACCAAAGGCAAGTGATGTCCTGCCCTACCAGAGAGAACCTGATTCCCGCCCCAAAATAATAACAGCAGTAATAATCATTCAAGATTATCTGCAAAGAAAAGAATGTGAAAAGTAAAGTTAAAATTTGGAATAAAATTAAAATTGCAATACTTTTATTAACATACATGATAAAAGGGGATGTTTTCTCATTGTGTTTAGATTTTATTGTTCATTTTCAACTTTTATTTTATCACTAAATAATAATGTTTTAACAGAAGAATTTTAGGGGCTTGTACTGTTTTGTTAATGTTACTTAATTTCTCATAACCTTCTCTAAACTCTACCTGTTATTCAATAAATAGGTAAATAACTTCCTGTAGAGAATTGAAAGGGCAGTTCAACGTGCTGAGTTCAATGACTGAAATCATTTGACTTTAATGTACTAAAATACTCTTAAATGAAACTCTTCATTCAACTACTTAATGTGGAAAGAATTAAGCTTCAAAACTGGCTTTAGGATGCCACATGCGATCTTCCCCTAAAATTAAAACCTTAGTGTGGTGACTTGTCATAGCATTGAGAAAGAACAGACACCTATTTTGCATTTTGAAATAAACATAATTCACAAATGCATGAGTGGGTGTGTAATTTAACAGACTAATGAAGACAAACAGTTAAATCCATTGTTATTGAAAAAATGCATGGGATTCTGCTGGCTGTCTTCCCTTTTGGGTCTTGAGCAATGGATTTCATTTATACCTAAAAATTCCATCTTCTGGCCAGGCACGGTGGCTCACGCCTGTGATCCTAGCACTTTGGGAGGCTGAGGCAGGTGGATCACTTGAAGTCAGGAGCTCGAAACCGGTCTGGCCAACATGGTGAAACCTCATCTCTACTTAAAATACAAAAAATTATCTGGGCATGGTGATGGATGCCTATAATCCCAGCTACTTGGGAGGCTGAGACAAGAGAATCGCTTGAACCTGGGAGGTGGAGGTCCCGGTGAGCTGAGATAGCGCCACTGCACTCCAGTCTGGGCAACAGAGAGAGACTCCACCTCAAACAAACAAAAATTCCATCTTCTACAGTACATAGTATTTCCTTTCAAAAAAATATATATATTACTTATATGTAATATATATACATATATACAAATATATACTATATATTTGTATTATATAGTATATACATCTATGCAATATGTGTATATAATGTATACATAAATAAATATATAATATACATTACATATATTGCATATATGTATATTATTATATATTATGTGTGTATTATGAATATAAAATGTATGTAATATTATATATTATGTATATAACATACATAAATATATCTAATATAATACATATAATACGATAATTTAATACAATATAAATATATAACTATATATAATATACTAATTATAATAAAGTAATTTATAGTTTATTATATATATATTTTATATACATATATTTATTTATTAATATGTATTATATACATATTGACATATTTATATAATTGTATAGTATAATTATTAATTTAAAATTAATATAATAGATAATACAATGTATTATATGTTATCTATTATAATACATACTATATATTATAAAATTTATATAATAAATTATATATAATATTCCTGACCTCGTGAATCATCTCTCCGTTTAGTTTTCTGTCAAACCTTTGCTGCTGCTTCAAACTTTTGCTTCCTTCTCAAGCACAATTCAGTCTCTTCTCACTATTATATATATGCTGTTTATATATAATACATATATACATATTATATATGTAATTACATATTATATATGATGTATATGATGACATAATATATTATGTAATTATATATGTTATATGTCATACATACATAACAAATATATATGTAGTACAAATACAAAATATATATATATTTACAGTTGACCCTTGAACAAAGCAGGCGTTGGGGCACCAACCCCCATGCAGTCAAAAATCAACCTCTAACTTTGTACTCCCAAAAAAGTGACTTACTAATAACATCTACTATTGACTGGAAGCCTTACCAATAACGTAGTTGATTAACACATAAATAGACTAGTGTGTACATATATTTTACGCATTCATGATGTAACTTTTTCTTAAATTTTTCAGTATTCCTAGGCTACATGATTCATCTGCAAGTTTTTTTCAAATTGTCACAAATCTCCAAAAAATTTTCCAATATATTTAATGAAAAATGTCTGCCTATGAGTGGACCCACAGGTTCAAATTTGTGTTATTCAGTGATCAACTGCATATGGATATACAATCAGGATCATATTCTACTTTTCTACCGATAGGTACCAAATCAATCATAGAATAGAGAAAGTGAATTTTCCTGTTCCGGGGCCTAAAAGCTTGTTAAGAGAGAGAGATGTGCCAGTGTCCAAAAGCACACACACACACACACAAACATGCACATACACACACATGCACAAACTTTTTCCAATAATGAGTCAGCCAAGTAACAATCTTTTCTGCTCAAACAAGGATCTAAAAATGGTATGTGTAATTCAGCCCAAACTTTTTTGCAGAGGCAAAAATTGCATTCTAAATCCCAATGAAAATTTCATACCAAAATGTAAAATTTATTCTAACTACCTGTATTGCTTTTTTTAATAAAAGCTATGCTCTTGCAATCAATAATTTGAATAAAAATTGGAATTGTTTCTAACACTGGTATTGTACTTCTTTGACTTTTATCAGAAGTTTCACCAAAATGAAACAGGCATTTATGAAAAAGCCTGATGACACATTTGTGGCCTCAGATAAAAGGTTGAATCTGTTGCCTTGTTGCCTGCTCCCTCTCTTTCTCTCTCTAAGTTCACTATCTGTCACGTCACAAACCTAACTAAAAGGTGATGTGAACTATAAAGGCAGGTCAGCAACTATCAAATAAAAGTATTCTACTCAGAAGGCTGTTTTCTTTTTTGCCATTTTTGTTGAGATAAATTGCACTAACATATCATTCCACATAGTTGGAAGTAACCAAGGTTTTTTTCACCTATAGAAAAATCAGCTAATTGGATCTGTCACTGCATGTCATAAGCACAAGATTTAAATACAAACTGGAAAGAAACGCGTTCAACTGATAAATAGCAGAAATCACTTTCGAGAGTGATTATATGAGAAGTAGTTACAAGTTTCATTTTTTGGCCTAGAGACTTAAATTTTTACATGGAATAAACTGGCCATAAATCATATACTAAAGTAAAAAAGGTTTATCCTCGTGGCTGATCTACAAAACATTAATTTGAACTCAACTTATGAAATTGATTTACAATTTAAAGTGGATAATTCAGATAATTATCTGGAAAGTAGAATTTGGCTGAAAACATCCTCCCACTGAAGTAAAGGTATTGGCAGATTCGATTTATTTCCATCCTTCATCTTCCTCTTTATCATTGTCATCATCTTCTTTTGCTTTGATAAATACAGTGAACTTACTATCCTTCCAACTCCACAGTGTAAAAACTCTTACAGCACCCTCTCTCTGGCAACGTACAAACATAAGCCCTAATCCTAGCAAGAACCAAATAGATAACCTGAATAAGAGTATTCTTCAATATAGAATATTAGTAGGTTGGCTACATTTTTGTACACTTTCTACACATACTTTGGTGTATTTGTGATTGGAAATAATTAATCCTAAAAGATATACAAACACTGCAAACCTATAGGATGTTTTTAGGGAGAACTTTAAAATTCCACTGTCATAAGGTGAAAATCTCACCTCCAAAGAAATTATTCCTTTGGTTGTACCTGGAAAGCAAAGTTAAATGAAGAATTGTTGGAGTTTATTACATGACATTTTCAAATCTAGAAGTACAATATAGGGTAAAATATGAAGTAACTGATTCTTAAAAGTTCTTTTTTGGCCAGGTGTGGGGGCTCACGCCTGTAATCCCAGCACTTTGGGAGGCCGAGGCAGGCAGATCACCTGAGGTCAGGAATTCGAGACCAGCCTGGCCAACGTGGTGAAACCCCATCTCTACTAAAAATACAAAAAGTAGTCGGGCGTGGTGCGGGCGCCTGTAGTCCCAGCTACTTGGGAGGCTGAGACAGGAGAACTGCTTGAACCTGAGAGGCAGAGGTTGCAGTGAGCCGAGATCATGCCACCACACTCCAGTCTGGGGGACAGAGGGAGACTCCATCTCAAAAAAAAAAAAGAAAGAAAAAAAGTTCTTTTTTATTCTGAAGTCCAGGCTCACAGCAGTAGGAAGTACATGCTTGACTCTGGTGAATCACGTTCCTGTATTTAATGGTCTGCCAAAATCTGAAATCAGGAAGAACTTTTCCTGAGAGCACTTTAGAGCAGACATTGGGTAGTTCCAATTTTCCTTCCCACTGCTCTGAGATAGGATCTGTGAATGGGGATTGATGTTAGTGAAGACTAAAATCAATACGAAGAGACGACTGACTGCATCGTCCTTCCTGTCCCGCTCTGTGCCTCCCTCTAAGACATAGCATGTGCAATATCATTTCATCTGGAAGCCCCTCAGTGGGTGAATGAGTGTTCACTAAGTTACAGCTTCCTCCACGCTGGAAAATTGGTTGTCACATGCTTTGTAGAAGCTGGTAGTTAGACCATGAGGACCTGCTGTGCTTGCAGAGGCTGTGTAAAGAAAGTAGAATGTAACAAAGGGAAGGAAAGGTAGCAAAAGGAGTTGGAAATTGTGTGATAGCCTGCAACTTCTTTTCCTAGTCCAGACTACTGTGAAATATATTTTAAAACTGAACTTCTTGGGGAAAAAAAATCTGTCTAACATAAAATTTAAGGTCTTCAAATTAAAGAATTGTCCAGAAGATGATTTTGTAAAAATAAAGAAAAACTAGTAATGTAATTTGAAATGATTATAAGGTTAAAGCATAAACAAATACACAAGAAAAGTGGGAAGTCCCTGAGTATTCTACTGCTTTTCTGTTCTGTTAAAAGTACTAACAGAGAAAATTACAAATGTGTTTGCAAGTATATAAAAATCTGACAAGATAAATATTTCATACTAATGGTCAGTCTTAATTGCCTATAAATATATATATAAAATATATATATTAAAAGCAAATCAAACATATTATTTTATAAATTTTTGTTTAAATCCAAGGTTCAAAATTTACTGTAGGGACGAAAAAGTAGTATCTTTTCCTTACTCACTGTAAGGTTCATGGCTAACACCCCTGTAACAAAACACAGATTAACAACAGAAACACATAAAACACACACCTAACCAAAGCTGTATGTTACAGGGACACCTTCAGAAATAAAGACCCGAAGACCCGGGGAAAACTACTTTTATGCATAGGTTTGATGGAGAATAGACAGCCTGTTGGAGGATGACCAAATAAATAGCAGATATGAGCGAACAGGCATTAACCAGGGGGTTTAGCAAGGTCGATTTATTCAGATTCCTCTTGGCCTCTGAGGATAGGGCAGGACCCGTCTGGAGTGAGGGGCTTATCGGCCTCCTTTCAGGGGAGGTAGGTCAGAGAATTCTCTTCACGACCTCAGAGGAGAAAGGCAGGAGAAGGTAAGAGAGTAACCTTCCTAGAATTTGGGGTTTCTCATTTTCCTTCAGCTTAAAACACTCAGGATCCCAAGGTGCCATCTTTTGGGGAAGCATTTCCTGCACTCGATGACTACAAAGCAATGACAACTTTTTCAAACAAAGTCATTTATTCCCTTTAACCCTAAAATGTATCTCTTGCTGACAATATTAGTGATGCGTGTCTTTTTTCCTTGATTTTATAACAAAAGAAAATAAACTTATGAATCTTAACAGATTAATTCTCGTATTTACAGATGACTACATTTTACGATTTCTTCTTGTGTAGGAAAACCACGCCTTGAGAAGCTCAATGGCGTTACGAAGTTCCTAGAAGCCGTAAGATGCTTAACCTGTTTGACCTCTGTGCATGTGCAGAGAAGCTGATACTTAAAACCAACAAACCTGAACAGAGCTGCCTTTTAAAAATGGCTTCACAGTAGTTTGAGTGATTTCAATGATGCAATTTTACCTGAATTCATCAGGGACAAAAATCAATGGCTGATACAGCACATCTGGTGTTGTTTCCTGTTAGTTGCTCACACGGTCTGGAGTCCCTGAGGATCCATACTGCAGCACATCACAAAAAGCAATTGCTGGATTGATTGATATTTTAATACGTTGACTTTTATGAAGGTGAGTTAGACTGAACAATAAAAGGGGGTATACTGTTTTGTCTATTTCTTAAGATATTTATGTTCCCACTCGAAATGTAAATAATTCCTATGATTGTTTGACGGGATGAAGCGAGCCAGCACAAATCTGGGTTAATTGTACTATCACATTTCTACTATAGCTCAAAGGAAAAGCATTTAAATCATCAAAGTTTTGAAACCCTCCAATGAATGTCCATGTGAAAATTGTTTTTAAAGCCCAACAAAATGTGCCTTTTATTTTTGCATTTCACTACAAAGAGCAATATAATACAGTATTAACTAAATTGTGGTCCAGATGAAACCAGAGCTGTCTTTTAGGGTCTCATCACATCTCTTTCCATGTGAATTGTAAAATGAAAGACCTTTGCCCGGGCATGTCCTCTGTGGACTCTTCATGCAGCTGGATCATTTCATCATTAGACAATAATGAATACACATTTTCTCAGTGATCCATAGTACTTTATAGTTGTTGTTGCTTTTAATTCTCAGATTTGAATTTTCTATGGATATAATTTCTGACTATTTTAGTCAAGGCTCTACACTGAGCTGCTTCCAGTATAGCACTTAATCAGAGCTAGTTCTAACTCACAGAATAGATTCTAAGAAAATAAACTTACCGAGCTGAGGAAGGAGAGGAATTAACTGCATTCCATTTCAGAATGTGACAGGCATCATGAAAAGAATTCCCCCCTCACAGATGTATATTTTCTTATCTGTTCTGCACTTGTTCAGTACACTAACACTAACAAACGGAAACCATGTGGTTAGAAATCCATTATCTATGGTATATTTTTATTGTGGGTGATTCCTTAATGTAACCAAAATGTCAGAGTCTAGTAAAATCAGATTTGACTATATATATACAGAATGTGATTGTTAGGAATCTTTGAAAACATTTCTGAGTGTTTTTTTAAGTAAATTTCCTGGCATTCTTGGAAATATAGTATTGTTTTCAAACTCTGAGCAAGATCCCTTTTGAAGATTTCTAAAAGGCCAGAAAAAGAAAGGTATCTTGAAGGACCTACACTAGTTAGTCTCCCTCTCTGAGCAATTTTTGCCTCTTCCTGCTTTGTTTCAGTTTGAACTGTGATGAAAAGTGATTTTAACATTTGACATCCTGGTGTATTTCCTTTTATAAATAGTAAAAGTCATGTAAATTGTTTTGTTTAACCTTTCTGTTTGGACCACCAAGAATCTGAGAAAACGCTGAAGTCCACCTTTAATTATGTTTAAGACAACGCGGCACACAAATCTGCATCATTACTTTGCACGGCCTGCATAGCTACGTCCCTCCTGCCTTCTCCACGCCACCTGAACTTTCTCTTTTGTCATTGCAAAAGACAATGTTTCTCACTGTTCCCCCATGATCCCCTGCGGGATTCCCAAAGACCTAGTGCAATGTCTGTACGTGATCTCTTTTTGGAAAGAGACTATTTGCTATTCATGACCCATTCCTGTGTTGCTTCCACACCCCACCTCACCCCAACCCACTGAATCATGGGCAGCGCGGGGCAGGCCAGAGCCGCTAGCACCTGCCTCTTGCTGACATTCGGGAGGTTCTGGGTCTCTAAAGCGCCCTAGAACTTGCCTGCAAAGCCCTGGTCCACGCCCTGGGCTTGTACGGTATATGACGCCAGCAAACCTAGATCTCAAATTGATACAATATTGGGCTTCCTACCAATATAGGATACTCTGTACTTTCAGCCTAAACTTAAACATCCTTCGAACCAAGAGAAAAACATAATTAAGTCACCCTCTTAACACTAGGGACAGCCTCCCACGTTTCGGGTCCTCTGGCTGCCTGTCTGTTCCCTGCTCCAGTAAAGAATGAGCCACTCACTCCGCTCTGCTTGGTTCCCTGGCCATCTCCCATCATCCAGAAGTACCATCCTCATTGCCGCACTTCCAGCTCCTCCCCGCATCCCGTAAGGCTACACATCTTAGAGGTGCAGCTGAAGGAGTGTGTTCTTATTAACACATACTGCTTACCAAGGAAAAGCACAAGAGAAAAAGTGACTTGGAGAATAACAAAGAGATCTAACATGACTGAAAGAGTAATTCTTTTTTAGAATAAAATTTCCAAAAAGAGGAGAAAGAGACTAGTAATGCCCCAAAGATGACAGTGCATGACCTTGTGCATAAATTTCCTTTTATTTCCTCCAAGGGCCCTTATCACAGACCATAACTAATATGACCTCCACCAGGGAAGAGTTTTCCACTGGGCAGATATCACTATAAAACTCTGATGCTTTTATGCCTCTCTAACCAAACCCTTAAGGGTGGAAGAACTTGGTCTACTGTGACCTCATCACAACACGTGAAAACAACATCAACCAGGCCTCCTTTGAACCAATACGTCCAAGCTCTGCTAGAGAAAGTTTATATTGTTGTTGTTTGTTTCTTTGGTGTTGTTTTGCATTTGTCATGGCCAGCAGGATTTGCCTCCCTATTCCATTTACAGAGTTACATAAATTCTGATTCTGCCATTTACAGCATCATCTCAATCAACTATGCGAGCAGGGGAGGTAAGGGACTTCATGTCCCTGATCCTCATTGGCCTTCTATAAATTAAATGAATTAATAATACCTATTAATTGAGTGGTACTTATTAAAAGAGTGAGGATTTAAAAACACAATAAATAAAATGTTTACTGCAGTATTTGCTACATAGCAAGGGTTCAATAAATCTCAGTTACGACTCCCATTCAATAATAAAAGTCCTTTTCGTTGCTTTGTTTCTGCTGTGTCCAGTCATTGGCCACCCTTCTCTTTACTTTGGCTCCTTCTGTTTATGTTATCTCCCTAAGTGTGATTTTTAGAAAAATAAGATAAGATGCTTATTCTTATCCCCTTCTTGGTCTCATCTCTCTTGCTTGTAGAATGAAGAAAGGACAAAATTACTGTGCCATATTGACTTCCAGGACACATCACAAACTTTCAAAAGTCCATGCTTTTGCACGTGCTGTAAACCTCTCTTTGGATGAAATCCCCCACCTGTGCTGTGTGTTTGCCAAATTCTTGTTTAGCTGAGAAGGCTACGTCCAATGCAGTACCCAGTGTGAAGCCTTGCCTGGTTTCCCACGGCCCAGGGAGTTGTATTGTCCTTGGTGCTCCCATACGAACGCAGGTGGAGCTCGGAGTGGCCACCTCCCCGCCACACGCAATGGGTCTCTTAATGCCTCTCTCTCTCACGATACGCTGAGCTCCTTGAAGACAGAAGCGATGAACTATGGGTTCTTTAGTTGAGGTTTGTACTCTCTAACACATGGATGCTCATAACTCAGTACATACTGAGTGTCTATTATGTGTTACTCTACTGAGTTCACTCAATAAATACTTTCAGATATTCGATAAAAATATTTTGAATACATGAGAGTCATCTATCTGCTTTGGAAAGAGGACAAATTATCCGTAAAAGCACACAAAAGACGGCACTTTGGGGTGGCAGAATGCATAGAAAAGTTGAAGGAAGAGAAGAGAAAATAGGAAAAGCAAAGTAAATGATGCAGGAAGTATACCACACAGCGGGATCCTTTCATTTCTTCTGTGTTCATTGATTTATTTTGACGAAAAGTGCTAGAGCCAGATTCCATAAAAGCTTTCCCTTTGAGCTCCACCACGCTTTATAAACAAACTTAGCTTGTTATGACATACAGTTATTCCCAGACAACTCCTCACCATCACTTAGAATCTTCACCATTGGCAAGATTAAGATTCTAAGATCAGATCTTACAGAATTTTTAATCCAGCCAAATCATAACTATTTACCATAATTCTTAAATTTTTGTCTGAACAAAACTATCAATAGCTTTTACAAATTCCACCATGATACAAAGTTAAAGATTGTTTTCTTAATAAAAAGTATGGACACGTTCATAAACATGTTCTTATTTTATTCACAATAAAATATAAGGGCATAAAAATTGGAATAGATTTTTAAAACTACTGTAAATTGTTTTACTATGAATCTTTAAGTTCCCATGTAATTAATTACATTAAAATTATGCTATTAGACATAAATTACTTCAGAGATAATGGTAAAATACAAGATAACAATAAAATTTACAAAATTATTACTGGAAGTAAATTTGATAGCTATGACTAAATTGCAGGCAGCTCTAATTCAAGCTTTGCTATCAGCAAGTTACTGTGTTATGATATAAAGTCACAGGTGGGTGTCTCTGACCATGGGCTATTTCAGGAGGTGAGGAGGTCTCTGACAGGCTTCCTCCCAGCTCACAGTTGCTAGGAAATAGGAAGACTGATAGCCGATTTATTCTGAAAAGTCTGAGTTTAATCCCCTAAATCCTTCCTCCAGAGTATATGGCATATCCTCTCATTCTTTCCCTATTGTGGAAGTCTTTATTTTAAGACAAAAATTATTCTATGCCAAAAAATATGAAACACAGAGAAAGATATTTCCAAAGGCCCCACGACTTTAAACCACAAAATTAAGCAAGGGACAGAGGGTCCCCTTTAGCTGGTTTATTCCTATCTTTGGCACAAGCAGCAGTTCTCAAACTTAGTGTGCTAGAAACTTCTAAAGAAAAATAATCTAAAAAATACTTTTAAGTTATCTTTTAAAAAGATAAGAAAAATATTGTAGAATTATTGAAATCTGCAAATGTAAACCAATTTCAATTACTGTTGGAATCTATTTTAAGACTAACATCTGAAATTAGTTTTTAATTCTTGCAGACATTGAAAAGAATGACTAGTCCAGCATCCATTTTACCATCAAATCACTGAGGGAAATGAATAAATGCTAGTTATCATTCATTCATATAATCCATAGAAAATCTGAGCATGAGTCAAAATTTCTGGCCATTGCTTACTTTTGTCTTTAACTTGGAATTTTCAGCCTGCTGTGGAAACCTCATGCACCATGACACCTGCCTGGCTGTCATTTGGTGTGACGGCATTCTTTACGAATTAGGTCAACTTGAATTATTTTCTTACTAGCTCATTAAGAATTAAGGTACTTCTAATTGCCAATTTTAATCCCGAAGAGGAGTTTACTTTTGTCTCTTCAACTAGAAAAAGAATTCCCCATCAGCACAATGGTGGACCCTCATGGCTGTTGTCATTTCACGCCACTTCAAAAGCAACCAGCATGCTTCCCAACACAGCAAAAGCTACACGCTCTCATTTTAGCAACAGTGCAGTTTTAAACACAAACCCAGAAGCAGGTTGGAAATGGGGTTCAGTTATAAAGTGGCCATCAAGATCATGCAAAATATGCTTCTGCTAATCTGCTTAGGGTATCCTCAAAACAAAAACAATATTGAAAAATGCTGGTAGAGAACTCACAGATCCCCAGGAACACATCTGGGGAATTGCTGAAAATCCTGTTGAAAAGCACTGAATTAGATCTGTCTTGGATCCTGGAGACCTGCCTAAATCAAGTTCCCGGACATTCTCTAATTTGAGAGTCAGGTATTCTCAACAGGGTCATCACCGTAAGTGCATGCACTCAATAAAAATGCCACCTTTTTCCGAGTGTGTGCTGTGAATGAGACAGACAAAGCCACCTGCAACAAGAAGTCATGTAACAATGAAGCTCAAGGGATGTTTACCAATGATGCCCAGAGATGTGAGCATGGAACAGAAGCACATTGAGGTATCCCTGCAGCAAAGACTTCCAGTGTTCAGCAGGACGGTGGATTCAAGGAAACAACAGCTGCTGCCAGCGTAACAAAAGCCAGCAGGTGGAAGATTCCTGGCAGGTAGGATCAGAATTTGCAGCGGACAATCCTAGTAACATGCCCCGCCTACCAAGGAAGACCTCAGATCTGCCTCACACTGATGGCATGAACATAATTGGCTGCAAAATATAACACGGTCCTCTAGATGTCTCAAAACCGGTGTCTAGCTTTTAAACAATCTCCTAAATACCTGCGGCGTCAGGGAAACTGGCCGAAAAGCAATTTAATTAATTTAGAGAGTTTAACGTAGTTAGAAATATTTATTTTTATAACAGACGTCATCTTAAAAGTATAAACTAACAGCTTCTTTATTAGGATGTTTGTGTCTGGCATGTCATCAATTTCTCACAGTGATGCTATGAGGTCACTGTTATTCCCAGTTTCTGGATGAATAAACTGAGACTTAAAGAAGTTAAGCCAACCAAGGCAGTTTTCATGATAGCTAGTAGTGAGTCCTAAACTAGGCAGTGTACATATCACCCATTATAGAGCAGACATCTTCTTAAAATATAACCAGAAACTGTATCTCGTGCCCATTAAGTTCAAACTCCTGAGGTCAGTCCTTTCCTCCACTTCACAGCATCTCATACACGATATAAGTACAATGGCTCTTCCCTGGTTTGTTCTATTTTTCTAAACCCACATATTTTCCTCCAGTTCATGCAAACATATTTACAGTATACATTAGGGAAAAGATAGCCTAACAGAAAACTTTTTTTTTTTTTTTGAGACAGGGTCTTGCCCTGTCACCCAAGCTGGAGTGCAGTGATGCCATTGCAGCTTACTGTAGCCTCAAACTCCTGGGCTCAAGTGATGCTCTCATCTCAGCCTC
This sequence comes from Papio anubis, assembly GCF_008728515.1. NCBI lineage: Eukaryota > Metazoa > Chordata > Mammalia > Primates > Cercopithecidae > Papio > Papio anubis. The sequence continues at coordinate 2,962,180 of NC_044978.1, forward strand.
CCTAGTAGCTGGGACTACAGGCACACACCACCATGCCTAGCTGATACCTAATTTAATTTAATTTTTTCAGATGGAGTCTCACTCTATCACCTAGGCTGGAGTGCAGTGGCACTATCTTGGCTCACTGCCACCTTAACCTCCCAGGCTCAAGCAATCCTCCGACCTCAGCCTCCTGAGTAGCTGGGATTACAGGCCTGTGCCACCACACTGCCCACTTTTTGTATTTTTAGTAGAGATGAGGTTTCATCATGTTGCCCAGGCTGGTCTTGAACTCCTGACCTCAAACAATCCTCCCACCTCAACCTCCTCAAAGTGCTGGAGGACAGGCGTGAGCCACTGCACCCAGCCAGAAAACTTTTAAGGATAATTCACCAGCACTTTTTACAAAAGATGAACATGGGCTTCTCAGGAAGCACAGGTGCAAACACAGCCCTGTTGTTTGTAGAAAGTCACCTGAGGCGAGCAACAAACAAGAAAAACAAGTGAGCAGGCCAGGGGCAACATGAGGGCCCTTGTGTGGCCCTGGAGATTTCATCTCACATCAGACACCGTTTGTTCCCTTCCACAGGAGTTCTTGGTATAAGGAGTCCTACAAGGAGACGGAACTTGACAACTGAGGGTGCTTTCTAGGATATTTCTTAAAGAAAAACTATGTTAGCTTGTGGATATTTCTGTTAAAAAGTAGTTTTGAGGTCTGAATTCCCCAGATAATCACGTTCATTCACCATCCTTTTTCTACAGGCAAGTACAAACTGCTTTATCATTTCACTGTATTAATTTTAAAGGAAAATATCAGATGAATAGTTTGGTGATATTTTCACATAGATTGTTTGGTCAACCCTTGCTGACAAATACACAGTACTTTAAGCACCACAGTGCATGAAATAATTCTTTGAAATGAATTGATATCTGTCCTTGATTGTCTTCATCTTGCAGATGAGGGCTCTAAAGACATGTCATAGCCGGCTCTCTCTAACCTTCCTTCAGGTACCTGTTCCCAAAGTCAGACACTGTTTAAGACACAAGACCATTTACGATACAAGACCTGAAGATACTTTGGAGAGTTCGACGTGACTTTCTCTTGGTCGGCATATCCTGTGAACTAACTTTAGTCACACTAACTACGCTGTACGCTGTGCAGAAATCTCAGAGGTAAACTAGAGACTCCAAGTCACACTTCTGGCTTTATTTACGAGCTACAGAAAATAGTCTCTCACATTTCTATTGTGGTATTAAATGGAATTATTGTCTACAAGCCTCTTTCTAAGTGAAAATGTCATCCTGTTGCAGCCACAGCACTTCAGTTGTCACGAAACTGAGTAAAGATAGTTTAAAGAAAAAGAAACCCACTGACAGTTCCTAACACAGCGTTTTTGACAATTGTGTACATTTCCATTTAAACTCCCTAATCATCACGATTTGGCAATAAGAGCGTTCGATGTACTCACACATCAAGAAGAACATACCTACAGCACTGTTTTCCTTTCTCCTACCTCCAACATTTATTAGCCCAAGTTACCATCCGTGTAAACATGAGTCACTTGGTTTTGGACACATGTTTATGATCATCCACCGCAGGATACACTCGCCTTAGATCAGGCCTCAGCTCCTTAGAATACCCACCACCCAGGGTCAGTGGTCAAACAAAAATGTTATATCATGCAATAAAGGAAATAGAGTAGAATCTTTTTTCAAAAGCACAAAAGAATGATGTAGAATATTCTGTGCATTTCACAGTTACGGCTTGAGGAAAAAAGCAAATTAAGTTGTGATGAGGGGAGAAAAGTCAGCAAAAACCTAAATACATGTGTAGTTTCATTATATTTTATAGAATCTTAGCCAATTGCTGATAGAAAGATTTACATGGCAATCCCACACTCAGTAAACAGGTAATGAGTAAAAAATAAATGTTTTCTGTTGCTTTCTTAAGTTAAGAAAAAAGGTTGGGTTGCTTATTTATGTAGCTGATGTCGGTTTAAAAAATAATGTTCAACTCCTACTGGTTGTAAACACTGTACTGTACCATAAAGATACAAAAGCAGGCAAGAGAAGGGACAATCACAGCATGATATTAATGTAACGAGCCGCGTTTAGGGGAGCACAGATGAAGAGTGCAACCCAGTAATCCAGGCAGGAGAGACCAAGGAGCTCTTTCCAGCAGTGTGGGTTTCAAATGGAATCTGAATGTCTGAACCCCAGCAGTTCACCTGGTGAGGCAAGGAAGCGGGCACTGGCTGGGTGGAAAAAAGTTTTGCAGAAGAGAAAAAAGGAAGGAAAGGAGGATGGACGGAAAGAAGGAAGAAAGTGAGAGAAGGAAGAAAGGAGGAGGAGGTTTGGGAAGTGGGGGCAGACAGGAGGAAGAACCACTGTGAGAACACTTAGCTACAAATTTACAAATATGCAGTGACACTTCACTTGTTTAGAAACAAAGTGGCTCACGCCTGTAATCCCAGCACTTTGGGAGGCCGAGGGGGGCGGATCCCCTGAGGTTGGGAGTTCCAGACCAGCCTGATCAACATGGAGAAACCCCATCTCTACTAAAAATACAGAAGTTGGTCAGGCGTGTTGGCACATGAGTATAATCCCAGCTACTGGGGAGGCTGAATCAGGAGAATCGCGTGAACCCGGGAGGTGGATGTCGCAGTGAGCCAAGAGTGCGCTATTGCACTCCAGCCTGGGCGACAACAGCAAAACTCCGTCTCAAAAAAAAAAAAGAAAGAAAGAAAGAAAGAAACAAACAAACAAATGCAAAATTTCCTAATATCTCACCCTTCTGAGAAAATAAATAGTAAGATTTTATGTTTCTGGATTTTGTGACATGCTTTTAATGTCATATGAATACTTACCTATATTTTAATCTAGAACAGTAAAAACAGTAAAACAGTCTGTATCCTCACAGATTTTCCTTCCTGCAACCATAGATATGTATCAGTCCCATAAGACCCTCATAATCTACAAACACATTTAAAATGCCTTGACTTTCTCAATTATTTTTTCTTTAATTGATCAAGGTTTACTTGTAATATTTATTATCTTTCTAAAAATGAATTTTGATCTTTAAAAGATGTAAGGACATTTCTTAAGAATTAAAATATCTGATACTGAAGGCTTTTAAGTCTTAATTCTTTAATTCTTTTGCTGAAACATCCATAAAATTAGCTATCCATCACAATGACTTCAGGGAAACATTTCACCATATATTAGTATAATTTTATAGTTAACTAATGCTCTTAGCTAGAAAACTCTGCCTTTTTACATAACCGATGCATAATATGTAGAGAATAAAAACCAGCCTAAACAAGCTTTGTTTCTTTCCACTGAAACTATCATTCCAATAAAATAATTGCATTATAGGTGTTATTTAGATGGTATTGATTGTTCTGTGTTTATGGATTTGGATAATTTTTAAATGTTCTAGTAATTTTTAAAAATCAATGGCAATATTATCTGGTATTGCTATTAGTACTTCATCTCAAAGAATACTAATGTGTTTTAATGTGTATAAAATTATATTTTATACATTTTATTAGTGCCTGCATAAGTATTACAGGAAAACATTCCAAAACTGTTTATTATAAAAACAAGACATTACATAAGGTTTGAAAAATGTAGGAGATAAATCAGTCAAAAGTTTACCACCCTAGTAGAACAACTATTGGCATTTTACCTGTGGTAAGGTTTTCACAAGCTGGGTGTAAATCAGGTGTGCGGTACAACCAGGCAAACAAATTGCCCAATAGCCTCTTCCTGCCTCTAGCACTGACACCTTAATCTCTTTCTGTAACCCTTTCTCTGGCTTCCAGCCAGGGCTTGATGCCAGGACAGGCAAATTTCTCCCTAGAAAAATTTGCAATAGAAACCCCAGAGTCACTCACAATCCTTTCATTTGTAGGAAGTGCCATGCTAGCTTCATAAACATCTGGATTAAGGTTCCTTGGAGACATCACACTTTATTTAAAATAAAAAAAAAAAAATGAAAGAAGTAGAAAAAAATCTGTCATTGCTAATACAACATTGAATAACTGAATCTTAACTCAAATACTTTCTATCATAATCACAATGTTGTATGGTCACTGGCTCATTAGAAAATAAAATACAAATTCTAAAGTAACCATTCATTTATATAATAAAAGATGATTATATTAATCCTAGCATTTCCTCATGCTGAACACTATTTTTATTTAAACACATTGGAAAAAGAATTTTACCTTTGACATACAGAGAAGTGGGCATTTTTTCCTTTGATATATTTATCATTATGAGTTTGATTTCTATTAATCTTTTTTTAGATACCCCAAATCCCACAGTTACAGAGAAAAATTAAAAAATAAATAAATAAAAACTACAATAGACTGTGATTAGGTGACTACTTTTTAGAGAAGTTTTCTCTCGATAAATATTTTCAAGTATTCGTTCAATGATTACTGAATGACTCCAAATGCGAATTCTGTGGTGAGACATCCATAGTTACATTGGTCATTTTTTCCTGTTACCTAACCTGCCTTCACTCCTATCACCATCTGTTCTTTTTCATCCTATCTATGAGAAAAACTTTCAACCCACCTCCTTGGCTCTGCTCTTAGTCTTTATTTCTTCCTCACCTCCTCTTTGTATCCTTCTGTCTCCTAAACATTTCCAGGACGTTGGAGAGCTAAATGGGCTCCTGGCTACTGCGCTACCACAAACAAATTCAGCTCTTTGGAGTATGATTTGGAAATATCACATGACCTTATTTCTAAGAATTTATTCTGCAGAAATACAGAACACAAAAATAAATAAAAGGAGGATTTCAAGGTTGTTGGGAAGAGTCAAATATTAGGAAAAATCATGAGTGATTTCAATAAGAAATTGGGTAAACTAAATGTAGGCATCGCTATACAATGACATATTCAGCTAAAAGCATATTGCGTATCTCTCTGCATTGACTTGGAACACACATGACAAATTGTTGAGTGAAAAACATTACAGAGCAGGATATAATACGATTCCATTTGCATTATACATGTGTACACGTACACATGGTGTGAAAAAATTCCAGCAAAATATGCACCAAACCAAGAGCAGTGTTCATCTCTAGGAAGCAGAATTACACAGAAGGCTTTCATGTCAGCTTTATTCAATTTCATATTGAGTATTTTTAAATCAGCAAGCATTTCTTGATAATAAAAACTATTATTCATCTACAGTAATTTTAAAATTTGCCACAAGCTCAGCAATAGAAAGATAAAGTCAAAAATTATACCAGATGATATGTGGAATTTGGTATATGGTACTGGTCACAACATAAAACAATAGGAAGATAATTGAATTAGTTAGCAAATAGTATATTTGATTATCCATTGGAAAAAAATCAAACTGAATAATCATTTCTTTCCTTATGCTGAAGGAAACAAATGATTTCCAGATCCATCAGAATTTTAAACATAAACAAATGAAATCATAGAAGTTCTAGATTACAACATAGGTAAATATTCATATGACATTAAAAGCATGTCACAAAATCCAGAAACATCAAAAATTCACTATTTATTTTCTCAGAGGGGTGCGATATTAGAAGACATTATATTTGATTGTAAACAAGTAAAGTGTCACTGTATATTTGTAAATTCCTATGCCTTCACCTCAAAACTGAGTCAGAGAGAGAACACATTTCATGTAAATATTATAGATATACACATTTCAATGAAAGGATCAATAGTTTATCAATGATTCATGGTGCAATATTTCAGTTCATGTTTCTCTCTGTCACTAAATTCAATTCTATTCAATTATGATTAGAAGACCTTAAACATTCCAATCAGGAAGTCCACGAGATCTGTAAACACATTATCACATTGTATCCACCTCCCTCATAACCAAAAAAACTTTTATTTTGTGACCAAAAACCAGTACTATTTTAGACAACTTTGTTTCATTCTTCATTGCTATTATCAGCACCAGCCATTGGCTTCTTTTCTGAGAACCTTCACTCAAAGAGTTAAATAAATGAACGTTGTATGCCGTGTAATTGAGAAGGTACAGAGGATCACAAGCCTCATGAAGATGGGAAATTCAAATTCTTAACACCTACGAACTTTTCAGGGGGCAATTTGGTAATACCTATAAGGCATTTAAATGCATATAATTGTTTGTATTTTTTTTTAAAGAGACAATATGCTTGTATTTGAAAACAAAATTCCTGAAAGGGTAAATGTAAAACCCATTTGTTTTGGTAAAATTAAGGACAAGTGGAATTCAAAGATGGGGTCATTAGAGAACTTTTATTTTTCCTGAGCTTATGTAACTTTTATAATTAGAAAAGTCCTGCTTCACTGAAATTACAAATATTTACAAGTCATGTACTATCAGGCTGCTCATAAACAGGAAAAATTACAACATATACTATGCCCATTAAATACCTGTGGACCATCATACTAAAAAAAATAAGGTCACCTGCCTATCCTCCAGGAGTTGACAATTTTATTGAGAAGGCAGGGTTTGCAAATAAGTCCATTTCAGGAAAAACTTAGCCTACTGTAAAGTTCTAAGTTGGCTGTAATCTAATGCATTTGCTGGAATGCAAAAAGGGATGGTTGTATTTGTCTAGAAGGAAAGATCAATATTAGAGAAACGGTGATTAGCATGGTGTGTAAGACACAGTTTATACGACCAAAGAAGGGAGAAGGCTGTTCTAGGGGAAGAAATTCAAACTACTAGAGATCTGGAGGTGAGAAAAATTGGGGCGTATGTGAGGCCAGGGGTCATGCATGGAGACAAGGAGAAGAGCTTGGTGGGCACAGAGCACAGGCCTGTGGGAATGAGCCTAAGGATACTTTTAGGAAGGATTTTTCCTCAGAGCCAGTCTCCAAGAGTAGCTTTTTGACTTAAAAAGCACTGATAGTTTCTACAGAAAAGTGCTCACAATAATGAAATCATGTGATATTAGGAAATATAACAGCACTATTATGGTCTAAAAATTGTATCAGGAGCAACCGATCTAGAGATGTTCGGCTTGGGAGAAAGGGGTGGGATGAAGTTTGAGGGGAGAGAGCATCGTAAAGATTTGGGGATGGCAGCACAGGGAAGGCACTGCGCCAAGACCTGGCAATCCCAGGACCAGCTCCGACCTGCGTCACAAGAACTCATTGGACCACTCCAGTGTAGACGGCTGTAAAATAGGTCTTCAGTGTAGACAGCGGTAAAATGTCATATCAGAGAAGACAATCTTTTTTTTTTTTTTTTTTTTTTTAATGGATTCTTGCTCTGTCGCCCAGGCTAGAGTGCAGTGGTGCGATCTCGGCTCACTGCAACCTCTGCCTCCTGGGTTCAAGCAATTCTCCTGCCTCAGCTTCCCAAGTAGGTGGGATTACAGGCAGGTGCCACCACACCCAGCTAATTTTTTGTGTTTTTAGTAGAGACAGGGTTTCACCATATTAGCCAGGATGGTCTTGATCTCCTGACCTCATGATCTGCCCACCTCGGCCTCCCAAAGTGCTGGGATTACAGGCATGAGCCACTGTGCCTGGCCAGAGAAGACAATCTTTAGGATACAATCAATCAGTAGATTATGTGACTTTTTGAGGGCTTTCTTACATGCAAAACAACGTAGGTATATTCTGTACAGCTTCAGGGAAAGGACTGAGATATTAGGTTGCCACACACAGAGACAGATTTCAGCAGTTCTTGGCTGTCAACAACAAAAGTTGTTGAAGTGTCCATGGAAAAATATGGTATTAAAAATGATAGTTCACAGCACTTACGGGAAGACCACACAACCAAGCAACAAGGTGAGGCCTGGGCAAAGCCCTGTCCAGGCATGGTTGACTCCCAATACTGCCAAGGGCACGGTTGCCACTGGACTTGCTGACAAGTCTCATGCTGGGGATATACAACAGCAGCCACAATAATCTCCCACTTTGAGCTTTGCTGCACTCCCTGAGAGTCCCGGCCCCAGCAAGGGCATAATTGGCTCTGATTATGCCATGTGCTGCTCGTGCCCTAGAGTCCATGGTCTGAGAGGAAAAGAGCCTGTCCATTTCAGCTCCCAGGAGGAAGCACAGCCCTACTTTGGAACTACGCCAAAAATAGTAAGGACACATAAAAACTGTTCAAAACAACACAAGGCCACCTAATAAGATCTGTCCAAAATTGTGTGGCTTGCCTTTGGAGGTGGCAGTGGCTAGATGGTGGCCCCCAGAAAGATATGTCCATGTCCTGATCCCCAGAACCCATGAAGTTGACCTTGTTTTGAAAAGGGGTCTCTGGCTGCGCACGGTGGCTCATGCCTGTAATCCCAGCACTTTGGGAGGCCGAGGTGGGCGGATCACCTGAGGTCGGGAGTTTAAGACCAGTCTGACCAACATGGAGAAACCCCATCTCTACTAAAAATATATATATATAAAAATTAGCCAGGTGTGGTGGCGCATGCCTGTAGCCCCAGCTACTTGGGAGGCTGAGGCAGGAGAATTGCTTGAACCCAGGAGGCGGAGGTTGCAGTGAGCTGAGATCACGCCACTGCACTCCAGCCTCAGCAATAAGAGTGAAACTCTGTCAAAACGAAAAGAAGAAAGAGAGAGAGAAGGAAGGAAGGAAGGAAGGAAGGAAGGAAGGAAGGAAGGAAGGAAGGAAGGAAGGAAGGGAGGAGAGAGAGAAAGAAAAGAAAAGAGAGAGAGAGAGAAAGAAAAGGAGTCTTTGCAGATGTCATTAAATTAAAAATCTTGAGATGAGAAAGTCATTCTTTATTACCTTGGTGGTCCCTAAATTTAATAACAAGTCTCTTTTTAAGAGACATACAGAGGATAAGATGATGTGAAGACAGAGACTGGAGCAATGTGGCACTAGCTAAGGAAGCCAGACACCACCGAAAACTAGAAACAAATGGATTCTCCACTAGAGGCCGTGTAGGGGGTGCAGCCCAACTGAACACCTTTGAGCTTCTGGCCTTCAGAACTGTGAAATGATAAATCGCAATTTTCATGCCACTAAATTTGTGGCGATTTGTTACAGCAGCCCAGGAAACCAAGACAGAGGTAGTGAGCATCCCATTACAGCAAGTATTTAACAGGCTAAATTCTACTTCTCAGAGGTCAGTTTTTGGAGACAATCCTTGCCCAAGGTAGGAGGCCAAATTCCGGGATATTGCATGTTCTTTTTAACTCCAGAGTTCCACAATGCTAACCTTCACATAGATACCTCACCAAGAATACAGCCTCATCTTGTTTATTGTGTAACTTCTCCGCATTAGACTTAATGACTAAAATATTAATATTTGGCTACTGATAGAGTATTGAAGTTTTTAATTCCAAAGTTGTTAATATGCAAACTTGATCTACCATTTACACTCTCTTGCTTTTTCTTCATTCCTTCTCTCATTTTTTTGACAAAAGTTTGAATCCACTAACATGAAAAAATTAGCTGTTCCGATTATGCAGCTGTCAGTTTTTCAGGCTCCTTGGGAATATTTGCTGGAAAAATAAATGGGAGTTGGGCTGCTACATTTGTTACCAAATCACTGGAAATTCCCTTATTGCACTTTGAATTATCCTGAGACACACGTGTTTTTAGCTATTTTCTTGATGTTGTCATAAATCAGGGTTCATCTCTGCAGGCTTGTGACTCATGTCTCATTTGCATAAACAAACATTGAGAAGTGGTGTGGAGGAAAGTCTCTTTCTTTTTAAACAAGGAACTTAGGCAAGTGACAGGCATTCTGTAAATCTGGAAGTGAAAAAACCCGTTGTGGTAAATTTGATCAGATGTGTGTTCTTCTGCTCTTTCTCCAAATATTAAAAGTAAATGATTACATGGAACGTTTTGGAGGGTTTTCCAGGTGTTTTTAACAGATTTAATTTTTAATATCCCAATTTTGAAAAATGTCCTATGATATTTTGCGAGTATACCCTATCTAGAGCTGGGCATTACATCTTTATAGATGCTATGGAACGGTGATTGTAGATGTAACCTTAGTTTTAGAGAATATGTGTAAGCCTCATGGATATTGCATTATATATGTGCATGGCTGATATGAATTGTAACTCCAGCGTAGCGACATGTGAGAGAGCGCTGTGTTATTGTTATCTTCCCAACTCCCGCTCCTACGGCCGTGACTCCCCATCACCCCTGCATGCCAGTCTTCCCTCTCTGCTCTGTTCAAGGGGCTCTTCCCTCTCTGCTCTGTTCAAGGGGCTCTTCCCTCTCTGCTCTGTTCAAGGGGCTTATGGCACGCAGCGAGGCTCAGAGACATGCACAGTTAACCGCAGCATGAAGCCGACTACGGGCAACGTGGTCGCAGAGCTACCAACACAGCGCTAGGGAGAGCAGGGCAGGAAAGGCTGGGCGCATGTGGAAGCTTGAGGAGAGTCCCTCTGGAAAAGACTAACCCGAAGAAAGGCTTCAGGAGTGGGCAGGACTCCCAATACACAACATGTGGGGGAAAAGTGGGTCTCATGAAGCAGAAGCCAGGGTCCAGGCAAGGGAGTGTATGAGGCGAGGATGAGATCCCTGGGCAATGAGGCAGTGGGCAAGGGGGCCGGCACTGCAGGACGGATCCGATTTGGATTGCATTATACAAATAAAGAAACGTGATGGGGAGCTTTTGCACACAGGAAAGCTTTGCTCCCGTAGAAACTTGGATGACATGAATGTAAAGCTGAACTAGTGAGAAAAGAGTTGGACTCCAGGTCATTCTTCTTTTCAGGCAGCCAATGTGTGCAGTGGTATTCTGGAATGGTGATGAAGGAGGAGAGGAGTGGGAGTGCCCAGGAGGAGAGGCCATGGGACTGGCCTGACCCTGGCAGCGGGACAAGGCAGCAGGTAAGGTCCACCTGCGGCCTCAGGGTCTGCTCTGCTTCCTCATCTCACACATGCCAGTTCCCAGGAACTGATGAGCTGCTTATCCTAACACTAAAAAATGGGAAAAAGTCTAGTAATATACTCTCCAATATAATACACATCACACAACTTGAAGCACCATTTGAATTGAATCCAAGTTGTTCAGAACAAAATTCCTAAAAACCAAATGACACCTCCACTGCCTCATTTCATGTGGTTTGTAAGCAGGAGAAGCAAACTTTCCACCATCTGTTGTTTTCCTAGCTTGCTAGAGCAAACTCTAGAATGCACCCTTCTAGGTAGTCACTTATTGCTTGATTAACTTTTTAATCCAAAGAGAAGACATTTTATCCTGTGTGTACGTGCCTTGGTGCCTATGTTTTGGGGGCAGGGACCAGTGTTGAATGGGAGGTTTCAACTCTGCCTCCCAAGTCCGGGCATAAAATGCAGCTGCCGCCTTCCAGCCCAGACAGCCCAGGCTATTTATTCTACAGTGGACTTGTGTTTGCAGCACTTCACTGAGCCAGTCCTAAAATGCCTTTTATCCCAGGCTGGATGTCCTCTGACTACTTAGCTCTTATGGGTCCACTTCCTCCTGCTTTTCCCTTTCACAAGGGTGTGGTTTCTGCAGTGCATTTCTGTGCAGAGACGAAGGCTGAGCAGGCTATAATCCCTAATCTTATTTACTGCTCCCAGTGTGGGGCTCTGAAATATTGGGGTGAGGTGTTTGGTGTGGTTCCATTTTCCTCTTACAGCCAGAGCGTTTATGAGAGAGTATTTTTACAATGACTTGGGACAATATTTGAAAAGTGGGTGTAGCTTGTTCACTTGGGAAGTTCTAGGCCTTTTTCCTGCCAGAAAGAAAATGCAAGCTCAACATGCTTATTTTGGGAAGGAGACTATTGTGTGGTCAAATTGTGCTCAAAATGCAAAGCGACCCCTTCTCTCAAATTATCTGTGCCTTTCAGAGCAATGCAGCAACTCGCTTGACTATGTCGGGTCTCGGAATTATCGTTTACATTGCCTGTCGCCTGGTGGCAGTGATTTGCAGGCCTAGACTTTGCTTTGTTGGCAGGGAGGACCACTCACCCAATTCTCCAGCTGCATTTGGGCAAGCTGTGTATTCCTTTGAAGATGAATTTGCCCCTTCTTTTAAGGCCTCCCTAGATGTAAAGGTATAATGAGGAATAATCATCACTCTGGCTCCTCGTGTAGTCCTTGCTCTCACACCTATGGGATAAGGTCCTAGTTTGGACAAATAATTCTCTGGAACTTCCAACAGCTGCGTGGTCCTACAAGCCTTTTGGAAGTAAAGTGAGAGAGGAGAAGCAGGACAATGTCCCCAGCAGAACGATGTCGTGGTAGTCCTTAGAGCTGCTAGATATGAAGAGTCAGGCTAAAGGTTTCTCTGGGGCCGGGCGTGGTGGCTCACGCCTGTAATCCCAGCACTTTGGGAGGCTGAGGCTGACGGATCACAAGGTCAAGAGATTGAGACCATCCTGGCCAACATGATGAAACCCCAACTCTACTAAAAATACTAAAATTAGCTGGGCATGGTGGCGCGCTTGTAGTCCCAGCTACTCGGGAGGCTGAGGCAGGAGAATCACTTGAACCCAGGAGGCAGAGGTTACAGTGAGCTGAGATCCTGCCACTGCACTCCAGCCTAGCAGCAGAGCAAGACTCCGTCTCAAAAAAAAAAAAAAAAAAGATTTCTCTGGATTCTTCAGAGCTGAAGAGGCAGTTTCTAAACGTCGACCAGGAAAGCAGTGCATGTAGCAGAAGTGCTTTGCCAACAGCAGGAGAGGCGGAGGTTCCAGGGTTGGCTTTGCCATTAACTAGCCCCCATCACCCAGGACAAGTCAGTGAAACCTGAACTTTTTGAGCTATAGTTTCCTTGAAAACAAAAGCTACACTGAATCAATAGTTCTGAACTCAAAGATAAAGGCAAAGGTAGAGGATATTACGATCACCCGATAGTTGTTTTGTTTGCATGTGGGTGTGTGTATAACACTCATGCCTGCCACCAAACTTACAAGAATTTCAGAGTTCAGGAGGGAGGAAAACAAGAAGCCAGGGATGAATGTTTTGGAAAAGTTTCTGATATACTTTTTTTCTTTCCTACATTTTTTTCTAACAGAACATGTATTAAAGTTGTTTGACATGTGATTTCATGTTTGTCATTTTGGAAGTCCTTTATCGTAAAAAATTATTGGGCCTGACGATAAACAGCAGTCCCAGTGACGATTCTGGGCCTCCATGATGGGTAGGTTCAATTTCTTCCTGAGACAGGAGTTTCCTTCTGTATTTCTAGGGTAATGTTTTTATTATTCTGCAGTGTCTGCTGGACCCTGATATCTCAGCAAATCTGATGATTCACGTCCCTTAGAGTGTGTGAAACTGCAGAAGAGTGAGATGCAGCTACAGATCTCAAAGCTCTGACATACTGGGTTGTGGACTGTCTTCTCCATCAGGGAGCCTTATTAATGGACTATGGGGCTTCACGACCTGAATGACCCCACTGGTGGAGATCTTCTTGCTCCCCTTCAGCACCCCTTCTAATATGCTTTTTTTTTTTTTTGAGACAGGGTCTTGCTCTGTTGCCCAGGCTGAAGTGCAGCGGTGTGATCTCAGCTCACTGCAACCTCCACCTCCCAGGCTCAAGCAATCCTCCCACCTAGCCTCCCAAGTAGCTGCGATTACAGGCGTCTGCATGGCGGATAATTTTTGTATTTTTAGTAGAGACAGCATTTTGCCATGTTGGCCAGTCTGGTCTCAAACTCCTGACCTCAAGCAATCCCCTGCCTCAGCCTCCCAAAGTGCTAAGATTACAGGTGTGAGCCACCACGCCTGGCCATGATATGCTTTGGATACTAACCATCCCATCTTCAAGCCCACTACTTTCTGCTACAGAATCTCTACATTACATGATATCTAGGAGCCTTCTGTCTCCAACATTATATTGCACTGCCTAAAAAATATTAGGGTGCCATGATTAGGGTACATCAAATTGCTGAGAAGCTCCAATACCATATCTGAGAACTTGGAATTCAATTGAGGAAATTACAGGTCTCAATGTGAGGTGCTTTACTATTGAAGAACTGAGAGAGAAACACCACAGGAAGGTAAAACAAGTGATACCTTGTAAAGAAAAAGCCTTGTGATTAAACACAGAGAAAAAACTTTTACATGGAAAATTAATGACAACTCAACTATTTGTAGCGCAAATTGTACATGACTTTTACTATTCAATATGCTTTAAGAGGGTAATTTTATTTTATTTAAAATTTTCTTTTTCTGAGACAGTCTCGCCTGTTGCTTAGGCTGGTGTGCAGTGGCACCATCTCAGTTTACTGAAACCTCCACCTCCCAGGTTCAAGGGCTCCTCCTGCCTCAGCCTCCCAAGTATCTGTAATTACAGGCACCCACGACCACACCTGTTGAATTTTGTAAATTTATTTTTTGGTGGAGACGGGATTTCCCCACGTTGACCAGGCTGGTCTCGAACTCCTGACCTCAAGTGATCTGCCCACCTTGGCCTCCCAAGGTGTTGAGATTACAGGCTGAGCCACGGCACCTGGCCTTAAGAGGGTAATTTTAAATAATACACTTTGTCTTATTGTCCTATTGTGTAACTTGGCAAACAATGCACCACAAACACAATTACCTATTAAAGTACTTTTATGACACTTGTTCTCTGCAACAGTTTCCCGTGGAAGCGTACACTACATTAGATTAGACTTCCAAATGAGCTGACTTCCTATCCCTTCCTGCTTTTACACTTTGGTTTAATTCTAGTCTTATCCTAAAAAACAGCTATGAGAAACCCAAAAGGGTAATTTGGAATAATCCTTTGTGGTGACCTATATAAACTTCTATATTTCTTTCCCTCCTCCCTCACACCCATGCAATAATCTCTCTTCACACACTCATTAAAAAAGTGTAAAGTACAAAGAACTGTCCCTGAAAACAGAGCATCCATATAAAAACTCAGAATGGGCAGCTATTCCTTCCGTAAACACTGAGAGCCTATCCTGTATCAAGTTCTGGATTAGGTATTAGAAATACAACATCAAATAACTCATAGCCTCAGCTCTGAAGATAGATCGATAGATCGATAGATCGATAGATAGATAGATAGATAGATAGATAGATAGATTAGTGAAGAAACATCAAAGTAAATTATCATTTCAGTGATAGGGTAGCTGACGGTGATACAGAAGCAGCTAGGAGAAGCTTCTACATTAGACTAGGAAATGAAAGAGGGCCTCTTTGAATAAAGGATGCTCATCCACATTTTGAAGAATGTGTAAAAATTAGCTAGATAAGTGGAAAAAGAGAAGAGAATGAAGAAAGTTTTGAAGGAAAGAAATGGCATGATCTATTGTTCCCATAGTAAAGAGGTGTGGGATAATGAAACCAGCAAAACTAGGAAGAGAGGCCGGACAACTCTGAAAGACGCATGAAAGCCCTGAGTCTCAGGCCAAGGAATCTGAACTTGATTCGGTAAACTACAGGGAGATGTTGAAGAATTTTTCAATAAAGAAATGACATGATTGGGCAAGTGACATCACTGGGAAGTGGCATCAGTAGATCTACCAGCATCCTGAGGACTAGTTCTAGGAGGCAGGGTTAGCTGCTAGGATTTTAATTCTGAGATTAATGCGATATTTCAGGCAAGAAGTGTGAAATCATAACCTAAAGTGACGTTCTAAGATAGAAGAGGTAAATTAAAATTCAAAGGACCCAGCCGAGTGTGATGGCTCACGCCTGTAATCCCAGCACTTTGGGAAGCCGAGGCGGGTGGATCACCTGAGGTCGGGAGTTCAAGATCAGCCTGAACAACATGGTGAAACCCCGTCTCTACTAAAAATACAAAATTAGCTGGGCGTGGCGGCAAGGGCCTGTAATCCCAGCTAGTCAGGAGGCTGAGGCAGGAGAACCACTTGAACCTGGGAGGCGGAGGTTGCGGAGAGCTGATATCGTGCCATTGTACTCCAGCCTGGGCAACAAGAGTGAAACTCCATCTCAAAAAGGGAACTCAAAGGAGCCACAACTGGTTAGATGGCAGAGGTAAGGGAAAGGAAAAAGGTGAAGATGTGACACAGGTTTCTGGCTTTGTCAGGTGGTTGACTAGTGATTGACACAGGTTTCTGGCTTTGTCAGTTGGTTGACTAGTGATAGGATTCATTGTTTAGATGGGAAACTTAAACACAACCAATTTTCTGAGAAATCGCTTCAAAAATATTAAGCTTGAGAACATATAAGTGGAGTGATCCTTGAGATCATTGGATGTGGGGATATGAAGTTTTTCATAAAATCAAAACATGCCACTCTATACGAATACATGTACGTATATGTAATTATCCAGTTATGCAAATACTATATTCTCAGCAAAAACTTGGGAAAGAAATGCATCCTGAGTTTAATAGAAGCTATCGCTGTTTGATACACATATGAATGGGATTTCCTTTTCCTTCCTATATTGTTTCTATTTTCCATATTTATGTAATTAATACATATTGCTTTCAGTGTAGATAAACTTCCTTTTAACAATAACATAAAACTAACAAGGGAAAAAGAGAAATGTCAACGTAGTCAGCAGTAGAGTGAACTCTAGACAGGAAAGGGTCTGTTGGTGTGCCACTGTGGAGGTCATCTGGGGACTTTCCTAGAAGTCCCATTCCATGGGTAGAGTGGTGAATAAGTTCAGAGGAAGCAGAGACAGGGATACTTTCTAAAAGCTTGGCTGCAAAAGGAAGTAGAGATACAGACGGGAAGATGAGGAAGATGTGGGTTCAAAGGAATGTCTAAGATGGAATTATCTCAATGTATTCATAGCTGAAAGGAAAGGGTAGCGTAGATTCAAAAGCACAAGACAGACCAGGGAGGATATGGTTTGAGTATCGGGTGAAGTTACAACCTCATATTAGAAAAAAAATAAAATTAGCGAAAATGAGAGGAAATGAGAGAATAGGTAGAAATAGAAATAAACAGACAAAAACTAAATTGCATTAACCTCAACTCCTCCCAAAACCCATTTAAATAACAGTAAAGTTATTAATACATAAAAAGTATTAAAAATCTCAAAGGAATGCAAACATCAGCAATGCGGTTTTGGAAAGTGAAAACTAGCTAGTGAGTGGTAGCTGAGTTGGCGGTGTGGCAGTATGCAAAGTCACTGGTGTACATGCCCTTTCCTGCTGGAGCCCCGCGTGCTGACAGCGTGGCACCTGCCTTCAGGAAAGAGTTTGGAAGCTTTCCTGGGGGAATCTGGTCCACCTACAGGAAGAGACCAACCAATGTTGGAGATCTGCAAGAAAATACTCAGCCAACTCATCCCACGGGGAAGCCCGCCAACAAGAAAACCCCACCCATAAGCCTAGAGTTTACCAAAAAAGATCACCAAAAGCCAACCTTCAAGTTAAAAATAGAACAGGAGAAATGAAACATTCAGTAGAAACATTCAGTAGGAAGATGAGGTAAAGAAATCTAGAAAGCTGATGATTAAAAACAGAAAATAGGAAAGAAGGCCAGGCGCGGTGGCTCACGCCTGTAATCCCAGCACTTTGGGAGGCCAAGGTGGACAGATCACCTGAGGTCAGGAGTTCAAGACCAACCTGGGCAACATGGTGAAACCCTGTCTCTACTAAAAATACAAAAATTAGCTGGGCGTGGTGGCGTGGGCCTGTAGTCCCAGCTACTCGGGAGGCTGAGGCAGGAGAATCGCTTGAACCCAGGAGGCAGAGGTTGCAGTGAGCCGAGATTGACCCATTGCACTACAGCCTGGATGGCACCATCTCAAAAAAAAAAAAAAAAAGGAAAGAGAAAAATGATAAGAAAACTAGAGAACTATTCAAGAAAGCCAATATCTATATCATATGAGTTTCAGAAAGTGGAAACAGGAAAAGAAAATGGAGTAGAGAAAACTATCAACTGACTCAGTCGTGAAAATGTTCCCAGAGCTCTAGGATATGAGATTCTGGATTAGAAAGATCCAGCAAATATCAAGTTCAACGAATGAAAATAGAACCACACGAATGCATTTCATTGGTAAATTTATAAATGGGGGTGAGGAGAATGTTTTCACAGAGCAAAGGAAAAACAGATCACATATGAAGGATTAAGGATTTGAATGGTTTTGAACTTCTCAACAGCAATGTTGGAAACTAAAAGACATGAAAATGGCTTTTAAATTCTAAAGAAAAATAATTTCCAACCAATAATTCTAGACCTGGCCAAACTATCAAGTAAATGTAAGAATAACAACATTTTCAGACAAGCAAAATCTCCAAAAGGCGATGGCCACAGAGCGGATGTAAGTGACCCACAAAGCTAGACCAGAGGTCACAATCACCAAGAAGAGGAACTCCACATTAAAGGTTGAAGGGATTGGGAGAGGATGCATACACTGGAAAACCGAGTAGATTCGGATCAACCCTAGAAACACAAAGTGATGTGTGTTTTACTCGCCTCCTATACACCTCTTTGGTGAGGGAGGAATGGCTGGACCCACAACACCAGACACTGGCCAGGTAAGATCGATGGCCGTTGACTAACTGCAAGTGCTCGCAGCCCAGGGAAGAAGGGCAATGCCCACCACTCAGGCCCTCAGGAGGTGGCGCTCAGGAGCAGAGTGAGCAATCAGGCGGTGGGAGCCAGGCTTTGTAGTACCACGGGGGTGAGGTGACCCCGGTCCCCATGGGAGGATGTGATTGGCTTGTTTGAATAAAACTGCAGGCTGGTAGGGAACCGAAACTTTTTACTCAGGAATAGGTAGGAACTGTGCCTGGTCCTCTCAATAAGGAGGGGTGTTTAGCTAAGGGACCTTATCCATAGGTGCAGGGTTGAAGGGAACTTGAGGGTAGACCATTTGATGTCTTCCTGGTTTCACCAAAGGTCAGGGCAGCACATACCATGGGGCCTTAATTTTAGGCCTCACACCAATGTTCGGAAAGGAAAAGTAATGATAACGTACCTGTGCGTAGTCATGATTAGCATTTATATCTGACATAAATGAGTACAGCTTACAGGAGGATGGGACAGACAGCCAATGTGTTGTCTGTGTTGGGAGAGAGGGGTGTTGCTGTGTGGAAGAGTTAAACCCTCATGCTCCCCCGTGCGAAGGCCACAGAGAGGGGATCAAACGGACAAATCAGCGAGCGGCCGCAGCAGCGTGATATTGACAAGGGTGGATGTAAGTGCCAAACAAATTCAGCTAAAAGTGGTTGCTTCTGGGGAAGCGGAAGTTAAGGATAAGAAGGTCGGGGCTGCTGTTTCCTCACACCTGTTTGCCTCTTTAAATTGTATGCGTGGATAAATCAGAAAATTTTTTAAACCTAATTTTTAAAAATTAATGAAGATAAGTTTGTTGTGTACGGGAGAGAACATAGAGGAATTTGTTGTTTGATACTTAATAGGTCAACTCTAGAGGCAAGCCATGAGCTGCTTGTGGCTGTCTTCCCCCAGCTGTTCCACTTTGGAGAACTTACACAACCTCTCTGAGCCTAAGCTGCTTCCCCTCTAAAATGGGACAATCATAATGATATCTACTTCATGACTCCAGTGAGGATGGATGAAATGACATAAATGACGGACTTGACCTAATGTCTACCCCACAAAAACACCCTGCTGACATCAGCGATCTTCCATGAGGATGACTGCTTTTCTCAGCAGAGTACAAAAACAGTCTTTTGCTATAAGGTGAGGTGGTGAGGTCTGGAGTTTGAGGAATGACACGAAAATCTCGAAGAGCTCTAAGGGAAACAGGACTAGAACTGGAAATGATCGCTCTGCAGAATGGAGGGCCCAGCTGGGGTGAGCCCAAGAACATGTAGCAAGTGCACAGTGTGTCACCTGCAGCGGCAGCACTGGTACACAGGCAGGGAAATCGGGTGTTTGGACCGATGGGGGACTGGAGTTTTGCTGAGCAAAGAGGGTAAGGGAGCTCAAAAACAGTGGCAAGAGTGCACTTGACGTGATGGACTGTGGAGTTCAGGCTGCAAACAAAGCCTGGAGAGAGTAGAAGCAACTTGATTGACTGGGCCTGGAGGTTTTCCTGCAGCCAAAGATTATGGCAAGTAAAAGGAGGCACGTGAAGCTAGTTCAGAAAAAAAGATCAGAGAGCAGGGGATGGACAGTTTATTATTATTATTATTTTTATTTCCTAGCCCCATGGTATAGAATAAAATGCATGCTATGGAATAGCAACTTATTTTATGTCCTCACAACAGCCTTAGAGAAAAGAAGGTAAGATGAGGAGTGGGCAAAAAAAAAACCTGACCTCTGCTGATATTTTCATGGATATCTGGGTTGTGTTAGGCCCAGTACATATTAATTTCATTTATGTTTCACAACAGTCTTATGAAGCACAATCATGTCCTCATTTTATAAAGCGTAAACTATAGCTCAGAGAAGTTGAATAACGGACTCCAAAGTCAAGGTAAGTCCACAGCACCCAGCTGGCAATGAACCCAGAGGCAGGTGATTGGTACTGCAGCCAGCTGTGGTAACTAGAGAAAGGCATTTATTTTTCTGAGGCTCCATTTCCTAAAAGTGAGTGGCTGGATTGGGTATTCTTTAAAACACTTCTAGAATTAATGCCCTATGCTTCTAAATAACAATGTCTATGAGCATCACTTTCCTCATTTGTCAAAAAGAAGTAACCAAATCTCCCTTACCCACCTCAGAGAGCTGTGATGAAGATCAAATAAAATAATACATGTAAAAGTGATTTATAAATCAAGGTATGCTATAGGATCAAGAGGTTAAAATATGTAGAAATACAGGGGGAAACATAAAGTCATGACGAAGAAAAATAGGGAGACTGAGATTCAAATAATATCCAGAGAACTCTTTTTCACTTACTAGCCAGAGACCTCGGGCAGGTTAGCTGACCTTGTGTGCCTCAGTTTCCTCATCTGTAAAATGAGGATTAGAAATTGGGCTACTTCAAAAGTTGTTGCAAGAATTAAATGAGTTGGTTTATAAAAAGTATCTTTTAAAAGCCCCTGGCATCATGGGTGTGCTAAAAATACTATTATTGTTATTACTACACTAAAAAACACAGACTTCTGAAGATTAGAAAAAAATCCAAAGGGAAAGTATTAGGAGGCTGGAATGGGAATAAAAACTGAGATTTGAAAAAAATAATATATATGTATAAGGTTGGTGCAAAAGTAATCGCGGTTTTTGCCATTACTTTTAATGACAAGAATCGCGATTACTTGTGCACCGACCTAATAAGAAGTAGGGCCCACTTAGTGTGCTATCAATTCCAGAAATAGCCAGCAGTCGCCTGTGTGTGTGACTTGTGGAGCTCCGTGAAGTCTGCTCTGCTCCTCACAGTCCTCAGCCCCGCAGGAGAACCACAGCGTCTACCATTCGAGGTCCCACTATCTAGGAATGATTGTCTCAAGTGCTGGAGAATAAGAACGGAATAAGACAATCCCCGTCCTTGGACACCTAACGGTGAAAGAATCAGCTAGTTAAACAGATAGCTCAGATACAACACAGGAACTACCAGCATTTTCTATTTATTTACCCACCCAGAGAAGCCAGGACTCCAGCTGTAGAGCTGGCACTGTTTATGCTTTACTCTCTCTCCCCTACTCACAGGACACAGTCAAGAGGTGGTGCCAGCGACCCAGCGAGGAACAGCAGGGCCTGAATTAGGGAAGTGGTATCAGGAATGAAGAGGAGGAAACAGATTCAAATTACATTCAGGGACTTGAAATTGGCAGGGCTTGGCAACTGATCGGGAGCAACTGATGAGATACTGAAATTCAAGGAAAAATTCTAGATAACTCTGGAGACACTTTGCCAAATGACATGGATCTAGAGGGCACAAACATATCAAACATGTTTTTAAAAGTCCAAGCTTATTTTTAGAATCCCTCAGGCATCAGAGACTGCTGGTTTCCTACCCCATGTCTATTAATCCATATTCTTAAGCAATAGAACCTGTAAATTTCTAGATGCAGAAAAAAATGACTCTCCTTCCTGATGGGGTAGCCAGTGAAATGTCAGCAAAACGCATTAGATGAGGTTGCTGGAAAGCATCTTCGGTCCTGTCTCTTCTTTCCTAAACAGAACATAGGCAGGATGGCTGGAGCCTCAGCAGCCTTGTCTGTGGACCTGAGGTGAGACCTTGAGGAAAAGCACTAATAAGGATGGAGGAGTTAAAAACAAAAACAGCCTGCGACATTGAAGTCATCACGGCACCACCACACTGGCCCTGGGCTGCTTATATTTGGGTTGGTGCAAAGGTGATTGCGGTTTTTGTGATTACTTTCAATGGCAAAAACCACAATTACCTCCAGTCAGTGAGGGCGGTCCAGGGTCATCCCTCTTGCCAGTCAAGCCGACCTGGAAAGCAGAAACTCAAAGCAAAAAGCTCTTCCTCCTTCCTCTTTACCCTCCTTGTCTGTGACCTTGCTGAAGAATCTCACTCACGTGCAAGTCAGTTTCAAGCTCTGTGTCTGTTCGCTGCGTGGCCACGGAGAAGCCACAGCTGATACCGGAGCGGGAAGGGCTGTGCAGAGGATGAGCAATTCCGTCTGCAAGAGGCTGAGTGTAAGAGGACGTGAGGGCCGGGCGCGGTGGCTCCCGCCTGGAATCCCAGCACTTTGGGAGGCCGAGGCGGGCGGATCACGAGGTCAGGAGATCAAGACCATCCTGCCTAACACGGTGAAACCCCATCTCTACTAAAAATACAAAAAACTTGCCGGGCACGGTGGCTGCGCCTGTGGTCCCAGCTACTCGGGAGGCTGAGGCAGGAGAATGGCGGGAACCCGGGGGGCGGAGCTTGCAGTGAGCCAAGATGGCGCCGCTCACTCCAGCCTGCGCGACTGAGCGAGACTCCGTCTCAAAAAAAAAGAAAAAAAGAGAGGACTTGAGGAGAGCCAGGGGACGATGCCCACACTGGAGCTGGAGGGGCCTGGAGCTCGGGAGAAGGGCGTTGGCTGGGGGTTAGGCGGGGGTTTGGGCCCGTGAGCACGGAGGGAGTCGCTCGCTGGGGAGAGCACGTGGAGGAAGAGAGCAGCAGGGGGTGCACGCGCCCGGGGCGCCGGCCTCCCGCAGCCGGTGGAGGAGCCCGGAAGATGGCGGACATGCCCAGCGCAGGCCGTGAATGAGAACGAGGGGAAAACGCCTCGTGTGGAGCCGGCGTCAGAATTGTACAGAGAGGTCCCCTTAGCGAAGCGCGCCTGGCTTAGTTCTGACGCGCGCTCCCGCCCGGGGGCCGCGATGGGGCCTCGGCACCGGGGCTGCTCCGGGGCGTCCCTGAAGCCAGGGCCGGGGAAGGGAAGAGCCACAGCCCGCGGAGGACAGGCAGGGAGGGAGGCACAGCCTCCGCTTCCAGCGAACCCCGGAGCTCGGAGAGGCAGCGTGAGTCTTATTCTCCCACCGCAGCAATTCCCAGCACAGTGGGTCCTGGGGCCACGCTCTGTCCCCAGGCTGGAGAGCAGTGGTGTGATCGCTCACTGCAACCTCCGCCTCCGGAGTTCAAGCGATTCTCCTGCCTCAGCCTCCCGAGTAGCTGGGATTACAGGCCCCCGGTCCACTTTCCAGGCGTCTGCTGTCTCTGACCAAAAAGCCCGTCTTTGCCACCTCTAAAGCTGGAGGTTCATTTGCCAGCGTTGTTTAGAGCAAAAAGGTGAGAAAAGTAGCTTAAAGTATAAGACAGACAGTTTCTGGGGGTGGCCATTGATGGCCATTTTAAATATCATATCTGGTTCTTAAATTTGTACCAGAATGAATATTTGACGTGAATGGGTATTTGTAAAAGATTATACATTCAGAGAAAGTTATAAACTACTAATCCCATAATTTGGTTTCAGAAGTCTGTTT
The DNA here is from genome assembly GCF_008728515.1 of Papio anubis. Lineage (NCBI taxonomy): Eukaryota > Metazoa > Chordata > Mammalia > Primates > Cercopithecidae > Papio > Papio anubis. Next base: position 2,985,835 of record NC_044978.1, read on the forward strand.
CAGCAAATGATTTGTACTATTTGAAAATACATATTCTTTAAATTGGCTAAAAATATTTTCATATTCTTTACTAAAACTGCTTTAATTATTACAGTGGAAACGCACCCATGTGTAAAACAAGTGACTTTGCCTGTTCTTCCAACATAATGTGCATTAGAAACACTCAGTCTGCCAGGTGCTTGCTGTTTAATGTAGTATCAAGGTCTTTGTTTTGTTGACAATTATTCTAATCACTAAAATCCTGTTTTGAATCAGATGGAATATTTGTTCATTACTCCAGAGTTCTATTTGCCTGCGTACATTTTCAATTCTTTTCCTAAGAGGACTAAAGCTATTTCTGTGAGAAGCTCAACACTGAATAACTTTAAGATAAGAAATCCGATAAACTGTCCATCCGAAAAGTGGCACATTGGGCTTTATTAATGTATAACATTATACGCAAGGAAGTCTCTGTACTTTACTCCGCCTCTAAGATGCGTGCAATGTTTATCGAAGGCCTCACAATTGTGTTCTCACAATTGTGTCTAGTTTTAAAGATTCATTTTCAAATACTCAGATCCTTGACCATTATAACAGCATTCCATATCTCTGAAGAGTGCCAGATTCATAATAGAGAAGGGAAGTGTGTCTAGAGGCATGCCCTAAAAAACAGTGGAAGAAAGCCCAGAAACAATGCCCTTTTCATGCTGCTTACTAAGCCTAACTGCTTTATAATCAGGAGCATGACAAAATCGTACGAGGAATTGAAAAATTGACTTGATACCTAGAAACGAAAAAGACCATGAAGGAAGGCTGACTGGTCAAATGCAATTTCTCTTTCCCAGCTAGAAAGCATTTATAATTTTACTTGTCCAGATAGCACAAAGGTCTCTGCTCTTCTGCATACATACATTACCCATTTAGAAGACAATGTCTTCACCCTTTAGAATTTCACCCTTGATACTGTAAATCACAATGACTGAAGAGGAGGCCTGATCCTCTTTGCATGCTGAGACTAGATTTTATCAGGAAATGTTTCATCACATTCTTTTCCTGTCATTAGAGTCAATTATCATGTATATTTATGCATTCCTTTGTATGAAAGTATGGTTTGGGTCTGAAAAGAGCCTGTACAAAAGGGTATTTTTAATTGGACAGCCTGTGTGTCTCCTGACTCATAAATGGCTAAGTGAAATTAATATATACCTGTACTGGACAAGCTCACAAAAGCTGGTTTCTACTGCTTAGCAGTGCTTAGCTAACAGGCTGAGGAGGAGGCAGCTGCGTTCCATTCAACCTCACACATCACCAGCCAGATACCCAGCTGAGCTCAGATCCCACAGATTATTGTCGGTAATGATGTTTAAGGCAAAAATTGTTTGGGCACAGCACCCTAATTTGGCAGTTAGGGTAATCTTGTTGTGACTTGTAAAGTTTGCACTTAATATGCCAAGCATTTAATACATTAATTATGTAGAGATGAATGCTATGTCACAGATTTAATGCCTTGAATTGTGTCTGGTCTATGAAAATGAGCATTCCTAAATTTCCAGCCAGAAGAAAAGGAAAATTTGCTCTTCCCCTGAGCCCAGGTAAAGAACTCCTTGGCAGCTTTCAGATTTCGTGTTTGTTTGTTTTGTTTTGCTTTGCTTTTTGAGACTGGGCCTTGCTCTGTCACCCAGGCTGGAGTGCAGTGGTGAGATCATCGGTCACTGCAGCCTCCAATTCCTGGGTCTCAAGCCATCCTCCCACCTCAGCCTCCTGAGGAGCTGGACTACAGGTTGGCCACTATACCCGGCTAATTTTTAAAAAATTTTTATAGGGATAGGGGTCTTGCTATTTTGCCCAGGCTTGTCTCAAACTCCCAGCCTCAGTGATCCGTTCACCTCAGCCTCCCAAAGTGCCGGGATTACAGACGTGAACGCCCCCGATCATCTCTCTGGCAGCTTTAAAAGCCTATATCGACTGTTTACATCTTGTCAGCATCTGAAGTGTTTTCATTCAAGGAGTATCCACCTTTTGAGACAGAGCCCACCAACTAATATGGAAGCTGAAAAATGGCCAGGTCTTGTCTCCTCAAACTCCCTGGCAGCTGGGGAGTATAGACACACGACTGGGCTCTGCCAGCCCAACAGACCCACTCCTGCACCTTGAACCTGGGCTGCTGACCTGAGAAGCAGGGCCATGTGGAATCCACAGAGCAAGGGGGGCATCCAAGGGCATGTGCAGCCAAGGGGCACATCATTGCTGCAGCTATATCTGGTTTCAAAGGTAGTCATTTATAAAGTGTCTGCGACTGCTGGCAGGAATGTAAATTAGTACAACTTTTATGGAAAACAATATGGAGATTTCTCAAAGAACTAAAAACGGAGCTACTTTCCAGTCAGCAATCCCACTGCTGGGTATCTACCCAAAGGAAAAGAAATCGTTCCATTAAAAAATCTCTGCACGCATATGTTTTTCACAGCACTGCTCACAATAGCCAAGATACAGAACCCACCTAAGTGTCCATCCGCAGATGAATGTATTCATATACAGAAAACGTGATATATATACACCAAGAATACTACTCAGCCATAAGAAAGAATGAAATCATATCTTTGGCAGCAACAGGGATGGAACTGGAGGCCATGACGCTAAGAGAAATAACTCAGAAACAGGGAGTCCAATACCGTGTGTTCTCACAGGTGGGAGTGAAACGGTGGGTACACACAGAGACACAGTGTGGAATAACAGACATCGGGGACTACACACGGTGAGCGACGGAAGGGGCTGAGGGCTGAAACTTTACTATTGGGTACCATGTTCACCATTCAGATGGCAGGTACACCAAATCCCAGACTCCACCACTATGCAGTATCTGCATGTAAGAAACCTGCCTCTGTACTCCCTGCTTCTATAAAATAAACAAATAAATAAAAACATGTTTAATATGTGATTTTGAAAAATAAAAAAATTTTTAAAATGTGTCTTACACGGGGATATCAGCAGTGCAAGCCACCATGTCTGTGCTCAGCAGCGGCGGTTGTGAAGTGTTCAGTGTCGGGAAGAAAAGTCTCCACTACCTACTTAGTTCCGCCGACTGGGGGCCTGCAAGTTAACTGATGATAGATTAACAGGAGAAACATGCATTGCACCTGCAGGAGTACCCTGTAGAGAGCAGCTCCCAGAATGTTGGAGTAAAGAGCATATACTAGCTTAAGTAAGGCATCTGGGGTAGGTTAGGGCGTGAAAGGATGGAGGGTTCTGATGAGGCTTGTTTATGCAATGTTTTTAGAATGGACTGGAGCCCACGGTGAGTGCCGCTCTGAGTGGAGACCAGGGGTAGGGGCAGGGAGCTGTTGCAGCGGCCAACACCCTAAAAGCTCTGTACTAGTCAGATAAGAGAAATTTAGACACGATTTCTTTCTGCATCTTCTGAAGCTCATATGTTGTCACTTTGAAGTAATTTCTCTACCAGTTTGGGAGGTCATTGGTCTCTTCATACTTATCTTGCAGTGGGATTTGGAACACTCTTAGCAGCAGAGTTTTCAGTTTTACAGGCTCTGCTATTAATTCTGTAAGTTCCTAAAATATTTTTACAAATATGCGTTTACTATACAAATTATTTATTTGCTTTCAGTAGCCTTTATCTATGAAAACAATACTGCATTTAAAGACAAATTGAAGGCAAATAATGATGAAAATTTAGAAGCATTTACATTATAATCAGAACCAGAACAAGGATGATTACGCTTTCTGTTCATATTTAACATTATCCTAGATAATGTCCTTGACAAGAACATTTTAAGAGGTAAAATAATCAGAAATGAAGAGACAAAGGCATTCATTATTTGCACACAAATATATATATATAAACCAAAATAAAGTTATTAAAACAAGATAAATCTGCAAAGTTACTAAATACAAGATCAGAATTTTAAAAATCAATAGAGTTCCTATGTAACAGTTAGAAAATGTATTAGAAAAAATATTCCACTCAAAATTATATTTTTAAAAGCTATAAGTTACCAGGAATAAGTCTGATTTTAGATATAAAAGACCTTTATGAAAAGATTATAAATATTAGCAGACATAAAAGACCTAAATAAATAGCAAGGTAGACCACGTTCATGGATGGAAAGATTCGATATCACAAATATGCCAATTTACCCCTAATTTATTCTGTAAATTAAATGAGATTACAATCTAAATCCCAAAAATATTTTTGTGGCAATAAGCTAACAGCAAAATACTTATGGAAGAGCAGAAAGACAGAAAAAATCAATACAATTTTGATTTAGATGATTTGCCCTATGAGATATTGATATTTATTTTTTGGCATTAAGATATCATATTGGTAAAAAGATGAACAAAAATAATAATAATTGAGAGCCCTGAAACAGATAGACAGCCAGATACTCTGAGGGAAACTGAAAATAATTAGGCAAAAAAATGCACTATACAATATAAGATGCTGGTACAACTGGCTATACATATGCAAAATGGCATATATGCAAATAATATAAAATTAGATCCTTATAATTCCAGGAAAAGCAAAATTTAAATTTTTCAGAAAAATATAAAAGAATATCTTTGTGACACTGTTTAGGGAAGATTTTTGAAACACATGCAATAAAATCCACACAATAAAGAAAAAGATTGATAAATTTGACTACATTACCCTTAATAAGCTCTACATAGCAAAATATATATATCGAAAGCCACAGTCTGTGAGAAGATGTTTTCAACACAAGAAACTAACAAAGGATTAATAATCATAATATATAAAAGATTCCTATAAATTGACAAGAAAATGTCAAGTAATCCAATAGTGAAAACAGACAAGAGATATAAACAGTCAATTAAAAAAGAGAAAGCCTCAACTGAATAAACAAGTAAAAAGATATTCAACTTCATTGGTAATTAGGGAAATGAAAATTTATGCCAAGAAATGAGATGCCATTTCACATCCATCAGATCAGCAGCACTTAACATTTACAACGCCGTTGTTGACGATCTGGTTGATCAAAAGGAAGTGGTGGTAGGGCAAATTGACAGAAATGCTAAAGTGAAAGATGTTAAAACTCCGTAATTCAGCAATCTGCTTCTAGGTGTATTACAGGTGTGCACAGGTGTGCGCAAGATGTGCAGAAGAATAAAGTTTACAAGTACTCACTGCAGCAACTTTTGTAATAATCAAAACCAAAATTTTTTAAATACTGAAATGCCTGTCAAAGAAAAATTAATAAATTACTGTATATTAATACAATAAAATATTCTATAGCAATTAAAATAATTAAAATGAATAAATTAAACTACATGTATCAACATGGACAAATCTCAAAAGCAAGGTTATTTTTTAAAAAGCAAATTTATGCATATAGCATGATACTATATGTAAACATACAAATTTTAAAGAACATGCAAAATAATAATACATATTGCTTATGAGCTCATGTATTGGAAACAAAAGGTTACATAATGAAGTGATAAACATCAACTCCTTAATGGTACAGAGAAAAACAGAATCAAGAAAAGGCACATATGGCAATTAGCTATCAATTCTAGTTTAGTTCTTTAAATTAAAAAATTATCAAAAGCAAAAACATAAAACTTTTGAAAGGCATGATCAAAACAAAAGTGGGAAAAATGTGGAAATCATATAAAATTAGGTTAGAATACTTAGAGTACATGGCAGGCTCTCAGCATTTGTGTAAGTCAACAGAGGGACTTCTTATTCTATATGGTCCAAAATCTCTATTAAAGTTAAGTTTCAAATCTTGAAACTATTGAATTTAAGAATTCTTCGGGTTACTTTTTCATCTGCCTTTTAAAAAATATATCTTTGGTGTACCTGGATTCTGGCTGCTGTGGAGCAGATTAGCAAGAGATCTAAAAGTTACATTGAGTCAAGGTATCATGTCTTATTCATTCCTCAATACAAAAACAAAAACAAAAAGTTAAGTTTTTTTAGTTTGTTTCAGCTTATTCAGCCTACATTATGCAAGGATGCAATTAGAAACCTGGTGGCTGATTTCAGACTTTACTTCCACTACTCCTAGAAGAAGTTCTTCTCAAATAAAAAGCATTCTCAGACATTCCCAACTTGGTCATTCACATGCAGGCCACATTTAGACACTATGCCAACACATTTAGAAAACTAGATGAAAGCAATTATGCTATTTTGCAAAGTCAACACAGGACTGAGACATGAAAATCACAACAGGAGAAGCACATTTAAGAGTTTTGTTACTAACACACCTGTCTCTAAATTCTGCCGCTTAATAACAAACTCTCTGATCATCCACTAAAAACGTAATTGCAATAACACTATTAATAGTAACCTAGCCCACCCAGCACATCTATCAGGACTCTGAGACACTTGCAACAGAGTCTACAAAACAATCTATAAATATTTGACCTAAAACTGAAAAGAAGTGAAACCCACTACAAGTAAGGTCCCAACAATTCAAAAGCACTCCTCTAATATTACCAGCAAACAGTTCTGAAGATAAAATAGACAGACAAGCTAACCAATAATGAGATTCCAGATGGGAGTGAGTCTTCAATATTGAGATGGGATTCCTGTGGTTCAACTCTGCTGGATCTGGAAGGTAAGAAGATAGATGAAAGAAAATGTTCTAGCAGCTCTGGAGCAGTAGACTAACACTCAGGTAGAAAATTAAACACATTCACACACAGCATCAATGAGGACAGTTTGTGAAATGCAAAATAATAGCAGCAGATAAACCAATAGGCTGCATGATAATAAGACATTTTGAGAAACAAAAATTGTCAAGTAACCCACGAGAGAGAAAACTAAGGTAGTAAAAGACTGTTCAAACAGCAAATGGAGCTACCAGGGAAAGAACAGTCACCCTGCAGGGGCATGTCTACAGCACTTGGCATTTCAACCACACACCATGAATTGAGCCTTAAAAGTGAGTCATAATGCATATACATTTGAGTACCAGACAAACACACTAAATACCTAGTGTCAAATATAATTTTTCTGAGGAGTGATGGGAAGCTGCCAGGTCTTTCCCCTCGGTTTGCTTAAGCAAGTTAGATAAAGTAAGTTATGTCCCAAGGAGTCAAGGGCACCAAGAAAGTCTTGAAAATACAGGTCCCCAAAAACATAGCATAGTCCATCTGATTTGTTAATGTCATCGTTTAATGTGCAGTTTGTTCCCCTAGAATGTTAAACATACAAATTCTTAAGACTTTCATTTGGACCTGTTCCTCCTAGCAGAGATAGGAATTTTGCTCTGAAGAAATGAGTTTGAGGGAGAAGAAAGGGAGGGATTTTAGGGTAAAGAGAATGGAGAGTATATTTGCAAGAAAACCCAATTTCATAGAGCATCCACCATTGCAATCATTGAATCAGGCTATATTTTGATTCAGAAAATACATGGGCAATAAAGTCAGAGCCCTTGGGAGGATGGACCTGAACATCCTCTGATGACTGATTGACATTTTGGGCCATCACAAGGAACTATAAGAATTAGAAAGCAGGAAGGCTGAAAGTTAACTTCAAATTTTTGTAATCACATTGAATTATCGAAAGCCATTAAAAGCATCTTACCATACTAGTCTTCCCTTTCCTCACTCTGTTCCCCTCTCCACTCTGCCTTCTTCCTGGTTCCCAGATGCACCCAGCTCCTTCCCCACTTAAGTAGGACATTTGCACTCTTCTTCCCTTTACCTACAATTACTTAAATTTTCAAATGACTGACTTGTTGCATTCAGGTATCAGCTCAGTATCACTACTTCAGTGGACTATTTTCTGACCAGTCAGTCTGAAATAGTTCATCACATCATTCTCTATCACATCACTCTAATTATTTTCTTTATAGACTACATATCACTATAAAAGTATCTTGTTCATAAATTTTACTTTTTTCAAAATCTTTGTTCACTAAGACTTAATGTGCTAAAAAGTCAGAACTGTATCTGTCTTTTCTACAACAGTGTCCAGAACAATAACTAGCATGTCATAGGCTCTAAACACTTATATAGGAAATGAATACATTAATGAATGAATGGCCAAACTTTATTATGTGACTTTGTAAACATAATTTTAGAAAGAACATTGTTCAACGTGAAAAGAATCACTAAATAACTGTGCACTGCACCATGTAGCATTCTTTTTCATTTCCCTTACATCCAGAAGGACCTTAGCAATATGTCTGCTCATTATGGATTTGGAAAGAGGAAAAATAATAATAACAATAGTAATAATAACATCTGTATCAGTCAGGGTTCAAGGAAAGTATCAAGACCCATCATAGGTAATGTGTATTAGTCCATTTCCACACTGCTGTAAAGAACTACCTGAGACTGGATAATTTATAAAGAAAAGAGGTTTCATTGACTCAATTCTACATGACTGGGGAGGCCTCAGGAAACTTACAATCAGGGTGGAAGGTGAAGGGGAAGCAAGGCATGTCTTACATGGCAGCAGGAGATGGGGGGTGTGCCACACTTTTAAACCATCAGATCTCATGGGAACTCACTGTCACCAGAACAGCATGGGGGAAACCACCCCCATAATTTAACTACCTCCCACCAGGTCCCTCCCTTGACACATGGAGATTACAATTTGAGATGAGATTTGGGTAGGGACACAGAGCCAAACCTTATCAGTATGTCAAGCAGAGAGGCATTTAATACTAGGTATTGGGCACTTAAAACTCATCAGAGGACGGAAGGAGCAGATTCTAACCTGAGCTTCCAGTGATGCACTCAAAATACTGCAGACTTGACACAGTATTGGAACTACTGTATTCTGAAGAGAGAGGAATCAGGACACCAAAGCTGGAATCGATGGGTTCTAAAAACACTACCAAAACTGTAATCCTGGGATCAGGAAGCTACCACAGCTAGGGCCACAAGGGGTGACTGCATGCTGGCTTGAGGAGTTCAGAGTCACCTCTGATGTAGGTACTTCTCAACACCCACAGGTTTGGAGATCAGACATCATATCCATTTTTAATTGTCACAATCATGCTGCACAACCAAAATCAACAAAGCGTCAATGGCATACAACAAGAGACATTCTATTTGGCTCACTCTGTGAGTCAGCAGTGTGGCTCTGCTCACCCTGGCTGGTTGGGAAGTCTGTTCCTAGGTTGGCCAGGCATGAGTTGATCTATGAGGGCTGAGGACTCCCATTTCATGTACCCAATAAAGGCAGGATTCTAGGTTCCAAAGCAGAAGCATATAAGTAGCCTTGAGGCCTACGCTTGGAACTGGCACACCATCTTTCCACAGCATTCTACTAACTGAAGCAAGTCATGCAGCCAGAATCAGTGGTGAAAAATAAACTCCATTCCTCCATGTGAAGAGCCAGAAAGTCACACTGGTAAATGAGGATACGTTCATTAGACCCATCAATGCAATCAGCCCACCACAGGCATTAAAAGTCTGCTGCAGAAAAGAACTCATCTCTCCACAAACTCATTTGCTGGCAGAAAATAGTCAAAAGCAGTAAGAGCATTTCTTCCTGCTGCCTTCTACATCTTGCATATGCTAAATCATATAAACCTAATTTGCATCCAGAACCTCAGGTGCAAGATAGTTTAGAAAATGTAGGTTTTCTCTTTCAAGTCTCTGCCAGACAGGAAAAACTCACTAGAAGAAGGTGAGAAACGCCCTGAGCAAAGGGACACCATATTCGACATAGTAGCTAACATCGGCTAAACCCTTACTGGGTAGCCACATAACATGCTAAGCAATTGACATGCCTGATCTCTCTGCAGCAAAGTCCTCTTTTGCTACTCATCTCCCTGACCCTTTCCTTTACTCTTTGGAAGAATTACAGATTTGCCTTCCATTTATGAATATTTCTGTCCTCCCAGTCACTGTCCAAGAAAGCCAATAATAGTGTTTAAGACATTTGAGGACAGCACTAAAGTTCAGAGCTGCAGGATTTGGGCTCTGTCTTACAGCCATTCTCTGCCTGCTGCGTGTAGTTTTGAAATGCAGCCAAGAGCATCCCTTCAGGCCTGTAGAGTAATCCACCTTCCTAAGTATGCATGGTGGATAAAAATGAGTCTGATTATATCCGATCTGTCATGCCATCCGTTTGCTGACCAAATCAACAAGCTGCATAGAATTCCAGCAGCAACTGGAAATGTGCATCTAGCGTGAATTCGCTTGAGCAAAGAGACTTCTTGGTGGCATGCCTGGAATTGTTGGTGCCATGACACTTGCTTTCTCTGCTGTAAGCAGATGTTCCCCACAGCACCCTTCACCGTGTGCCACCAAGCCAGCTTACCTGACACTATTTCATAGCATAATCTTTGTGCTTTCCCTCTCTTGGCGTATTTGTCCTGATTCTATAACAAATAACTTTCTCCATGTACTCATTATTATTCCTTTTTCTCTTCTTGGGAAATGTATTTACCATTATTTTCCCAAGTAGAATGTATTCTTTCTCCATCACTTTCTGTAGTCTCATAAACCATCTAATTGATTATAATAATTACTGTGAGCCTAATTTATACTCAGAAGTCAATTTATGTTGTCCCAGCCTTTCTACTATGATTTTTAAAGAGTTAATTCTCTTGGAAAAATACAAGATTCTTCAATGTTTTCTTTGATTTATAGTTGAGTATTTTTAAAAACCTTAACGTTATATTTAAGAAATCACAGTGGCTAGTTTCTAAGCAAGATATTCGAGCAACTCTAGCTTACATTAACTCTATACAAGTGCCTAAGAGTCTTCTTTAACTAACCAAGAATAAATCATAAAATATCGTTATTCAGAGCTGAATTTTAGAAATTCTCTAAATAATTATTTTCAGATTATAGTCTTAGAAGTACAGAGTTTTGCAGAAATATTGCAGGAGACATCAAGGGAGAAAAGGATGGACAAGACCAAGGCTCACACCACACTATCACTTCCCCCCACCCACCCACACACACACACATATAGACACACACACACACATAGACACACACACACAGACACACACATATACACACACACATATATACACACGTATACACACATACACATGCACACACACGCACACATATATACACACATATACACACACGCACACACACACATATATACACATGTACACAAGTACACACATATATACACACATGCACACACATATATACACAAACATACACACACACACACACACACACATACTCTTCCAAGAAAGCAACTCTTCTGTTACTAGGCTCTTGGCCTATAATAGCTATATACATGGTTTAACCACTGTAAACAATAGCATGAAAGTTCAGATGCCATTGTTGTCGTACTCCCCTCATTGTTCGGTAAAGATAAAAAAGGGCCAAATGAGTTAAGTGACTTAATCAAGGCATTGTTTCTTCTTGTCTCCTGGTCAAGTAACTTCTCCACTCATCTTACTCTCCTCTTTTTTGTTTATAAAACATTGTATGGCCTTTAAGGAGTTTTTTTTTAAATTTGTAATTATTTTAATTTTAACATTTAAATATTTAATATACAATTATCACTGTTAATGAAGACAATTTTAGTTTTATGACATAACTGAAAACTGTCATTTTGTCACTTTACCTGAGCACCTAAAACTATCAATATGAACTATGGTAAGAAAACAAAAAAAGTATATATCCAAATGTTGGTCTCACCAAAATTACAATGTATTTCTCCAATTTTATATACAGATCAAAGAATTGTAAAATTTAGGACAAAGGAAAATGATATGCAAATATAGCAGGGTTTTATCCTACTTTTCAAAAGAATTTGCCATGCTTCCTCAGCCATTCTGTTATCTGTGTGCTCCTCGGGTCAGTTAATAAAATGTATTTGACAGTCCTGAAGAAGGTTGAGTATTCAAAAACTATTTAGAGTATGCCCAGGACTTAAGAAGGCTTTTTTGGAGCTATTAGGGATAGTACCAACACAGGGTTAAAAATCCCACTATTATATCCAGAAGGATAGGTTTAGCTTATAAAAATAAAGTTAAAACTGGGTTTTATTTCACAGTTTAGTGCAAAATACTTGCAGTATGGAGCAGAGATGGTTCTGAAGTTCCTCAAGGAGCTGATTAGGACCTTGGGGCTGTCATTTTAGCCAAGACTCTACTGTGACTTTAGACAAACTATTCTAGTCTGCTTCCTTCATTCAGAGGACAATACTAACTGGCCTCATAAGATTTCTGTGAACAAAAACTATTATAAATGATGGTGTAAGTATTTATAAAATAAGATGTGAAGAGGCCTATTTACTATGAAATTTCAATCATGGTCACTATAATGACACATATATTCCTTGGTGTTTATGACCAAATAAATAAATAGACACTAAGAAAAAAAAAAAAGAACAAGAAAAAAGCATACAGATTCTACATTTAGAGAATGAATTTTCCAGAAAAAGCAGTATGTATATACAGACAAATATGTATGTCTATAAATTTATTAACACATTTATACATACATACAAGCTTTATACACCTTAATCAAGTTATTGGACCTTTTTCAGGCTCATTTTTAAAAATGAAGTTTATGAAAATCACTCCATTGTTGTAAGGATTAAATGAAACTGGATTAGAAATTTTATACAATGCATTTGGCTCATGGTAAACACACTGCTTTCCTATCCATAACCAAAATGTAATATTATAAGTTAGTAAAGTTTCAGATCTTATATGAGAGCTTTTTTTCTATGATTACAGTAAGCTTAGCTCTTATAGATATGGTGATATTTGGATACAAATCTTGACTTTAATGTAATTGTATTGCCAGCATGTGTTTTTCCTTAGCACAAACTCATAAAAATGGATTGAATGAAAGTCAAGCACAATGATGTACTTATAGCCAGATCTCCTCCAAGAAGACTGTTTGAAAAAGCTTCAATTTTTAATACATATCTGTAATATCATGAATAAATGAATCCGATGACATGAGGAATCTCCTATGAACCAAAGTTAAAGAGGGAATCACCACAGTTTATGATTTTTAATATTATTATTGTTACTATTGGCTTTTAAAATAGCAAAGTCTTTCACCTAAAAATCTTGAACTCTTTGTGGTCAATTCCCTCTCTTATCTCCCCTTTAAGTATGGTCTCTCCCATGAAGCAGTGACTTCTCTCTTTCTTTGCTGGATCTTGCCACTCTCATTTCTGTGTGTTTACATTATTTTGACACCAATAATCTACATTATTAAAGGCCATTAAATCATAACAGAGAACCTTTAGGGCTGTGTAGAATGGATAAATTTAATTGGGAATAATAAAATCATTCATTTGATTTGAACAAATGTTTAAGGTTTAGAATCAATCTGTCATTAAAATCCTATAGGCAGACCACAGTGGAAAATACTAGTTGAAGCAGGGCTGAAGAGCCTGAAGTCTTTTTCGTATGTTCCCAGATCATTCACCTACTTCATGATCAATATCATCCCCACCACCACCAAAGTTACCCCAAAGAGCTTATAGAGCACTGTTCTAAACCATAGAGCACTATAGGAATGTCCTGTCCATAATGTCTCTGGGAAAATAGGACAACTTATCCTTTTGGCAATAAGGAGGATTCTCCATAAAAGATAATTTATTGCTGGACTCACATGAAGTAAGAGAAAGCTCCAAGAGCTTCCCAAGCCCCTCAAAGTGAAATGAAAGTGGAGTATTCCATGGTGGGCAAAGGAAAGGGCAGCACTAATCCAAGGGCAGATGCCAATTCCATCTCTGTGGCCAGCAGGCTGAGCCTTGGGCTTGAGGCAAGGTAGGAAAGCTGAGCACAAGACTGGTGCAACTGTGGACTGCAGCAGGGGTCTAGATAATATTTAGCTGAGAAAAAAGAGAAAGAAAGAAGCCATACACATTGTACATTTTGAGAATTTATTTTCTAGAAAAGTCAGAATGTATCAGGTCCACTGAATCTCAGCACAATTCCCTCTTGTATGCACAATTCTCTCTTGCCAAAAGCAATATTAGTATAGGTTTCCAGGTTTCCCTGGATTAAAATCAGTCAACGTTAAGTCTAAAATCAAAGATCAACAAACACACATGGGAAAATAAAGCACATTGAAATCAACAGACATGGCAAATTTAGACTTTCAAATTCTTTGGGAATTGAATGATTAGAGACATAATTTTCAAAAATTGTTTTAAATCACAACAATAAGCAAGATCAAAATTACTAGGGATATTGGTAAAATGATCCCAAAAGGAGTTTAGGAATAAGAAACAAGATGAACAAGATGTCAAAAGCTTAATTGATGGATAGAAGAACAGACAGACGTAGACATATTAAGATCAGTAGACTGTGGAGTGAGAAAACCTTAGGAGTTAACAAGAATGCAAAAAAGTAGATGTAAAAAGATGTTAAGGTATAGGAATAATAGAATGAGAAAGTCTATACATACCTAATTGAACGAACTGAATCAAGGACTAGAGAGAATGAAAGAGATCAATATGTAAGGTAATTAGCAGAGAAGTCTCTGATTCACAAAGCACAGTGTTTGCCTATCAAAATGAGTAAAAGGGAAACTAACACCTAGAGACTATGGAGCATTAAGAATTAAAAAGATGAACTTAAAAGCAGTAAGAGAGAAAATGCTGATTACTCATGTAGCAATGGCAGTCAGATTTACAACTAACTTCTCATTACAAAAAAGTGAAAGCCAGAAGGCAAAGGCTTAAGATCATCAATATGCAAGGAGAAAAAAAAATTCACTCTAGAATTGTATACCCTAAAAATTTACATTTTAATAAGAAAGTAATTCTTTGTGATTCTATAAGTCTATAATAAAAAACAAACAATCCAATTTAAAATGAGCAAAAATGTGAACAGGCAATTCACTAAAAAGAATATAAAATGATCATTAAGAATACAAAAAGACAGGTGCAGTGGCTCACGCCTGTAATCCGAACACTTTGGGAGGCCGAGGCAGGTAGATCACTTGAAGTAAGGAGTTCAAGAGCAGCCTGGCCTGGCCAACATGGCAAAACCCCGCCTCTGCTAAACATCTCTGCTAAAAATTTTTAAAAATTAAATTAAAAATAAAAAACATTAAAATAAATAATAAAAATATTAAAAATTAGAAAATTACTTGGCATGGAGGTGGGTGCCTGTAATTCCAGCTACTTAGGAGGCAGAGGTTGCAATGAGCTGAGACTGCACCACTGCACTCCAGCCTGGGAGACAGAGCAAGACTCCATTTCAAAAAAGAAAAAAAAAAAGATATTCAACAATTCTTAGTTATCAGGGGAATGCAAATTTACAAGGATTCCCCTATGCCCCTATTAGAATGCCCAATCAGAAAAACAGGCAATGACACATATTGGCAAGAATGAGTAGGCAACTTAAACTCTTATTTATTGCTGCTATAAATATAAATTAGTATAACCACTTTGAAGTACTATTTGGCAGTACTAACTACTAAAACTAAACATACATATATATATGTCTATATACACACATACATATATGTGTGTGTCTATATACACACATATAGAGAAAGATACACACACACATGTTTTTAAGAAGAACCAGCAATTCCACTCCCAAATGTATAGCCAAATGGAATAAGGGCTGATGTCTTCTAAAACAGAAGGCCCCAACCTTTTTGGCATGAGGGACGAGTTTTATGAAAGACAGCTTTTCCACTGACCAGGGTGGGGGGGTGGTATCGGATGATTCAAGCGCATTAAATTTATTGTTCACTTCATTTCTATTATGATTACATTGTAATATATAATGAAATAATCCTACAACTCATCATAATGTAGAATCAGTGGGAGCCTTGAGTTGGTTTCCCTGCAACTAGATGGTCCCATCTGGGGTGATGAGTGACAGCGACAGATCATCAGGCATTAGATTCTCATAAGGAGCATGCAGCCCAGATCCCTCACATGCACAGTTCACAGTAGGGTTCACGCTCCTATGAGAATCTAATGCCACTGCTAATCTGACAGGAGGCGGAGCTCAGGCATCATGCAACTGATGGGGAGCAGCTGTAAATACAGATGAAGCTTCACTCACTCTCCCGCCACTCACCTCCTGCTGTGCAGCCCAGATCCTAACAGGCCACGGACTGCTTCCAGTCCATGGTCCCGGGGTTGGGGACTCTGCTCTAAAAGATATATCCAGGAAGGTTCTTATCAGCTTCATCATAATAGTCAAAACCCATCACCAATAGAATAAATAAATAAATTATGGAATAGTCATATGATGCAATATTGCACAACAATGTAAAAGGATGAACTACTGCTACATGCAACAACAAGAATGAATTGCAAAGAGATAGTGTTGTCTAAAGAGGCTATACGGAAAAGGGTATATGTGTACAATACCATTCATGTGAAGCTGTTAAACTAATATATGGAGATGGAGATCAAAACAATATTTTTGGAGGGTATTATCTGAGAGGCAGCAAAGGAAACCTACTAGGAGGCTGGAAATGCTTTATATATTAATCTGGATGGCGGTTAAATGAGTGTGTGCATGTGTGTATGTGTGTGAAAGTGTGTATATTTACATATTTTAATATGTAAAATTCACTTAGCTGTATACTTAAGATTTGTACATCTTACCGTGTATGAGTTGTACATTAAAGGGATTTTTAAGTATAATAGGTGAAATGAAAATATTTCAGACTTTTTAAGGGGAGAGATTTTTACCACAAACAGATTTATGCTAAAATAAACATGAAAAGTCGTCATTCAAAAAAAGAAAAATGAAACCTAAGCAGACATTTCTCCATAGAAGACATAAAAATGGCCAAACAAGTACACAAAAATGTACTCAACCTCACTAATCATCAGGGAATACAAATCAAAACCACATTGAGATGTCACCTCACACCCATTAGGATGGCTATTATCAAAAAGATAAGAGATAAGTGTTGCTGAGGGTGTGGAGAAAAGGGAACCCTAGCACAATGTTGGTGAAAAATGGAGATTGGTGCAGCCATTATGGAAAACAGTATGGAGTTTCTAAAGAAATTAAAATAGTACCAGCATATGACCTAGCAACCCCTCTTCTCAATCTATACCCAAAGGAGATGAAATCACCCTGTCAGAAAGATGCCTGCACTCCCATTCATGTTCACTGCAGCATTATTCACAATAGCCAAGATACAGAAATAACCTTAGCATCCCTGGACGAATGAATGGATAAAGGGGGATATATTTACAATGGAATACTATTTAGCCTTAAAAAAGAAGATCCTGCTATTTGCCACACCACGGAGGCACCTGAAGGACACTACACCATGTGACATAAGTCAGGCACAGAAATATAAACTGCATGATGTCACTTATATGTGGAACCTAAAAACAAAAGGAAAAGGTCAAATATATAGAGATAGAGAACGATACCACGATACCACGGTTACCAGGAGTGAAGGATACAGGAGGAAATGAAGAGACATAGATCAAAGGATACAAAGTAGCAGATATATATGATAAACGAATCTAGAGCGCTAATGTACA
This sequence comes from Papio anubis, assembly GCF_008728515.1. NCBI lineage: Eukaryota > Metazoa > Chordata > Mammalia > Primates > Cercopithecidae > Papio > Papio anubis. The sequence continues at coordinate 3,003,236 of NC_044978.1, forward strand.
ACATGAGGACTAGTTAATAGAATTGTATGCTATTAGGGATTTTTGTTAAATAAGTAGACTTTAGCTACTCTTGTAAACCAGGAAAAGTAACTATGTAAGATAATAGATATGGTCATTTGCTTCACTATGGTAATCGTTTTACTGTCTACATATATACCATTTTAAAAGATTTAAAATTTTAAAATATAATGTTGTAAACCTCAGATATACACAATAAACTTTATTTTTAACAAGAAAAAGAAAAATGACACCAAAAGGATGATCCGAGATTTTTTTTTTTTTTTTTGAAATGGAGTCTCGTTCTGTCACCCAGGCTGGAGTGCAGTGGCGCAATCTCGGCTCACTGCAAACTCCACTTCCTGGGTTCAGGCACTTCTCCTGCCTCTGCCTCCCGAGTAGCTGGGATTACAGGTGCCCGCCAATACGTCTGGCTAATTTTTGTGTTTTTAGTAGTGACGGGGTTTCATCACGTTGGCCAGGTTGGTCTTGAACTCCTGACTTCAGGTGATTCGCCCCCCACCTTAGCCTTCCAAACTGCTGGGATTACAGGCGTGAGCCACCACGCCCAGCTGATCTGAGATTTTTAAAAAGTACTTGGAAGCAAAAAATTGGCATATGAATAAATATAAATAAATATTGTCTCTATAAAATAATGTTACAAGTTTATGGGCTTTGAAAAAAAGACAAACTTAAAATTTTGATAAAATGGCACTAAGTTGTAATGGGATAATATGAGTTAAATGTTTCTAAGATTCTAGTACTGTCTTTAAAAAGGTTTAATTTATTAAGCATGATAATATTTTGGAGGTAATTACTAAAATAATGAAATGAAGTGCTTAATTTTCAAACAAAACTCAGTTGATGATGATTTAACAATCAAGAAATAATTTAAAAACAGGAAATTTTTAAAACTTAAAGAAAATTAGCATGTCAAAATATGTCCTTAACAATAATGAATATAAATAAATTTAACATAAATAAATTTAACATGGCAGTTAAAAGTCAGAGATTGCTTGGTTGCATGGAAAAAAATACCGAAAACTTAATGACCTGAAAAATTTGTAAATATGAGAAGAAAATGATATATCATTTAAATTCTAAACTAACACATGCTTAAGTAATTATTAGGAAAAACAGACATTACGATAAAAAGCATTATTAGGGATAGAGAATGTCACTATATGATTACATATAATCATAAAAAGTTTTAATTCACTTAGGATCATAATTATAAATCTGTATGCATCTAATAATGTAGTCGCAAAAGACATAAAGTAAAATTTAATAGAATTACAGAATGAAATCGACAATGCTATCAAGAGGGAAATTTCAGTTCACTTATTTCAATTATTAATGGGTCAAGCAAACAAAAATTAAGATATAAAAGACTGTACAACACAATTAACCAACCCTGCATGCCAAAGTTAGAAAATAAGTGTTCTTCTCAAATACACATGAACACATATAAAAAATAATTGTGTAGCACTGATTTGAGTAATAATAAAACTCTGGTCTCTCACTTGAAAAAAAAAATTAACTGTATAACTGACTATAATGTCTCAAAATTTTCAAAGAATTGGCTTATATTATGAGCTTATTCTCTTACGTCACTGCAAATTGATTGCATGTAATGAACAAAATGCAAAGAAACGTAGCCTATATTGGCAAATGTAAAACACACTACTAAATAACTAAGATATCAAAGATAAAATCAGAATAGAGATTTAAAAATACTTGGAATTGAAAAATAATGAAAAAATACATGTTAAACCTTGTGGAACATGGTAGAAATGGTGTGTTGAAAAATAATTATAGCTTCAAATTACATTAGAAAAGTGTAACAGCTAAAGATTAATGAGTTACATGCCCAAATTTTAAAATTAAGGGAAAAAAGATAAGAAACCCAAAGAAAATATAAGGAAGAGGTCAGAATTAGAAAAGAATGACGCAATAAAAGTATTTTAGAAAGAAACAGAATGTATCAACAAAGCCTAAAGTTGGTCTTTACAAAAACTAACAAAGAACGTTCCAACACAAGTATAAAGAAAAAATGAAAAAGCACAAAAATAATTAAGAATGAAAATGGGGACATAATAAAAGTTCCAAGAGAATAAAGAAATATTTGTACCAATAAATTGGATAACTTTGATGAAAATGAATAAATTTCTAGAGAATATTTTTTAACAAAATGTATTCAAGGAAATGTACAATGCCCCCAAACTTCTCTAACAATTAAAGAAATTGAATCAGTTGTTCTAAAAAGTCTCCCAACAAAGAAAACATTGAGCCCAAATACTTTTGCAACTAAAGTCTACCAAATTTTCAAGATCTTTCCACTTTCATATAGTATCTTTCAACTATAGAGAAGCTACTAACCACCTTATTTTATGAAGCCAATGTAGCATTGCTACCAAAATCACACAAGAACAGTAAGAAAAAGAGAAAGAAAACTACAAGCCATTTCTTTCATGAATATAAATGCAATTATCCTATACAAAATAACAGCAAATTACCCCCAGTGATTATATAAATACAATAATATACCATGACCAGGCTGGATTAATTCCAGAAAAACAGGAACCATTTAAATTAACAAAATATATAAATATTATTAGCACATTAAACAAATTAAGATCATATTAATAGAAATAGAAAAAGTATTAGATATAAATTAATATTAAATCATAGTTTAAAAAAATTTCAAGATGCAAAAAGAAGTGAACGTATACACTCTAAAATAGAATACCTGTCAAAGTCCTAAAGAAAACATTCTTTAATATCCAAAGTGCTAGGAGCCTTCAAGAATCAAGAATAAGATATGGATGTCAGTTTTTACCACTCCTAGTCAATATTGTAGCCAAATAAATAAGACAAAGAGTTAAAAGATATAATGATTATAAAGGCTAAAGAAAAATATTATTTACAGAAAATGTGGTTGTTTAGATTAAATTCCCAAGAAGATCTACAGATAAATTTAATTAGAAATGAGAGAGTTTCTCTGGGTGCTGTGACTCATGCTTGTAATCCCAGCACTTAGGGAGGCCAAGGCAGGCAAGTTACTTGAGCCCAGGAGTTTGAGACTAGCCTGGGAAACATAGTAAAACCTTGTCTCTACAAAAAATACAAAATTACTGTCTTAGTAAAACCCTGTCTCTACAAAAACTACAAAAATTAACCAGATGTGGTGGCATGCACCTGTAGTCTCAGCTCTTCAGGCGACTGAGGCAGGAAGATCACTTGAGCCCAGGAGATTGAAGCTACAGTGAGCCAAGATCACACCACTGCACTTTAGCCTGGGTGACACAGCAAGGAACTATCTCAAAAAAAAAAAAAAAAAAAAATTTAAAGAAATGACAAGAGTTTAGCCAAGAGGCCAGCTATAAGATCAGGATGTGTAATTACACCAGCAAGTAATGGAAAACATTTTGAAAAAATAACTACATGAAATAGCAATAAAAATTGAGTCTGACAGAAGATATATCTCAGTGATATATACAGAAAATTATTTCTCTATATTTAAAGCCAATAAAGAAAACATAATTAAAAGAGATCTGACTCAGCCTGGGTCTCTCCATCTCCCAAAGGTAAAATCTGAGAAAAGCCCTTTTGTAAAGGTCATTTATTGGGAGTCTGATCTTATGGGAAGGAATGAGGGCTGAAAGAAGTTAAACAGGGAAGAAGAGAGAGCCAATGCAAGGGCACATTACTGAGCTGGTCATTGCTGCAGGCAACCAATGCTTGTTACCATGGATTCATCTGAGAAACTTTATGAAGAGTGTCTCAGACCGCTCCCTTCACTGTGAATAAAGGCAGTTGCATTTATCTATTAATTCCCATTCTCTAATGATCAAGGGTTGCTAAGCAGGGTATTGATTATCCTGTCCTCCAGGATGTGCCCTTGTATGCTCTGAGTGGTTTTCTACAGACATCTTAAATAGAGAAGATCCAGTCAAAGAAGCAAAAGATATAACATGATTTTGAGATAAGGCAGGCAGGCAGTCTGCACATGTGTGAAGCTGGTTGAAGTCTGCCTGGGATTGGTCACTACAACTATGGCTAGCATGAGAGACATATATGGAGACATATTCATGAACAGGAAGCCTCAATATTGTAAATACATTAATTATTTTCAAACTCAATACTAATGAAATCTGAAACAAATTTTTCTATGAATTTTACAAGCTCATTCTAATATTATATGGAAGACCAAAGGGCCAACAATAGATTAGACATTTCCAGGCCAGGCATGATGGCTCATGCCTGAAATCTCAGCACTTTGGGAGGCCGAGGCAGGTGGATCACTTGAGGTCAGGAGTTTGAGACCAGCCTGGCCAACATGTTGAAACCCCATCTCTACCAAAAATACAAAAATTAGCCAGGCCTGGTGGTGCACACCTGTAATCCCAGCTACTCAGCAGGCTGAGGCACAAGAATCACTTGAACTCAGGAGGCAGAGGTTGCAGTGAATCTAGATCATGCCACTGCACTCCAGACTGGGCGACAGGGTGAGACTCCATCTCAAAAAAAAAAAATTAGATTAGACATTTCTGAAGAAGAATAACATAAGGGGTACTTGCCTTAACAGGTATCCAGATGTATAAAGCTATAAAATAAAGGCAGTGTGACACTAGCACACAGATAGACAAACTGACCATTGAAAGGAAAAACAGATCCCAGAAGCATATCACATGTGTGGAAACTTCATATTTGACAGAGATGATACTGTAAACAACTGGGGGAAAAAAACGTGTGCTTGAATAATTGGTTATCTCTATAAGAAAAAAATGAAATTTGGATTTTTTACTCAGACCATTCACAAAAATCAATTCTCATTGTATTTAAGACTTAAATTCAAAAGGCTAATTTCTAAACCTTTTAGCAGAACGTAGAAGGGAATATTGCTACATTATGATAGAAACTTTCTTACATGAAACTGTTGAGAAAAAGTAATTGGCAAAGTCAACTAAATTAATGTTAAGAATGTCTGTTAATCAAAATATACCATAAATAGAATGGTAAAACAAGACACAAATTTTGAAGAGAATATTTGCAACTCACAAAACACATACCAGTGTTTTACAACTTTGCGTGGAATTAGAGCTAGCTATTAATCCAAAGGCAGTAGATGAACAATCAGCTCACCTAAAAGCAGAACCAGCTGCGTCTCCACTGTTTTTCAACAAGGGCCCCATTGGTACTTTGGGCTGGACCCTTCCTTGGTGTAAGATAATGCTCTGCACCGTGGGAGTTTTATCATCCTGGTGTCCACTTCCTAAATGCTAAAGGCAACCATTAGTTCCTGGACAACTAAAACACCTCAACAGTCCTACAGTATTCTAAGGAATTAGGCAGTAGCTCCCTTGGTTGAAAAACAATTTAATTCTACCCAGAAAGTACATTTTCTTAAAAATTAAATAAAAGAGAGAACTGAACCATATTTGAGGGCTAGACTTCCAAGTCATGAAGTGAAAGAGATTTTTTTATATATATAAAGGTGAAGGAGGTATTTTTCACAGCCTGTCTTGGGAAGATATTTGGGGGAAAGCTCAATGAGAAAATTTACTTTTATTTCTGAAACCTCAGCGGGCAACCTGGAGAGCCCTATCCAAAAGGAAGGCTAAAAAACAGATTTAAGGGCACCAAATTTCTTGTCAGATGATTTCCCAGACCAAAAAAAAAAAAAAAAAAAAAAGAAAACTTAGAAAACCATTTAAGAAAGACTGTAGTTTTAAAAGAGCAAGATTTCTCTACTTATTTATTGGGCTATCAAGGAAGGAGTCTATTGAGGAAAAAAAATGTTCGATCTCCTGCCCAACAGGACAAAAAAAACTCAGGAGGTAAGAAAAAAAGTGTCAACTTCCAAAGATGAAATCAGGCTGTATCCTGGAGCTTGAGAAAAATGAAAAGGGTATATAAAATTACGGGGCAGCCAAATGTCCCAAGCAATGGATACAAAAACATTCCTTAATGTGTCCAGACTACATCCTACTGATCTGAGATTTTTAGATTAACTTATGTAATTAGTACTGGTTGCACAATACTTTATTTATGTAAAGTCAGTTTTCTTAGTTGGTAATTCATGCAGGATGATTATATATTCACTTAATAATAGCAGAGGAAACAGCTAATTACTAGAAAGTATTTATGAAGATTAAATTTACTGGAACATTGGAGAGGGTTTCTGCTTCTGCTTATTTAGAAAAAGGTTTATATAATAAACATAACATCACTAAAGATAAAAAAAAGGTTTACCTAAGCCAGCAGCATTGGCATTCAGCTATACTGCTATCTAAGCTACTGCTAATCACCCATCATGAAGTGTGAAGGCTCATCAGTCTTCTAGGTCATATAACTGGATTTTTCAAAGACTCATTCATCTGCATTGAGCCATGTTCATTCCTATTCATTCTTCATTCATTCAATAAATGCTAGCTCTCTACCAGTTGCCAGGCACTGAAGAAATAGATCGGAATCTCTGCCCTCAAGGAGATTACGGTTCATCTTGGAGAACACTGGAGAGCCAACTAATGGAGGTATTTGGGGGAGGGGCAGGTGTTGACCCAAGGGCGGTTCAAAAGATCTTCCTACAGAGATACTGATCTGAATTTTGAAAGATATATGGGGGTTAGCTAGGGGAAAGCATTCTAAGAACATGGGTGAATGTGTGCACAGAGGCAGATGTGTAAAATAGCATACATCTGAGTAGGAGGTTAGCACTGAGGCACAAGACTGGTGTAGCGATGGGCAAGAGTCACAGGCGAAGCACTGGCCCCAGCAAGAGCTTTTTCTATAAACTCAGACCTCCGATTAGAACCCATGGCTGGAGGGCATAAGGAACCATTAAAACAATTTAAATGAGAAGCTGAGAAGTTCTGATTTACATTTTGTTTTGTTTTCTTTAAGATCTCTTTGATGGGGGAATGGAGGTTGGCCCAACTCAGGACATCTATGACAGAGGGTTTTGCAGTAATCTGGGCAAGAATCAATGAGTGCTTAAAAGCAGTCAGAGGCAGAGGATTTGCAGAGAAGGGTGCTGATAGGAAAGGTATTGAAGAGGCAGGGTCCAGAACTTGGTGGCTGACGGGGTAGCTGGTGGTGGAGGAGAGGTGGGTGTTCTGGATCGTTCTTTGGGTTTGATTTGGGTGTCATTTGCCACACAACTGAGGCACTTTGGAAATGGGAGTAGAGGATGAAGAAGGTGAGTTCAGCTGGGGATATGTTGACTCTGAGGAACGCATGGGAAGCCCAAGAAGAAGATACATTTCATAAACAAATATATGGTATTTACACTCCAAAACAATGTCTGGACTTAAGATTCAGATATGTTTACCTTCACAGATAGCAGCTGATATCATGAGTTGCGGTAGAAGGAAAATATAGAGAACTAAGAACCAAGAACTGTGAAGACAACAACATTTCAAGGACCTAGAAGGAAGAGAAGGGCTGCAAGAGACTAAAAGGAGCACCCAGGACAGAAGAGCAGAAACAGAGCCACGTCACAGAGCCCAAGGAGAAAAGAAGAGTGGCCACAACAGGAACACAGAAAAGACTAGAAAATTGATGAGGAGGACAGTGGCAGAGCCCGGGAGCGCAGGTTAGGTGGGTAACAAGGCAGATAGCAGGTGCAGTGTAGAGAAGTGGGGGAGCCAGGGAGGAGGAGAGGAAATGGAGATTTTGACTGAGCATGACTCTAAAAGCTTGACTAGGGAGTCAAGAAGAGACAGTGGCTAGAGGGGCTCAAGGGATGTAGGGAGGGTGGGCAAGGGATGTAGGGACGGTCCCTGGCCCTGTTTCTGTGCAGAAGTCACACCATCACAAGCACTGCACTCAGGTGAATAAAGAAAATGTGATCACTTTATTTTCCTATAACTAATCTAATCTTCCACTGAGCAGGGTGAAATCAACTTCATTGTGACAGATGTTATCACTCTTTTAGCTTTAGCAGTCTGTTTTGGTGAGTCAGTCTCTTTGAAGTCAATGCCCCCAGTGACAAACAACATTAATGAGAGTATTAGGGGTTAATGTGTGTGAGGCATCTTTTAAGCATTTTATAAAAATTATCTTAAACTGTCATGACAACCCTATATTGACTTGAGAAATGAGGAAAATGAGTAACTTGACCAAGGTGAGGCAGCTGAAGCATGTTGAAACCGGCTTTCAAACATGGGCAGTCTGACTTCTGAGCCTGTGCTCTGAGCCGCAGCACTTGGCTAACACCAAGAGGTGGTCTGGGTGTGCAGAGGACTGAGCGCAGCAAGTCTCTGGGATCCTCCCAGTCCTCTGTCCATCTGATGGTTTGATCAGCTCTCTGGACTGATGAACACAGAGGGGCAATGAGTGCCATCTGATCATCTGGCATCAAGCTGACATGCAAGACTGAGTTTCGTGGTCCTAACCATGGCCTTTGGACACTAAAGTCCCCATTTGTCTTCTGCTTAGGCTGTCTTTGTCTCTCTCCAAAGCATCAAAGAACAGCTGGAAGCCCTGCATGCCGCTGCAGGCCTGGGAGCAAGGAGCTCGGCCTGTGCCACACCGTTCTTCAATCACTGTGGCACTCTTTCTTCTACTACATGCTGCAGATGGCCGAGTTGCACCCTACCCCATAATGCCCAATATCGTTGCCCTTTGTCTTCCTTTCATTTTGCTGTTCTGTATCTCAGAGGGAAAGGGAAATACTTCTAATTTCTCCATATCTCTAAACTCTGAGTTCCAACTACTTTTGTATATAGTAATTAGCCAACACTTTATATTCTTGGAAGCTAAAGAAACTTAGAAAACACATTTCCTTCTCCCAAAGCCTGGCTTTCAAAAGCATGAGCTTGCTGCATGCTCCAGGAATTCAGCTTTGCAAATAAAGCTGATCCATCTTACCTTTGTTGGAGGCAGAACTGTCCTACTGTCCCCCGGGGCAACAGGCCACATGGCTCAGCCTCAGAGGTGGAAGGCTGGAAGGGAGCATGAGATCAAAGCGGATTAAAGTGCATTGACTTCACATCTTCAAAATATTACCAACAAATATGTACAAAAAAGCCCTTCTTAGGGGTATACACAAGTATAAGTAAACTCTCCTTGTTCCTCTCTCTGAAGCTGTCTTCCTTGTAGTCTAAGAATCCTGTCCTGTATTTGGTCACAAATTTCCAGTCTATAAATTTGTTGTAGCCCTTTTTAATTTTTGCAGACAGAGTGGGAGAGACTCAAGCTTATCAACATTTTGCATCTTGAAAAATAAAAAGGATTTTTGTAACAAGATTCTTTTATTTAGGACTAGAGCTGAGTTAGTTGTCTACTTTAATGAGTCACACACAAATGAGAAATTTAATACTACATAAGCAAATATTTTCATTACATAAAGAAGACATATTTTCCTTGCAGGAGTTCAGCTTACAGATTTAGAGAGTAATAAAAGAACTACTGGTATTATTTACATCAGTAACACAGCTATTCCAGCTTTAAAAGGTGGCATTCATAATTATTATAAGCCTGACTTCTCTATCTGCTTTAATGAATCACATAATGCTTGCATGATTTATGCATATCTGTGTGCAGTAAGCCATCGACCACATATCTTATTGCTGGTTCTTTCAATGTAAGTCAGAAAATCATCCATAAGCTCACACAAATTAACCAGTGAAGCAATAAGACTCTTGTAGATTAGTATATAAGAAACATGAACAGACATTTTATACAAGAGAAAACAACTAATCAATCTACAGAGAGATATCTTTTTTGCACTGAAGAAAACAAAAACACCAATGATATACTATTAATAGTCATTAAAGTAAGAAAAACTTAAAGTGATGAAACCTACTTATGGTACAGTTGGATGAAAGGTGCACAGCTATATGTTGCTGGTAGCATTATAAATCAATATAACAGTATTAGAAAACAATTGGAATATAGGCTTTGAGACCATACTTGGGCCAAGTAACCCCTATTATCAGAATTTATCTTAACAAAATTATCCAAAGTCTATTTGGGTTCTAAGTTAATAATTTGGAGTGGGCAAACTTTTTCTGTAGAAGGCTAAATAATAAATATTTTAGACTTTGTGGGCCGTATGGTTTCTGTTTTACCCACTCAGCTCTGCTGTTGTAATGTGAAAGCAGCATAGACCATACATAAACAAGTGTGTGTGAATGTATTCCATTGAAATTTTATTTACAAAAATAAGTTGTGGGCTGGGTGCAGCAGCTCACGCCTATAATCCCAGCACTTTGGGAGGCCGAGGCAGGTGGATCACCTGAAGTTGGGAATTTGAGACCAGCCTGACCAACATGGAGAAACCCCATCTCTACTAAAAATGCAAAATCAGCTGGGCATGGTGTCACGTGCTTGTAATCCCAGCTACTCGGGAGGCTGAGACGGGAGAATCACTTGAACCCAGGAGTCGGAGGTTGCAGTGAGCCAAGGTCGCACCATTTCACTCCAGCCTGGGCAACAAGAAAGAAATTCCATCTCAAAAGAAACCTTTAAAAAAATTAAAAAAAAAAAAAAAGTTGTGGGCAGGATTTGATATGTGTGCTAAACCCAGCTACATACTGTTGTTTATTATGGCAAATGAGTAGAAAAATCTAAAAGCTTAGCAATTATAAAATACTTTCATAAAATATGATCATCAACTCATTGGTTTATTGGGTAGCCATTAAGATAACAACAATTATAAAAATTATAGCAGCATGGGAGATGTTAAGTAAAAAACAGGATCCAAAATTATATATACAGCAAAATTACAAACATACAAAATTCCATCTGTGAAAGAACAAAGACAGAAAGGGAATGTACAAAAAGTACAGGTAATTATTTGCCATGAAGGATGAATTCTGAGCTTGTCATTTTCATCACTGTTATTAAAAATGTACTTGAGAGGCAACATGAACTTCAAGCACTTGTAACCACACTGCATTGCTGTCATCACAACGCATCTGCCCTTTGGCTAGAAAAAGCACTAGGAAAGCCAGCCAGAGGCTTATGTAGTTCTGGGGTGATCATATGTAATTTCATTACTATATTAGTCTGTTCTCAAATTGCTATAGGGAACTACCTGAGACTGGGTAATTTATGAAGAAAAGAGGTTTAATCAGCTCATGGTTCCGCAGGCTCTACAGGCTTCTTCTTCCAGGGAGGCCTCAGGAAACAACAATCATGGTGGAACGCAAAGGGGAAGCAGGCAATTCTTCACATTGCCTGCAGGAGAGAGAGAGTGTGTGTGAAGGGGGAGGTACTACACACTTTCAAAGAAACAGATCTCATGAGAACTCTGTCACAAGACAGCACTAGTGGGATGGTGCTAAACCATTAGAAACCACCCCTATGAGCCAGTCACCTCCCACCAGGCCCCACCTCCAACATTGAGGATTACAGTTTGACAATAGATTTGGGTGGGGACACAGCCAAACCATATCAATCACCATATATGAATCCCTAATCCTCATCCATCAACTTGCAATGCAAATTGGCTACACTGGTCTCAGATAATCAGACGAAAACTCTGCAGGATTTAAACACATCCATGTGCACTACTTTTTTTGTTTTTTATTTTTTTAGATTTGAGATTCCTTTAATCAGAAGAATTCATATTCCAGCAATGTGCTCTTTACAACCCTAAGGGGATGCTTCTGAGGGACCAGGTCCCTTAGAGGGAGACTTGGGCTCTTGATAAAAAATGTATTTTCTTGATTTTATTTAAATAATGGTGAAACTTAAAGGGCACCAGTCTAGATGCCCAAGGGTCCCAAGTATTTAGTGTTTGTGAAACCAACTCAAAGGGCCTCTTGAGCTACTGGCAGATGAACACTGTCACTATAGAGAATGGTGACCGATATGGCTCAGATCTACCTAGTCCTTGTTACGGCATGCCAGAAGCCTGCTGAACCAAATCCCATTATTTATCAGCAATAGAGCCTGGCTTCAAGTCATAGTCATAAAATCTTTATACTGCCATATACTATTTAGTAGTGTATTTACACTATCTCCTTTGCTCTACAGAACTTATTGAAAAAGGATATTGGGAAATTTTCATATAATTCCTGATTTATTATGACACATTACAATCATGCATAACCAACTCTAGAGTTTGGTAGTTAAAAGTATGGATCTGGATATAGTCTGCCTGGTTTCAAATTCCAACTCCTGTACCTACTAGATGTGGGAACTTAGGTAAATGTATTAACCGCTTTGTCCCTCAGTTTCCTCATATGTAAACTGATTTTAATAGCAAAATCTATGTCCTCAGATAGTTCTAGGGATTACATAAATTACTACCTGTAATTATTTTAACACACTCAGCAATACTGAGTACTTAGGGTTTGTGAAAACTCAGTAATTATCTATTATTATTTTGGATTATATTCTACTGATACTTTATTTCGAATCACTGTTGTATGTAAAATTTTGTCTTACCACTCTGTTTACACTATTTTCTCCTCAGGTAGCACATAAAAAATTAATTCAACTCCCTAAGTAGACAATGGTTCAATAATACATCTCATAAATCCTATAGCATTGCAAAAAATACAATGGAAAAACATCAGATTTACTCTGGTAGTAATCTTAATTTCACTGTTCTTCCCCAAACACTTTGCTATCTAAAAGCAAAATTGACAATCACCCCCCCCAACCCCATCAGTCTCCAAGAAATGCTGCTAATAAGACAACAAAAGCCATCTTGGACTTTCACGGGGAGCTACATGGGAGACAAGTACCCTCTAGGTTGTTTCTAGGAGGCAGGTGGAAAATTTGTCTCAAGATTTGTGCTGTCTGACAAAAACAAGGATCAGACAAAGCAACACAGTGAATGTTGTATTTCTTATTATAAGCCACAGTCAGCATGGAAATGATTTTCAATAGCTGCTGTCAACATCCTGCTTTTACTATCCAAGTACTGCAGATTGAGCAAACTTTTAACGTATCAATCATCTTTGAAAAACAATTTAAGAGTTCTGAAAGGTAAATAATATATATAAATGGGTAATAGCATGCTTTATTTGATGCCATTTGTCATAGTAAATATATTTATGCTCTCCCCACTTGTACTAACTTCACCATTTGTACACTTGGTGATATTCCTTTAGCGTGCAGAACAAAGGTACTTTTCAACTTTGCCCATCAGTCTTCTGCAGATTTTTCTGCTCACCCAATGAATTCAGCAAGACCTCACAATCCTCTTAACAGAGGTGATGACCAGATTATAGGTTAGAAGTAGTTACACTCTTAACTGGAAAGTCAATATAAAGAAATTTTATAGAAAAAATTTCCAAATACACTCCGGGATGCAGACATGGTAAAAAGTTTTAAAATGTTTGTTAACCATAACAATTTATGGGTTACATAACAGTGGTTCTCAAATCTTAATCTGCAGGAAGACACCTGTCTAGGAAACAAACTTAAAATGCAAATTCCTGGGCCCCACTCCCATGGATTCTACTTCAGCAAATCCAGGATGGGGCCCAGGAATCTGCATTTTTATCAGACCTCTCAGGTGTCTTTTACAGTCAACATCAGACCACACATTGATCAAGACTGCCCTGGATAGCCCCGTCGTCTCCACTCCTCTACAATCACACAGTGCTGACAGCATGAATTTGTGTATTCATAGTAGTTCATGGTCCTTTATTGACAGACAACAATAATGTTGAATTAGGTTCTAGATGAGGCTTTGCTTCTTTCTGTGTGATAGGGCCAAGGCACTCCAATTCTCAGATTTCATTGTCTTAGCATTTGCTGCTGCCTCCCCAGCATCTATTACCGTAAACTGCAACCTGAATGTCTTTTGCAATGCAATCGGCATGGAATTGATCCTGCCCTCAGCTCCAGGTTTGGAAGTGGCTGCCTTAAGCCAGTCGGTAAATCTGATCACATTAATCACAGAGATTAACTCAAAAGAAAAAGTGGCACGTGACCCAAGTCAGTCCAACCGGGGCCAGGAGAACTCACTTCTGGGGTTTTGCTTGGGTATCAGGAGGCAGACTCTTTTCCCAGTAGAAGTGCAGGAAGCATGTGGGTAGGAGCTGCTCGTCCCCATTCTGGGAACTTTGAGAATTTAGCCCTCATGGAGGAAGCAGGAGCAAGAACTAGAGATAAATGTAGGCCCAGTCACAGAGACTGAGCGTTGGATAAAGTCTATCTCGTCACCTGCAACATTCAGTGTTGTGAACCTCCACATTTCCATTTTTACTTAAGGAACTTGGAATCCATTTACTGTCACATGCAACCCAAAGCATCCTGACACACCTGTGAAATCAGAGTATTTTCTTAGATAACCTATAAAATCATCCTAGAAGATCTATAATCTTTAAAATTCTTTTAAGTTAAAGAATTAGATGGATTAAATGACACAATCATATCTGGAAAATGCTGTGCACACAAATTGGATAAGACCATATTTTCTGTTAACTTCTAAATTAATGGGGAAATTTTCTATTGGCTACTCTTTGGCAAATATTCTGAGAATTGCTTTTAATGGGCACAAGAATCAAAAGATGTTGCAGTGGTACATGATCTATCATCATAAGTCATGAAACACTAAGGACAACCTAATTACTGATTCCTATATCAATGTTAGCCAAATAGAGAGTTTGATCTAGGTAAAGAGTTACGTGATTTGGGTAAGGTGAGAAAAGAAGGAACTTTAGCAGAGATTAGTCCACTGAATTGGATGTGAAAATAGACCTTAACATATTAAAGATGGTCATTGTATTGTTAGGAAAAGAGTTATTGGACAATATATCAAAGAGTTTTTCCAGAAAACTTAAGATTATTTTTTCCAATTCCAACACGTATCGTTTCAGCTCCATTCAACCAAATTTATTGACATCTAAGATATTTCACATTTAGAAATTATTTCACTATATTCTGGGTCTTCAAATTGTATTCTACATAATACAGGTTTAACATAATGTTATTGGGACAAACAGACAGTCCTCAACTTAACAATGGTTCAACTTACAATTTTTCAACTTTTCAATGTTGACAAAGCATACTTCAAGTAACTATACAACCATTCTGTTTTCAGTACAGTGTTCAATAAACTACATGAGATATTCAACAGTTTATTATAAAACAGGCTTTGTGTTAGATGATTTTGCCCAACTATAGGCTAACGTAAGTGTTCTGTGCACATTTAAGTAAGCTAAGCGATAATGCTCCATAGGTTAAATGTATTAAATGCATTCTCAATTTATGATATTTTCAACTTACAATGGGTTTATCAAAATATAACCCTATCATAAGTCAAGGAGCACCTGTAATTAAAAACATTAAAACTAACATTTGTGTTACCATATTGCTGTCTAAATTAATGTATTAGTATCTGTTATGATATATTCTAGCCAAAGCTTTTGAATTCATTAGAATTACAAGCACTCAGATTTCAACTCATCATTACAAAATAATCTGTCCAATCATGAAGACAAAGCCAGTTATACAGCTAGATCTTACAAAGCTTATATTTTTCACCTCTGTAAATCATCATTTCAGTGTTTGCAGCATTGTGAGTGCAGACACCACAGGCAGTAATAACTGGCTTAAATGCCTTCATGGTACAGCTGTTTGCAACAATACCTCCATTGATAACTCTCAAAAAATGAAATGACAGCTACAAGCGCCTTGAAAGAATATATGCTCCTCTTTACATTGTCCTACAGGTGAACTCCCAGGGTGCTCTCAATTCTACGCAACAGTAACTGTAAATAAAAGCATTATGCCCAAAGTTATTACACAAGGCCGTGGGTAACTACAAGCACCTCAGTGGTTCTCAGCAGGGAGTTTATGTCTGAATTGCAGTATGAAATCACTCTTTCTCTTCTGGGGAATTTGTTCAAATTAGCATAAGAACTTTAGAATATCTATCAGTTGTTGGTCATACTAAAGAAAAAAAAGAAAAAGTGAAAGAGCAAGAGAAAGAACTTAGCAGAATTACGGTCAGGACTCACAAGAAGTTCTGCAACAGAGTCTGCATTAGTTGAGATCCTTATTGCTTGGACATGTTAAAAACTCAACTCAAACTGGCTTAAGGATAGGGGGACTACAGTGACTATGTAATTGGGAAGTCTAGACTTGAATACATCTTTAAACATGGACGGACCCAGAGGTAAAAAATATACACAGAGCTCTGCCTCTTTTCTTCACCACCTTTCAGTTATGCTTATTTCTGCTTGCTAAACTATAGGCAAGCTCTTTCTGTGTGTCTGTGTCAGATAGAATGACCTCAATCAGCCCCAGGTGCACATTTGCCCTGCCTAGCAACCACAGTGGATTTAGACTTCCCCACCCATTGGAAGCCCTATGACAGTCTCTCAGGGAAGACGATAATTTATCTTTCTGCGGTCATATGCATATTCCTGAATCAATATTTGGCACTCCAGTAGCTAGGCTTGGCCACATACTCACCGATGAAGTGAGGACAGGTCATTGTGATTGACATCACCATCTGGACCACTAGGAATGGGGCAGGAGTAGAAGGAAAAGGATGGGAAATGATGCTGAACAGACAAAAACTATAGCTTCCCCCAATCACTGCAGACTGCCTTCTAGACTCCTGATGAAACTACATACCCTAAAGAAAAGATTTCCACAATGTGGGAAGGATCAACCCAATAAAAGGGATGGATCTTATGGGTTCTTTGTAAGTTTTCATTTATTAAAACCTTTAAACCAATCAGTCAGCACTGAAAGATCATTTACACCTGAACCAATGCATGAGTGGTCATTTGAATATTGTGTTGTCTATGTGATGGGTGCCTTTTGACATTTTCTGAGAAATTTAAAATCATGTGCATAATGTGAAGTCATGACTTTGGAGAATATAATGCTGAAATAGAAAATAAATTAGGCAAATCTTGATGCCTTACACCCAAAGCTTTGTGGGAAAAGTGACTTAAATTACATTTTGTAATGTGGAAAATAAACTACCACCCAATGAAATTTCAAAACTTGCATGAAAATTCAAACTGACGGATTTCACATTACTTTACTTTATCAATTTAAAAAATTGTCTTGCCTTTTAATAGTGAAACTAACAGACCAGGGCTTTTTAGTATCAATAGTCATCTCTACTGTCCCTTTTAAAAATGTCAACACTTAGGTTCCAAACTCAATGTCATTCCTACCCTTCAAAGTGAGTAATTATACTCCTTTCATTGTCTAAAGTTTCTTTGGATAGACCAATATTTATTTATGTGTTTTCCACATTCACATAAAAAAGGTCAGGGAGGAACCAGTGTGAGAATATTATTGGGACCAATTCAATTCCAACTGACTGAGATGAGAAAGGAAATGAAAAGAGCTTCAAACTCTTTCTCAAAATTTTAACAAAATTATAGATTTAGATGTATTCACTTGTTTGAATATTCACACTAGATTCTAGTGCTTAGGAACAGAGCTCTTCTAGCTGACAAAACAGGGTTTCTTATTTGTGAGGGGAAAAAAATACTGAACCTAAAAACAGTCATTTCCTGCTTACAAAGCACACATTGGAATCTATATATTCTTTCTGCCATGCAGCCTCGATGTCATTGGAGAAAACTTGTCTAGGAGCGGGGAACATGGTTACAAACCAGAAAACAACTATGGAAACCATTAAAAACAAAGATGCAACTATACATTTACAGTTGCTATTATCACATATGCTATATGAAAGAGAAAACAATAGGCAGGTTAAAAATTAACACAGAGAGTATTAATTTAGTTAGTTTACTGAACCCAGAAGTTTCAGAATTAGGCAAGAGTTTTTGCTAAATTCACAATGTGGCCAGAATCACCAATTTGTTATGAAAGGCATTTCTTCAGCAGGCGTCCCGACCAATAAGGGATGGTTGATTTCAGTCTTTCAAATTCACTTCATGAAGTCCTCATAGTACTTTTTATTATTTCTGAGAAATGACAGAAAATGCCTTCTAAGAATGTCAGTTCTTTTTTCACTATACAAGAAAAGAGAATTCACACAATTGCTTTCAACCCTTTGTTTCTTTACTAAAATCCAGCTGAAATTTCGAGTCAGTCATTTCTCTTTTGACTGAAGTTTATTCCCCCAGCCTCCCAGAAATCCTTTCTTGGTAATTGGTCTGACCAATTCACTAAACTTTTCTTATTTCATAATAGAAAATTTTTTCTTCCTTTCAACTCTCCCAGGTTTAAAACTTTCAATAACCATGTTTTTAGTGCTGTTCTCAGAATATGATTCACATAGCACTGCCTTATAAATAGGTTTTTTATTAATATTTCCATACATTTTGATTTAAGTTGAAAGAGAAATCTAGGATCCCATGTACCATGTAATCTGTTCACTATTCTAGAAAACATGTCTTCTAGACAAGTTTCATTGAAAACTCTTAAGATTTTTTGATGTATTTAATAAGTGTTAATCTCTTTAATTTTAGTACTTCCCAGTAACCAAGTAAGTATTCTTTTGCTCTACAAGCTCATTTACTAGCAAATCAAACTAAAATATAACTAGAACAGGATATTAAATATATAATGGTTAATCATTACAGAAGGTATCCTCTAACTGCAAAACATTTTGATCTTTGATTTCAACTATCTAGATTTTATCTACAGACATGTTTTTACGGTGGTTGGACTATGCCATAAAAAGGGTGTGAAAGATGCTGACTCAGTTTTACTACATTATAGTAGACTCATTCCACCTATGTCATTTAGAGGCCAACTCTGTGCCGCCTAAGTGAAGAATTACTTTCTGTGCCTGGGTTATAAAAGATTCCAATCTGTCTGGGCATGCCTAAGAAAGCTGAAGGCATGAGAATTTGGAAGCCTTTTGGAAAAGCTACCTGGCTTTGTGACCTATCTTACATGTATAACACAAAGTGAAAAGAGTAATTTGTCTTCCAGTATCCTCTTCATTCTCAAATACCACCCGGCTTTGACAATCTCAAAGGGTGTTGGTTATGAAGCCTGGTGAAGCAGCTGCTTGGCTCTATTGTGCCATCCAGGCAACAGCAGAGACTACAGTACATGCTGGAATGGCTGCTGAGAAATATCCCAGTCTGACCTCAGTGCCAAAGCTTGTTGCATCCCTCCAAAGCAACTGAGAGTCATTTTTCTCCTGGCCCTTGTGACCATGCAATTGATTAGATATCCTTCTTCTCATTGGCTGCTGGAAAGCTTAGAGTCAACTTTTGTTTCTGGCACTATTATAGACCAGATATTCTGGAAGAATCTGCCAACAAAAATGACTAAAATTTTGAATTAAGAAAAAAATTGCATTGCTGAGCTGGCAAATAATAATAATAATATCCACAGAGATCAAAAGTAAAGTGAAAGCAGAAACTCAAAAGTCAAGCATGTGCCAATGCCGGCTTTCCTTTTAGGACTTGTGCTGAGCCCTGAAGACATTGAGTTTCCACCATGACAACTGCAGCAGGTGTGAAGGACAGGAGATAAATATGTGCCAAGGTGGGAAAGTAAATAGGAGGATACTCTTCATGCTGCTGGGACATCAAAGATCTACATACTCTCAGCCTTAGGACAAATGAAAAATCTGCCCACTTCACAGAAGTAGACAGCACAAAAAATTGCCTCTCTCAACCTCAGAGAAATGCAGAAGAGATCTTGAGAGCTGACACCTTTGAAGTTCAAATTCAGCTACTTATGTAATTCAGAAATCTTAAAGCAGAGAATTTTATTTTAAACAACCTAGCTGAAGAGTTTGTCTGTGTAAGATGACTGAAAGAAGCAAATGCAAACTTCTTCAGAGGAACATGACTTCAATCTAGATGCTAATGAATTTCCTAAGTTAAAAAGAATATCACCCCCTACTAAAAAAGGTCACAAAACATCAAGGACACATGAAAACATACAATAGAGTCAACCAAAGCAACAGAAAGCAGAAAACAACCACAAAAACTTCAGATACTGGAATTTTTTGATACAGAATATAACATAATTATGTTTCTAACCATAAATAAATTAAAAAGAAACTTTAAAATTGAGCCAGGAACAGGAGAGTATTTTTTTAAAAAGCATATTTTAAAAAAAAAAAAATCAAATAGAAGTTTTAGAAATTAAAAAACTCAATGAACAGATTAAATAAAATAAATACAGTTGAAGAGATAATTGGTAAACTAGAAGATAGATCCAAAGAAAGTATCCTGAATTCAGCTAATGATATAAAAAAGAAAAATATCAAAAAGAGTTTAAGAGACCTTAAGAATAAAGCAGAAAAGTCTACCATATTTTCAACCAGAGTTCCAAAAAGGAGAGTACTTGAAGAGGCAATGTTAAAGAGATAATGACAGAGCACCTTCTAAATGGTGACCTCCATGGGCAAAGTATATTGCAGCATCTTAGTGCTTGGCTCCTTTGGAGAACACCAGGATGATGACCAGATTCATTAAAAGTTATTCATGATAAAGAAGAGATGGTTCCTCAATTCAGTGGCTGAACTGGTCTCAGAGAACCTCCCAGGAACCCCAGCAGGGCAGCAGGTATGAATGTCATGAGGTAGAAAAGTTTAAGTTAAGTGGCTTCAGAGGTCATACCTATACCACATAGCAGACCCAGAAAAACTCTGGGATAAGTCTGCCAAGACCTCAGAAAGGACATGATGAGAGTGAATGTCAGAAATTTTAATGTTAAGGGCTTAGAACTCAAATTACAGATATAGTAATCCAAAACCCTTTGATTATACCTCCTTGGACAAGTCAGGAAAGTAGAAATTAAGAAGATGCTTGACCTCTTCTCTCTCGCTTCTTTGTCTTCTCTTTGCTATTCTTTATGCCTAAAACTCTCCTTAAAGTTTTCCCTAATAACCGCTCATTTCCAAGTGCCCCTTGTATTGCATGCTTATTATAGCATTACTGCCCTACACAGAATCTTAATCTTCTCATAATCTATTTAACTGCCTGTTCCCTCCACTTGTAACTTCAAACTTTACATTCCTACAAAATATAGCTCTTATATTATTAGTATTTGTATCCTTAGACTCCATTAGGATCTAGTGCAATGCCTTGTATATCATTCAACATACTTCCTAAATTTAAAAAAAAAAATCAAACATGCATACACACACGCACACATAATGTCTTGATTTTTATTGTTATTTACATATTTTTGTTTGAGATAGAGTTTTGCTCTTGTTGCCCCAGCTGAAGTGCAATGGTGCAATCTCGGCTCACTGCAACCTCCACCTCCTGAGTCCAAGCAATTCTCCTGTCTCAGCCTCCCAAGTAGCTGGGATTACAGGTGCCCGCCACTGTGCCTGGCTAATTTTTTGTATTTTTAGAAGAGATGGAGTTTCACCATATTGGCCAGGCTGGTCTCAAACTCTTTACCTCAGATGATACACCCACCTCAACCTCCCAAAGTGCTGGGATTAGAGATGTGAGCCACTGCACTTGGCCTAATGTCTTTTAAATCTCACTTTCACACATACAGATATATTCCTCGTCATCACACCCTAATGGGTCAACAAGTTCAGACTTAGATCTTTGGACCATAAGTGAAATACAATGAGAATTACATTGCTGAAAGTTAAAGTCAGAAAGGCTAAAGAATAGCACAAAAGACTGCAGCTAAAAGAATTAAATAAATTTCAACATTTCTTATACTTGTATTCTCATTTTGATTTCAATGATTTTACTAAGAATTAATTTTGCCTCCAAAATTATTTAACAGTGATTAGTATCCCTTGTTTTCCAGGCTGCACAAATTTTATAAAACTTTTTCTTTTCAAATTTTTCTCCCCCAGGCCTCCACAGCTGGATGTGTTCTGCCTGCATGGAATCACAACATTAGTGCCTCCGTCAGCTGGTGCTATCATTCAACCCACATATTTTTCATTCAAAATTAACCCTGCACCAGATTCCTCATTAATTATAGCAGGACGTTTTGGAAAAGCTGATGCTCTTCTGGTATGAGATTTGGACTCCAAGAATAGAGTTAGAAAAAACATACATAAAGATTATTATTCCCTACCACATTAAGCCATAAATTATGCCCCAAGAAAGTTAAATAATATAATTAAGTAAAGTATATATCTATTATTTATTTTAGTAAGTTTTCATTTTGATATAATTTCAAACTTACCAAAAGCTGCAAAAATATTATGAAGTCTACTGTACACTTTACACAGGCTTACTATTTGCCACTATTTGCCCCATCTTCATGAATCAATATCTCTCTCCCACTCCCCTCTCTCTCTCATTTGATAGATAGATGAAGATAGGTAGATAGATAGATAGATAGATAGATAGACAGATAGATGATATTCTGAATCATATGAGATGAAGTTACAAGCATCATGCCCCTTACCCTTAAATTAATTCAGGGCACATTTTCTAAGAACAAAGACATTCTCTTATGTAACCACAGTACAATTATTAATATTAGAAAATTTAACATTGACACTATCTTATTAACATTGACATTGATCTTATCTATGATCCATATTTGAATTTTGCCAGTTGTCCCAATAATATCCTTTATAGCTTTTTTCTCCAAGTGCAGGATCTGAGCCAGGATTACACATTGCACGTGAGCCAGATCATGCCTCTTCAGTCTTCTTTCATCTGGAATGGTTACATGGCCTTTCTTGGTGCTTCACCCTGTTATTTTTTGAGAGTAAAGGCCAGTTATTTTGTAGCATGGCCCTCAGATTGGGTCTGTCTGAAGTTCCTTCCTAATTAGATTCAGAATATGCACTCTTCTGGCAGAAATGCCTCAGAAGGATGGGCATCTGACCGGGAAGCCCCTGAGGGCAGGCTGGCCCGTTAACAATTGGTGATGTTAACTTTGAAATGTGTATATAACCATATCAGTACATCTAGAGGTGAGGAATACCAACAGGTAGATTGTTATGAAAGCACACAAAATGTGAGCCAAGTATGAGAAACCTGTGGCATTCAGAGAGACAGCATATACTCACACCAGCCCCTCTCTGCAAATAGGCAAGAAAATATGTGAAGTCTTACAATCAGCATCAGGGAGAAATTGTTATGGAGAAATTTGGGGCATGGGGACATTTGCACATTAAGGAAAAACAAGTTGCTAATAGTTTCCGGGAGTGGATAATAAATTGGGGGCCATTTAAAAAAATAAGATAAATTTGAATTCCCCTAGGTTCTCTTTCCAGGACAACGCTGGTAATTATGTTTATAAATCATAACTGGTTCCTGACAATGGAAATTTTGATCTGCTTCTGGCAAAAAAAAAAAAAGTAATTTCTTTTTAAGTTCCCTTTGGTTCAATAGCTTTTAATTTTAAAAGGGTTGTAGGAATATATCCTTATGACACAGCTTTTAGCAGCAAAATTAAAACATATGCAGGTAAACTTATACAATAAGCAGATTTATTTACATGCGTGTAATAGCATAGGTATACGTATTTCCAGTGTATACACATATACAAAATGGAAAATTTGTTCCTTTCCATTAGTAAAAGTCACAGCCCACAGAGCATTCACTCGTCTAATGTCACCTTTGTTTCTGACCCTTCCCCATTCACAGAGTTTCCATGTGTAATGAGCAACATTTTGGTTTAAGAATGAGACTCTGAAATTTTCTGTGATAATTTTATGCCATCCCTGCAACTGGATACAGTACAATGCTATTTAGAGTAAAATAGAAGGGAATTTCAATGCATTACAATGTGCAAACTATAATTTCAGTCCCAATTTTCAGAAATTGTTCCGTTAGAAAAAAAAACTTCACTGGAAGATTCAGCCCAGCACTATTTTTACGCAACCCTCTAGGCAGGTAAACTTAAAAGGCCTGAATTGCACAAAGAAATGAGTTTCTGTTTGTTTTGTTAAGAACTCAGTTCCCTTAGCACTCAAGTAGAGAATGAAGAGATTGTCCTCCTTTTTTTTTTTTTTTTTTTAAGATGACACTGTGATATCCAAAAGTGGGACAGGAAGTTACAGCATTTGCCATTCGTCCTTATCACTCTCCAGGACTTAAGAGGCTAACTCATGTACAAGTCAGCATTTTAGACTGTGGGATAGAACTTTAAGAAGCATCCTATCACTTGAGCTATTTAATATGTCCTAGGGATTGTGAAATACAATAAAAACAAATACTTTTTGGATAATATTGCCACACAATATTATAATTCACAAATAACTATGTAGAGGAAGTCACCTAAAAAAGATGATATTCAGGCCAGGTGTAGTGGCTCACATCTGTAATCCCAGCACTTTGGGACCCCAAAGCAGGAGGATCATTTAAGGCCAGGAGTTTGAGATGAGCCTGAGCAACAGAGCAAGACCCCGTCTCCATAAACATTTTAAAAACTAGCCGAGCATGGTGGTGCATGCCTGTAGTCCCAGCTACTTGGGAGGCCAAGGCAGTAAATTCACTTGAATCCAGGAGGTCGAGCTTACAGTGAGCTATGATCCCACCACGGTACTCCAGCCTAGGCAGCAGAGTGACATCCTGTCTCTAAAAGAAAAAAGAAAAATTACAAAAGACACGGTGTGGAGGTAGGGGAGTGGGGAGGTAGTTGAATGAGCTTTTGGTGTGTCTTGAGTTGAGAATCTTCCTAAACTTTTAATCCCCAGGGAAAGGAATTTTAAAAACATAGTTCTTTCTTAGACATCACTGAACAACCCGCCTTTTAAGGTCTACCATGAGGTGTAACACATGAAATTGTTCAAAGGTAAGGAAATAGAGCATGACAGGTGAGAAAAACATCTAACACATTCCTGCTCTTTTTTAACAGGTCTTCCTTGTGTTAACTCCCTTCTGCCCCCTTTGCGGTGGTATCGACACAATCAGGCACTTTCTCTTCCAAACGCTGAGCCCTGACAAAGGGCTCCCTGACAAAGAAGTTAACTGAGAAACAGTCGCAAGTAGACTTGGCTTCTGGCTCCTAAGATGGTAAGAAAACTTTGCCACTTCCCCTTCATGTCCACTAGCTTTATCAGATGGAAGAAATGAGTGAATGACTCACAGTCACTAGCAAATCACAGGCGGAGGAGGCAGGGGCTGCCTTAGAGCCCTGTGGACTTCAGTGTGGCCTTTTATCTCCCATGCCACAGCTTGTGTGGGACAAATGGAAGGGACATCAGGGAGGTGACCACTCCTGGCCTGCTCATCACCACCATCCATGAGACTCCACAGGTTCCACGGGGTGCCCTTAAAAATAACCCTGTCTACATGGGAGGCCTGACAAGAGTGGTGACCAGCATGACTCATTTTTATATCTGTGGAAAAAGAAGGAAGCTGTTTATGTGGAGGGTGCTGCCTGCTGTAACAGGTCAGGGCATAATGAGAGAGCTCCAAATATTTAAAAGAAGGAGTAATAGAAAGAAGTTTTCCCCTTTCATTTTTACATTTTAACAAAGGAATGTTGAGACTTAAAGCATTCGTTTTTATTTTAAAGCAGTTTCCCAGGCTATAAACTTTGACTGGTTTTCACACAAGTAGCAGAGACTAATTTGAAATAAAACTAAATTCCCATGCTGCTTGAAGCGAGCTAAAATAGATAATTCCACATAGTTTAAGAATTAAAATGTGTTATTCTTGGGGTCATTGCATTCTTGCAAGGTGGAAATTATTACATAATATTTCTCTGTGACAGCCTTCTCTTTGGGGTCATGAGAATAACATTTACCTTAAATGATCCATGCCAATATCGCTGTACAATCAATAGCAACACTGTGTGGTTTTGAATCAGATGTGCTTCTGATAACTGCCGTATAAAATGCATGAGCCTCACTTTTCCAATCCAAAATGAAAGTCGACATACAAAAACAGCAAAAGATGTCAATGGACTGAACTCACACAGAGGGAAAAAAAGAAAAAAGAGTTAGACAATGAAGGGTTGGCTTTGAAGTGGTCCATTCTTTATTAAGCTAAGGGAGAGCCTGAATCCCTAGCATATTTTACTTAATCCAGGTTCTTAAAAAGTTTTGGATGTGATTCAGATATGGTGAGCCCCTAAGCTGAACATTTCCACAGCTGACGTGACTTCCTGGCTGGTGAGCTCGGCATTAGAAATGTCTGCTGGATACACTCCACGGTGGCACAGCACAGAAAACCGGCACTCCTCCCTCCTCTTCCCAGGCTCCTGAGTGACACAATCAAGAGAGAACTGGGATTTGTAAGAAAGAAACAGAATCAACCTGCCGTTGTGAATTTAGCCTCTAAGTCAGATTTTGAGCAAAAGTAAAGCAACAAAAACAAAAACAAAAGTGCCAAGGAAGAATCCAACCCTTTGTGCAGTTTCTCTTTCAGTAACCCCTTCCCAGCAGGCTTGGTTATCACAGTGAGAAGTTAGAGACAACAAAATTCGCTATCTCTGAGAGCTATGTATGTTATGATATATGAGCCAACTGAAAGCTAATCAACAGTTAAAAACCATTAGGTTATGGCCAGGCACAGTGGCTCACACCTGTAATCCCAACACTTTGAGAAGCTGAGACAAGGGGATGGATCACTTCAGACCAGGAGTTCAAGGCTGCAGTGAGCTAGGAGCACTCCATCCTGAGTCACAAAGTGAGACCCTGTCTCTAAAATAATAATAATAATAATTAAGTAAATTGGATGTATCAATATGTAAAAAATAACCAAAAATAATCAAGACATTGAAACATTAAGTGAAAAAAGCCAATTTCCAATTAGAGAAGATAAAAAGATAAAAGATAAAATTTTTTTTCACTTCTGTGAAAAAAAAATGTGGAAAAGCTACACATACATATTTTAAAATTTCTGGAAGAAAATGCAAACCATCGTAGTCACTTTGGGCCAGGGGTCCGCAGTAGAGGCACTAAGATCACTCTGGCCCGGATAATGCTTTGCTGTGGGGGATTGTCCTGCGTGTGGTGGGCTCTTTTGCAGCAACCCTGGCTGTTCACTAGACACAGTAGAGGCAGTTCCCCGCAGATGACCAGATGTCTCCAGACATTGCCAAACGTCCCCTAGGAGGCAAAATCCTCCCCAGTTGAGAACCACTGCTCTAGGGAATGAGGCTGGAAGGATTTTACTTTTCATCTCTCTTCCTCTGACTCATTTGATTTATTCTTGTTTCTTTGTTTGATTTTACCCTGAACATGTACTACTTCTATAAGGAAAAAATTCTTGTTTTGAAAAAAATGGGAGTGGGGAGGAGTTTACAGATCTACCTCCGAACTCATATATAACTTGGACAAAATGAACTAGATAACCATAAAAATACTTCATAAAGCTGTGTTGTCAGTTTGATTTATTTAGTAGTTTCATGTGGTTCATTTACTCCAAAGACCTTAAGGCTCTGTAAAAAACACACATTTCAGAAAACACATTCTAACATTTTTATCGCCAAAGAATGACTGCAGCAAAACCAGTGGGGAAAAGGACAGCCAAATCAGGCTATTTAATGCATGCCACCAGCATTCACTTCCGGGGTGAAGAATTCCCTTCCGGCCTGCGGAACCCGCCCTCACAAAACTGCAGGCGAGTGAAGCCTGCTTCAGCCCCTTCCTCCCCATGCCTGTCAGTTCATCGCTCATTCACTCAAGCATGCTGAGGACCGGCCAGATCCTGGGTTCCTCGGGGCAGTGAGGGGACAGATTAATCTATGGCTCCGTCCTCACCTAAGTAATCTATGGCTCCGTCCTTACCTAAGTAATCCTTACTTAGGATGTTCAATCCTTACTTGAACATCCTATTCCAAGACAGAAAAGTACTCACGGGGTAGCTCCAGGAACCAGCGGTTCCGGCAGGGACCCTCAGGGAACAGGGCTGCCTGCCAACTGGGACCTCAAAGGCCGCTGGTAAGCCCAGGGCAAGGCCGCTGCACCTATGCCAGGGATGCTTGAAATCCACCCAAAGGGGACAGCCACGTGCTTCCCATCGGGGTGAGAGCCCGAGTTGGGTGTGGACCTCAACACTTCCTGAAAGTGAAAACTGAAAGTGTTTGGACAAACTGAGGAGAAAGTCACCCACACACCAAAAAGAGCAGAGATGGGGAGGGGAGAAAGAAGGGAGGAGAGAAGGAGTGGGAGGAGGAAAGGAGAAGAGGGAGGGAAGAGGAGGGAAGAGGAGGGAGGGAGGGGGAGAAGGAGAAGGAGGGGGAGAAGGAGAGGGAGGGGGAGAAGGAGAGGGAGGGGAGGCGGGGGAGGAAGAAGAAGGGGAAGAAGAGGGAGGAGATGGAGGAGAAGGAGGGGAAGAGGAGGGGGAGGGAGAAGGAGAGTGAGTGGGGAGGAGAAGGAGGCAGAGAGGAAGGGGAGGGGGTAGGATATGGAAAGGGGAGAGGAGTGGGGAGGGGAGAAGGAGGCAGAGTGGGAGGGGAGAATGAGGAGGGCAGAAGGAGAGGAAGGGAAGGAGAGAGAGGAGGAGAAAGGAGTGGGAGAGAAAGTAAATGAGGGGAGAAGAGGTAAGGGAAGGGAGAAATGAGGTAGGGGAGAAGGAGGCAGAGGGGGAGGGGAGAAGGAGAGGAGAGGAAGGGGAGGAGGGAGAGGGGAGGAGGAGAAGAGGAGGAGGAGAGAGGAAGGCAATTAGCATGTGTAACTTTCAATAAAGGAGGGGGAGGGAGAAGGAGGGGGAGGGAACGGGGAGGAGGATGGGGAGGGGTCGAGAGATAGCAGTAGGAGAGAGAACAGTCCAGAAGGAAGGGTCCTAGGGAAATGGGCATCGCAATGTCTCCTGGCAGGAGGGCGGTGGGTAAGAAATTTCGACAGTGGACTTGGATAGACTGGGAAGGGCCTCCAGGCAAAGGGTGTTTTCTTAAATCCTGGAACAAGTGGTGAGTTGTAAGGACAGGGTTGATAAACTCCCACTCAGGAAAGTTAGAGACATGAATAAGTAAGTTCCACTTTAAAAAAAAAAAAAAAAAAAATCGTATTTCTCTTATTCAAGTCACCCTATTTTAATTTCATAGTGTCATCCATTATTCCATCTCTGCTTTCATCAGCCAAGCAGTGACTCTCCCTGTCCCAGTTCCGTGGGTGGCTGGGGTCATGGGGGTGTTCTGTGGCTTTGCTCCCTCTCTCCCACCCCTCTCCTTTTGAGAGTGTAGCCGCCTTTGCCCCACTCCATAAAAGATACTGTCATACATGAACGCCGTCTGTGTGTGGCCCTGGAGCCCCTCCAGCCAGATAGGAACAGCCACAGTCAGAAAAGGCAAAACATGGATTATAAACTTCAGTGTTAATGTTAGGACTAGCAGTGGCCACGTTGCTTAGGCTATTTCTTCCGAAACAGGAACAGAAAGAATAAATGTTCTGTGTTTTTATGAAATGAGTCATTATTGGCAAAAATTTCTGTTCATTGTATTGCAAGTCATTTGTATTAACTTCTGAAAATATCTGTTTTCTTAATATGTGAAAAATCATAAAGTCAAGAATCTGCCATTAAAAAACAGACAATACTTTCCCTCCCCTCTTTAAATCCTATTTATGGTAACATTTAAATGACTTAACCACTAATTAAAGTGTTAAGAATTATGAAATAGCCAACTGGAGGCTCCCTTATATCACTGCTCCTATTCCCAAAGAAATGGAGCTCCTTAAGCCATTTTCAGTATTTCTAAGAGTTAAACAGAAATCATAAGTTCACTTTCAATAAACTTGCACAAGCTAATTGAAATGTCAAGCATCTTTGATTCTGCCTGGGATTGTATTAATGTAATGTGGCAACACCGGTTATCTCTTGCAGATCAAGATTTCTGTTAGAGAGAAAGGAGAAGAGAAGGGAGAAAGGAGGAAGAGAGGGAGAGAAAGAGAAAGGGAGCAAGATTTAGCTCTAGATTTGAGCCAATCTGTTACATTAAGCAACTTTTAATCTCAGTAGGTCTCAGTTTTCTCATCTGTAAATTGGACACAATCCTGACTTCATGGTGCTCCAGTGAGCTTTGGGAATAATCCATGTTAGCACTCATAGCGTGGAATTACCAACATTTTTTGAGTGCTTACTATGTCCTAGGCACTGTTCTAGGTGCTTTTCATGGATTCATTTAAAAAATTATGAGTTTGGCACAATTATTATCCTCCTGTTAGGATGAGGAAATTGAGATACAGAGCAGTTTGTAAGAACTTATATATAAAGCCACACAGCTAATGAACTGGGGTTCTGACCAAGGGAATCAGGTTAAGAGCCCATGACTCTTTGCTACAAATCCATGTCCTTAACCACACTGTATTGTTACCTTAATAGGAGAAATATGAAGCTGTTGTGTGATCACTCTGTCAGTACTATTATTCCATGTCATTTTTATTCAAAATAAGAAAAAGAAATTGCTATCCAATACATATATCATGTTTAGTAGACAAGCTTTTTCAAATCTCGGGATCTATGGTGGTAAAATGGTTTGTAATCATTGCACTGTAATGGGGAATTTGACATTTTATGGTCAGTCATTAGTTACTAGGATGACTTTGATATAAAATGGACTTCCTATCATTCATTCATTTTTCAATCATTCATTCATTCACCAGCTACATGTCAAGCACTACACTATATGCTGTTATGTGAACAGATTACTACGCCATCAAGTCAAATACAGTGTTATTCTGAAACCACAATGTACTTATAATTTATGTTTTAATATTCATTAAGCAACAAAACATAGATTCCTAAGTGTATGCTCTGAAATCACAAATCCTGTATTTGATTCACTTTTCCACTTAGTTTATGTTACTAATTTTTACTTACATGCCACTACACATAAAAATGTATTTTCTCAAACACACAAAAGGTCTCATGCTTCCTCTGAAAAGATTTAATGAAGTAATGTATTACAGATGAATTAATGTAATACAAATAAATAAGAAAAAATTATCCACAAATAATCCTTACATACAATGGATTTTAAAACAAAAAATATATAAGGCACATAATATCCTTTTTCCATGTCCTAATACACAGTTCTTATAAATCAACTTGGAAGAAGATTTTTTTTTAAGTCAAAGAATTCTAACTACAACCAATTAGAATGCAATTAGCTACAGTGGACAGCACATTTCCAATTGTCCAATGTAAGTTATTCGGTTGACAGGTTAACCATGCTCCTTGTGCTACCATTTTCTCATTTTCTGCCTCCCTGAATCTCTTCCTTTAGCCTGGTGCCTTTCATTAACGTGTGAAGTAAGAGCCTGCAAGAACAGAGTTTTGAGGTGGAATTTTGGACACTTTGGCTCCTCGTTAGCAGTTCTTACAGGAAATAGCCCAGTGAGTTACTTTAGGTTTCACATGCCAGAGTGAAGCCTCCTTTCAGTAGTTAGGTTGACTGTATATGACATCTTTACAGCTTGTAAATGAATTCCTACCTCCATACTTAACAGATCATGAACCTGGAGCCCAGACAAGGTAGGTGACTTGCTCAAGGTCATTCAGTGGGAGAACATCACGGTCAAGGTGAAAACCTAGGCTTTGCTAGTGCCCCAACCTGTTCTTTCCCCCTACTTTATAATATTTATCCAGACACATCTTCCCAGGACATTTTATTTCTTCTGTATTTCATTGTAGTGAGGAATTGAGTGACTTCGCATCAATTAGTATTATTAGCAAACAAGTACACTAATGATTATAATAAAATTCATTTATTCAAACAATAGTTTTGATTGTTTTTTTCCATTGATGGGGCAAACCAGTGTTTATCAATTGTTTGCATATAAAGTCCTTCCAATTATTTTAGCAAATAATGGCGGTCTAACACAACAGATAGCAAAAGTTCACTTTTTCCAAGAGCATTTAGTATAAAGCAAATGACTTGAATCTTTTTGGAAGGAGACTTAAAATAGGAAAAGAAAGGTAGGAAAGAAAAAAAGAGAGGGAGGAAGAGAAAGAGAAGGAGGTGCTAATTTTATCATAAGGATTCAGTTCTTCAAGGAACTGATATTTGAATTCGCTGGAAATGATTTTTATTATAGATTCTTAGTGTTTGTCAGGAAACTTTATAATATGCAACCATAATCTCCATTTACATTGATCTAAAATACGTTATTTAATAGATTACAAAGGCAGACTCTCTAAACTGACACACTTATAAACTATTATTTATGTGAGAGCATATTTGTTATTTGTTCATTTTAAAAGTTTGATCATTCACTTCACTTAGATCTATAATTTCTCTAAATTTGATACATATAAAATCTCTAAACGTCTTCAGTTGCCAGTGTAACAAACATTGCTTCAAACATTGTACCTCTAAGAATTAAAAGCAGCTAATTCTTTTTATATATGTTAAAAGTGTGAATAAAAATCGGAACAAAAGATACACTTCATTTCTTATACATAGTGGTAAATTAATTGTATTTTCAAAAATAAAATTTTTAATGTCCAATAAAGAAGCCAAAGAACATTTAGTACATTTAAACAAACTTTTTTCTGATAAATATTTTTTTGTACAGTTGCTTTTAAAGGTGCACAATTCGGTTTGTTATGCAAATTTTTGTTTTTCCTGAGCTATTCAGCTACTTTAAAATATGCATATAAGCTAGCTAGTCATTTTGAATAAAAAGAAAAATAAATGGAGAAATTATTATGATAACACTGTGAGTGTTTATGCCTTTTGAAAATAGAATAAATGTCTAAATATTTGAATTTAGTCTCTGTTGACATAATTTCAAAGACTAGTATTTACGTAGTTTATTAAGTTATATTTCTGGGGACATGAATTCGTAGTTCAAATTCAGTGATCATTGTTTTTCTTGAGTTCAGCTGTGGCGTACATAAATGGAGAAATTTTTAAAAATAGTTAAAATAAGTTCCAGCCACTCTGCTGAGGGGTTTTCATGCATTACTTGTTTATTTTCACAATTCTGTGGGGTATAGCTTTTTTTATTTTCCTCACGTTACAGGAGAAGAAACAGGTTTACATGAACAGCTTGCTTCACAGCTCAGCTTACAGGTGTCGGAGCTGGGACTGGAAGCAAGTTGTGACTCTCAGTTCTGTCCACTAGTAACATTTGACCACACAATATATACGTTTACTTAAACTTTACTTTATGATATCTATCTAAAAGTCAAAATTCTTCAAACTCTGCATACCCATGCAAGAAAATGGAAAAGATCATTCTCTGGATAATTGAAGAAAATGCTTCTTTCACCTAAACTGACTAGGTTAGTTGGTAAGAAGTTTGATATTACTACCTGGATTATCCTCTTTGCCACCTCATCTTTGAAACAGGTCACCGAATTGGGTAATAAGACTTTGTGAGCATCACACTAGGGAAAACTGTTTAATTTGATCAATTCAGTGATGTAATTCTGTTTTTTTAAATCAACCAAGTTGAATATCTGAAGTTAAACAGTCAAAAATAAAATTAATGAGTATTTTTCTTATTCTCACATGCAGCTTTCAACATTTAAAAAAATTTCTGGATTTGTTTTTGATTTGGTTTGCATACTAATACTGGATGCCTTCTACTGTTTTTGTCTTTGCCAATCATAATAATCTCTCTCTCTCTCTCCACACACACACACAAACACACACATACACACACACAGACACACACACACACACCCCTTCCATCTTTCTTTTGCATGTCTTATGTTTACTTTGTAATCTCTTTTTGTAAATTAGGTAAAATAACCAATTTTTCATCAGATGTTTAACATATTAGATAACCAACATGCTTTGCATAAAAGTAAAGAATTAGAAGTCAGAGAGATGGAAGGGTGTGAGCAGGAGGAGAGGAAAGTCACACAGTATTACCATAGGAACACAAGCCATGTAACATTAGCCTGGGATAGAAAATCAAACAGGAGACTTCTAGAGGAATGCCTAGGATAGAACTTTTAGCTTTTTAATTGCTGTAGCAGTATACTCAGCCTTCAATAAGATCTTCTACACACACATATATTGGAAAGAGTTTGGACATAGATTAAAGAAAAATGCTGAGCTCCATGTTTGGGTCAGCAGGAACCTCAAAACCAAAGGGCACAACAGTGAAACAATCCTGAATGAAGTCATTTAGAGGAGACAGAATGAGGAGTGGAGGGAATAAGAGAATATATAACCAAAGGAATTTTCAGAAATCTTAGAGATGGCCTTGACCTTTCAATTTTCTCTGGAAAGGAGGAATTATATCAATTTTATCTATATTTTAAGGGGCAAAATGTCCCCAGCTAACTTTGGAATTACCATTTCTTCCAAGAATAATTCATCCTAAAATGAATCAATTGCTGAGTTTTTAGGCAAAAGAAGACACTGAGATTTTTTTGCTTTGGGAAGCAAATATTGTCACAGTAGTCCTCAAAACGCCAAGAGAATAGTTCTAAATATATAAACTCCCTGCCAAACAAATTTAACCCCTAAAAAGAGAGACAAAATACTCTATGGGTATAATATCTCTAGAAAAAATGTTTTAGGCTATTTCTTCCTGCTAATATCTTAGAATGGGCAAAAAACAAAATCTGTTTTGACAAATATTTTTCTTTTTATTATGGACTATTTCAAAGTCAAAATTGCGTATATGACCTGGTTTATTACCCTGAATTTTTTACGCACATCAGGAAACATGATGATGACAAGTTTTCTCTCCACCTTCCCTCCAGTCACCTGCCTCCTGGACTCCCATTGCACACACACAGACCTATTTATTTATTTGCTATTAGATGCTATCCAGGACAAAGAGTGTGCCCAAGAGAAGGAGCTGTCAGTTTCTCCCTATACAAAGTTGGTTGCTACACAAATGACTGGAGTGAGCCATGGGCCAAGAGAATGTGAGGGCACAAGAATGGCCAGACACAATCCTCTCCTTGCATTCCCCAGACCCACTCAGGCTTTCCATTAAAACTTGTCTGCCAAGAACCCATGAGCCGACCACAGTCTCTTCCACAGACTTAATACAGGAAGAATATGGGAGGAAGAGTGGAAGAAGCTTCCGACTCACTTCTTCAACTGATCCCTCCTCCAGGACTCATTCTCAATATCCTCCTTCTTGGCTACCACTTCAGCAGGTCCAGGCTGATGACCTGGTGAAGTAACCCAGGTCTTCATCTCTAAGAATCAGAGTATTTAGTTGCCTTACCATTGTTGGGCATTTATAGTTATTGAGGGCATGGAAGTATGGAGACATCTCATTGAATTTCCTGGCTTCCAGACACGTATCTTCCTGCCTTTGTTATGTAGCAGCAACTCTGACTCTCTATGGTAACAAACACAAAACTCCATCTTTGTCTGATGATCCACTGTCATAAACTATTCAAAATGACCTGGCAGTGATCATGGTTTCAAGTTCAGTGGTATTCTTATCATATCATCCAGAAATGCATCCCCACCCTTACCCTAGGAACCAGGCCCTCTAATCCGGTACAGCAATAAGTTGACAAGAACAAGAAGTACTAATTCTGCAAAGGAGTCACTGGGAGTGATGGAGCCAATCTTACTTCCATTCCTTGTTTCCTGAACCTGTGTATTCTGTTAGACAAAGGACCATATATTGATCATTGCTTCAATAAATACAACTTCACTCTGAAGACAGCAACCCAATCCTGTAGAGTGTGTAAAGTAAACTGGAACTTTACATAAGTCTTTAATAAGTCATTTCCTTCTCCTTCTTTGAGGCCAGGTGCTCCTGGGTTGTGTTCGTACATGATCCAGGGGACCTCAAGGTTACATACCCACTGTTGCATTTCTTCACAAAAAAAAAACCAAAAGCAGATGGGGGTCCTCAGATCTGAAGCACTGTTGCAAAAACCAACGCTGGTAAACCAGGCATTCTGAAATGCCACCCTAAGACGGTGGCTCTTGGAGAGACACTGCAGGCAAACAAGGAAAACCCAAACCCAGAGTTTCCATCATTTCTGGTAAAGAAGAATGATTATCCCTGCCAGAGTAGAGGGTTCGATGATCACACCTCAAACAAGTGACTGGTTGAACCCCTCACAGGGTTTGCAGCATTAGCGTCTGTTGCTGGCAGGTTGGGCACTGAGTAGTGGCAGCAGCTAGGTCAGCCTGGGGCCGTGCGTAGTCCCCCTTCCCGCCACTATGGCCACACAGCTCATAGTCCAATTGCACAAGAATGGGGTAGTCAAGGCCTGCGGCTGGCTTGCCTGCATGATCAGTCATGATGCCCAGTGGGCTATTCAAGGCTCTTCTGTGTTGATGCTCTCTGATGGAAATTATCTTAAGACACAAAGACAGACACATTTTGTGCCCACTCCCATTTATGGATCGATATGCCTCTTCCTCAGATTGCCTTATTTCCAGTGTTCTAATTTTGCTCCTTCTAAGTCCTTGACCAACTGGCCAAGCTATTTACCACTGCCGTGAAGCCCATATTTACCCTAAAGCTCCGTATAATACTAGCATTCCAGTATGCTGCTTGCAGTTTTGTCCACTGGGAGAATCTTCCTTCATTGCGGTTCTGTAAGGCCATCTGTAAGTGAGCGGCAGTGCGGCCGCAGTCCACTTACAGCCAGCACCAACATATTGAGCTGAGCCACCTGGGACCTAGGCCTCATTTTGTTCTTCCTCTGTCGATTTGTCATAGGGAGCCCCCATGAGACCATAGCTATAACAAAGGAGTTATAACATAGAGAACAAAGGATTCTGAGTCACATACTAAATGTGCCTCACCTGTGGCTCCTGAGCCTGCTTGGGGCTTATCGGAAATGTACCATTTCCATCCTAAGAGACATTGCTGCTGCATCCACCTGGACTGATAATATCCAGCTCACCATGGACGTCACCCCAGTCACGATGTACCATGATCAAGTGTTCAGTCTCTAGTGGGGCCCAGCAACACCGCAATAGCTACCCTTCCAACAGCCAGCATTTCTGTGATGCAGAATACATGCTCTTGTTCCAGACCTCTAGTAGGCTATGCTGTAACACTCCTCGAGGGGTTCATCATGGATTTTTCTAGCACCACTGGATATGAAAGTTTCTATAAACACTTCCCTGGGAACTTTTGCTTTCCCAGCATTCCTTGATGTGACAGTTGGCCAGCCTGAGCCTGTGGTTTTCACCGAGATCAGTAACTGTGCTGCTCCTGCATGGAAGGGCTTCCCTGACCTGCCGACAGTGGTGGTGCTCCGACAGCAGTGGTGCTCTAACAGCGGTGGTGCTCTGACAGAGGTGGTGCTCTGACAGAGGTGGTGCTCCGACAGCGGTGGTGCTCTGATCGCTGTCTGGCCTGTGAATGATCCAGCTCCTGATCTTCATCCTGAGGATCTGAATTCTAAGTCACTTCTGGTACCAAACAGAAAGCTGTATGCATGTGCTTTATTTGGGGAATTAATCCTAGGAAACTGGTAAGGAAGAGTAGAGAAAGGAAAATAGGCACAAGGAAAAAGCTGACACAGGGATGCAGGTTTCAGCTGGTTACAACTGATGCCAGTCGGGCCTTGACAGCTGAGATCTTGAAGAAGCCCTGTGTCCGGCACCTGAAGCACAGAAAGCAGACCTTTAGCCACTGATTCCATCTCCCCAGTTAGACATACTTGAGCGCAAATAGCCCAGGCTCTGGTGTCAGAAAGGTTCCAAGGAAGAAAGTGAGATATACACAGTGCACTGAGGCCAAATTGCTGCAGAGAACCCATATAAAGCTCATTGCAGCAACAGTGGTTAGAGCAAATGATGGACTAAAAGGATAGGAAATCAAACACAAGAGATGTCCTATGCAGATGGCTCCAAGCTCATTTTCTCCTGCATACAGATTGAATTATAATTCACTGAGGTAGAAAAAGATTGTGTGAGAAGCAGGTTTTGGGGAGAAAAGTAAGAGTTGGATTTTAGATTTGTTACACTTGAGATGAATGTCAGGCAACCAAATGTAAAGGTAAGTAAGCATGGAGACAGACAAGTTCAGAGTAGAGGTCCAGGCTGGAGAAACAAATTTTGGAGTTGACTATATGGATGGTATTTAAAGACTAGCTGAGGACATCAAAGAAGTGAGTGGTCTCAGGACCAAATGCTGTGACAATATAATGTTAAGAATCCAGGAAAATGAGGAAAAACCAAACAAAACAAATTGAGAGGGAGAGGGAGAGGTGGTGATTGCGGGAAAAAGTTGAATTGTGGAGTTCTGGAGGCTGAATGAAAAAGCGTTACAAAGAAGAAGGAGGAATCAGTTATGTCAAATGTTAGAAATAGGTCAAGTAAGATGAGGACTTAGAGTTGAACATTTGGATTTGGCAATGTAGAGGTCACTGATGGCTCTTTCAAGAAGATTGTTAAGGGTGCCCCTGTGGAGTGTTAAATGGTCGATTAGAGTGGGAAGAGAAAACTGGAAACGGAAGGGGAGACATTACTGGCAACTCCTTCAAGGAGCTTTAACTGTTCAAGGATGATGTGGAGGGGAACACAGTCTAGAGAGATTTGCTTGCACATTTTAAGATGCAAGAAATAATATTTCATGTGCTGATAAAGAATGACCCAGCAGAGAAGAAAAGCTGATGATGCATGAGAGAGGAGAAAATTACGGGGGTTCAATGTCCTTGAGTAAACAAACAGAAGAGAGATCTATTTTCACTCTGTACAGCTACCATAACAAATGACCACAAGCTTGACAGCTTGAAACACAAATTGATGATCTCAAGGTTTCTGAAGCTCTGTAGGGATTGAGAGGACTTGGCTGATGATGCCACAAGGCCAAAAGCAAGGTGTTGAGCAGTCTGAGCTCTTCTGTGAAGCTCCAGGGAAGAATCCACTTGCAAACTCTCTCGGGTTGTTGGAAGATCAGTTCCTTGTGTTTGTAGGACTGAGGTCCCTGCTTCCTTGCTGGATGACAGCAAAGAGACTCCCTCAGCCTTTAAGATTGCCCACATTCCTTATCACATTGCTCCCTCTGTGATAACCAACAATAGCACGGCAAGTCCTTCATTGAATCTTGCTGACTTCTGTTGCATCTCTCTGTTTTCAGGCAGAGAAAGTTTTCTGCTCTAAAAGCTCATGTGATTAAATTGAGCCCACCTGGATGGTCCAGGATAATCTCCCTATTTTCATCTGTAACCTCAATTACATGTGTAAGATCATTTTTTGCCATGTAACAATGTAGCCACAGGTTGCATGGACCAGGGCATGGGGGTTTCAAGGGAGACCTCCCTGCCTACCACAGGAACAACCACATTGGTTTTAGATAGGAAGTGGAGTAGAATAGGCAGTCACCGTAAACGCTACAGATGATAATGGAGCAACACAGGGTGGCAGCTGATGAAGTTCTCTTATGACTGCTCCTGTTTTCCCCGTGATGTCATGTCTTAGTCCATTTGGGCTACTATAACAAAATACCATAGACTGGCTTATAAACTATAGAAACTTACTTCTCACAGTTCTAATGACTGGGAAGTCCAAGATCACGGCATTAAAAGAGCTCATTCTCTGATTCATAGATGGCACCTCCTCGCTGCATCCTCACATGGTGGAAAGGGAAACCGGCTCCCTTGGGCCTCTTCTATAAGGGCACTAATCCTATTAATAAGCTACCTAATTGTCTCCTAACAGCCCCACCTCTTAACACTATGGCAGTGAAGATTTCGTTTGAACCTGGGGATTTCCTGGGGGCACAAACACTCAGACCATAGCATGTGGGTGGTAAGGACACCCACATGAGTGAGGTTTGAGAAGAGAGAAAGTGTGAAACAGGAGGAGGGAGAGGTGAGTGGACTAAATGTAGCATTATATCCAGGCAGGATGAAGGGTTTCACTGATTTTCACGGCCAAGAATCTAAAGAGGGACCAGTTATGGCAGTGGTTATTAAGTATCCTAGCTGCAGGAATAGAAAAGCGAGGATCAAGATAAGAAATATTGCAAACTTAACGACTGAATGAATATGTAGGGAGAGGGAAAGGAAGAAATCCTATCTAGGGGATGGGTAACATTTTACACAAATAAGGCACACTTCATAGAAGTAAGAATGTCTGAGGCATAGGAAAACTAATTTGGGGGGCATTGGGGTGGTGATAATTCAATATCAGACGTACTGTGTTTGACGGAATGGTGGAGCGTTGTCAGTCAAGCCAAGATGTAGGCTTGGAGCTTGGGAAAGGGATAGAGCCCAGAGATGCAAACAGGGAATTCTTTGAGGAGATGGGAGCTGGAGCTATGGGAACAGATGCATTTTCTAATCACCTACATCTTAGAGTTACAATAAGATTATAGATTATATAATAATACAATAAGATTATAGATAATATAGATAACAGAATATAGATAACATACATAATGACTGTAGATAATGCCCTATACATACTGCCTTGCATACAGTAAGCATTCAATAAATATTAACTCAATTCTATTTTCATTTTTATTATAAAATGGTAGTGCTGAAATTCAAACTTGGCTTTTTCTGACTCCAAATGCTATGTTTCTACCTATGCGACACTTAGGTTAAGGGTAAACAAGCCATAAAACCCATTTCACATTTATATTATTCCTTCTTTGCTTATCTTTTTAAAAACACAATCTTTGTTTGAAGGGTAATAGAAGTTCAAGATATTACTGATAAATATGAAAGGGGCTAATCAAAATTCTGTATATTCAATCAGTACTCCATATAATGACATACGAACAAGTTGAAATAAGCCACTATCATTTCCAAAGCAATGTGTTTTGTGCTTTGTTATGTTAATATATAGTATTTGGCATGAAACTATTAGGAATGTCGATAGGACATACTCAAGACTCCTAGATCTCCATTCTGCAAGCCATTTGAGTTTTTTCTCAGTGACTCATACAAGGCATATTAGTAGGCAATGTACTGGCTGAATGAGACATACAAGCGTGCTTTTGGTGGTTATCTTAAGAAGTGTCACAGGCAGCAAAACAGTGTTTACTTCGAATTTCTCTGGCTGGGTACTAACCACCGAGCCATTTTTTATCAAAGGCATGAAACTGGGAACCTGTGATGCCCACGCCAGCTGTGACATCACAAGCTAAACTCCCTCAGCCTGAGCAGCCTTCTCTCGTCCTCACCCTGCGTGCAGCTGGCCTCCATCCCAACAGCAGCCCTTCTCCACGGCTGCCACCACCCCCTTCACAGGCCCTGCTCTCCTTCTGCGGAGATGCCCACCAGCCCCCGATTCCGTCAACACTCCCAACAGCTTCTGTACTCATATGTCTCTTCCCCCAGCTCCATTAGCGGCAGGTGCAGCCTGCTTGCCCGATGTCCATCTTTTAGTTTAACACAGAAGTATTGTTTCAGACTTGCTAATGTATGGGAAACACATGCAGTTCAATACATTTGCCAAACAGATTACAGCTTGCTTCATTTGGGTGTGTGTGTGTATAATCTTTTTTCAAATATTGACCCATTTGCACTTACTGAATTTCTATTTTGACTTTAGTTTTTTATAATATGAGGAAATCTTACTACTCATCCGTAAGCATTTCAGAGCCCATGTGTCAGCACTGTTACCATAGACCATTGCCAGATGACGGGCAGAGACTTCCTCAGGCACCAGGAGGACAGCGCGGCCTCTAGCAACTCCTTGCATAAGCGAGTTCTAGAAAACATTTTTATTCCTTTGTATGCATTTTAGAAACTTCCTTTATGCAGGAGTATATTTTATCATTTTTATCTGTGAATGAGAAGGAGGAAGAGAGGAGGAGGTGGTGATAATAATGAAGAGAGCAAATGTCTATATGAC
This sequence comes from Papio anubis, assembly GCF_008728515.1. Classification (NCBI taxonomy): domain Eukaryota; kingdom Metazoa; phylum Chordata; class Mammalia; order Primates; family Cercopithecidae; genus Papio; species Papio anubis. The sequence continues at coordinate 3,044,702 of NC_044978.1, forward strand.
CAGCCCAGTCATTTCTAAAACTGGGTGTAAAATCTCCCAAATTCTATTAATTTTTTTTCTAAGAGGTGACTTTTTCACTGACCTAGATTGTGTGTGTGTGTGTGCATGTGTGTGTGTGTCATCCTAACCCGTGCTTTGCCAATATTCTCACATGTCTTTATCTCCTGATCCACACGAACCTCATTTCCAGATGAAACTAATACCACAAGGATTAAAGTGAAAATGCAAGTGAGAGTCCACAATACTTTACCAAATGCATAATGATTATAAGGCAGTATAGATTTATAATGCCTTGGTTTGAAGGCAATGAAATCGATCACCATGTTTATGCCTCAGACCCGTCCTCTGGGCAATAGCCTCACTTAGAGCAGACAAGACCGAAGCTCACGAAGAAACTTGCCCAGAGTTATGTAGACAGCGTCAGAAAGAATTATATATCATTGACAGTGTTCAACCATTCTGAGCTGCAATTTCATCTAGTTCCACCTGGTAAGGACCCAGATCTCTTCTTCTCATGCCCCCATGCTTGGATTCTTACTGCATGTTATTTTTTTAATGCGATAATAAAGGTAATGATTAGATCGCCGCTATAAAGCACTTAAAAATAATATTTCTAGCAACTTGTTACCTGCCTCAGCCTTAAAATGAACTTGATTACATGGCCATAAGTTAAAAAGCTTTACACACTAGTCAAGGTAAACAGTGAGGGAAAAGGAGGTAAAACAAAACATTATAGAAGTATGTAGGCTTCATAAAACAGCACAAAATTCTGAGTTTAAGTATGATGGAAACAGAAATTTCATGACTCACTCTCTCATAGAAATAACAGCAAAATCATGGAATTTAAGCCCCTAGATCTGTGACTGGAATGTTTGTTTTGTGCAAGAAAAGAGGTAGTTACTGAGTTTCTAAAAATTGGGTTTATTAATTATTTTTATTTGAGCCTTTCACTATATGCCTTTTACAACTTTAGTAGTTTAAAAATTATTTTTACTTAAATTCCTAAGATATTTCATTGTTCTCTGACTGTATCACTATAGCCCTTGTTTATCATTCATGTATCAGCCTGGTAAATAGGAACACACATACACACACTGGAAAAAGTGCTTACAATTTGTAAATGAGAAACATAAATCTGGTAATACAGCCTAGGCTACTGTGATGATAGTTAAATTTTAGCTCAAATTATATCACCACCATCTCCCAAAGTAAAAAACAGTATCTTTTTACAGACACTGCAAAGTAATGGTTTTAAGTACTATAAAATGCTAAATTATAATAATAGAATATATTACTTCACATGAACAAATAAGAGAACATTTATGACTCAACCAATTTAATTATTAGTTTATAACTCTTAAACAATTTAATTATTAATTTGATTATTAGTTAATTATTAGATAAAGGAGATAGAATTCAATGGGATCCTAAGATTATTGTTAAGATCACTTTATTAATTTTGAACATGAAAGACAAAGTTAGGAAATAGCTAGTCTAGCCCCACTCCCATTTTGCAGATGAGATAACTGACCATTAGAACACAGATCAAAAGGACTTTACCAGTTCAAACGTTTACCACATTCTTTGAACTAAATTCTTATCTTCCAGCTTCCTGTATTATCAACCTCTACCATCATTGGAATTTGTACCAACTGAATAGATAGTAATGAGCAAAACTGAATGATTATGACTCACTTTCTTACTTTTTCTTCCTTCTTCCCCTAAAATAATAGAGAGAAATAACCTTGGGGGAAGACTTTTGTATCTCACAGTATTGCAGCAAGAGGTCTAAAACTGCCTGTCATAAAACACGTAAGAGCGGTAGATGAAATATTAACACCACTCTTATGAATGAATGATTGAACTTGAAAAAACAATAAGGAAAATAAAAAAATTAAAACATCTTTCAAGATCAGAAACACAGTTAAAAGCAAGAGTCCTGGGAGGTAAACAGCATTTAAGCCAAGAGTCAACCTGGGTGTGTCTACCAATTTCAGGTGACTTTGAATTTTGGTTTTATGTCCGTACAAGGTCTAAGATCCCTGCATAAAACCAGCACTCAAGAAAGCTATAGCATTAATGACAGGGTGAGACAGGTAATGGATAGAATGCCACTTGGTAAAGCTAGACAGCAGCAAACCTGTATTATCCCACCTTGGTTCCAAGAGGAGAGGAAAGAAAGAATATCTCCCTCAAAGTACACAGCCAGAGAATTCAGATGGGTCTGAGAATTTATGTGGGCTTGGAGCATGAAGTATTATTAATATTGAATCCCCCGGGGGCGGAGCAAGATGGCCGAATAGGAACAGCTCCAGTCTCCAACTCCCAGCGCGAGCAACACAGAAGACAGGTGATTTCTTCATTTTCAACTGAGGTACTGGGTTTATCTCACTAGGGAGTGCCTGACAATCAGTGCTGATCAGCTGCTGCAGCCCGACCCAGCGAGAGCTGAAGCAGGGGGAGGCATCGCCTCACCTGGGAAGCACAAGGGGGAAGGGAATCCCTTTTCCTAGCCAGGGGAACTGAGACCCACAACACCTGGAAAATCGGGTAACTCCCACCCCAATACTGCGCTTTACCAAGGATCTTAGCAAACGGGCACACCAGCAGACTATATCCCACACCTGGCTGGGAGGGTCCCACGCCCACAGAGCCTCCCTCATTGCTAGCACAGCAGTCTGCGATCTTACAGCAAGGCAGCAGCAAGGCTGGGGGAGGGGCGCCCGCCATTGCTGAGGCTTAAGTAGATAAACAAAGCAGCTAGGAAGCTCGAACTGGGTGGAGCTCACAGCAGCTCAAGGAGTCCTGCCTGTCTCTGTAGACTCCACCTCTGGGGACAGGGCACAGCTAAACAACAACAACAACAACAACAACAAAAAGCAGCTGAAACCTCTGCAGATGCAAATGACTCTGTCTGACAGCTTTGAAGAGAGCAGTGGATCTCCCAACACGGAGGATGAGATCTGAGAACGAACAGATTGCCTGCTCAAGTGGGTCCCTGACCCCTGAGTAGCCTAACTGGGAGACATCCCCCACTAGGGGCAGACGGACACCCCACACCTCACACGGTGGAGTACACCCCTGAGAGGAAGCTTCCAAAGCAAGAATCAGACAGGTACACTCGCTGTTCAGCAATATTCTATCTTCTGCAGTCTCTGCTGCTGATACCCAGGCAAACAGGGTCTGGAGTGGACCTCAAGCAATCTCCAACAGACCTACAGCTGAGGGTCCTGACTGTTAGAAGGAAAACTAACAAACAGGAAGGACACCCACACCAAAACCCCATCAGTACGTCACCATCATCAAAGACCAGAGGCAGATAAAACCACAAAGATGGGGAAAAAGCAGGGCAGAAAAGCTGGAAATTCAAAAAATAAGAGCGCATCGCCCCCTGCAAAGGAACGCAGCTCATCGCCAGCAACAGATCAAAGCTGGACGGAGAATGACTTTGATGAGATGAGAGAAGAAGGCTCCAGTCCATCAAACTTCTCAGAGCTAAAGGAGGAATTACGTACCCAGTGAAAAGAAACTAAAAATCTTGAAAAAAGAGTGGAAGAATTGATAACTAGAATAACTAATGCAGAGAAGGCCATAAATGAATGGACAGAGATGAAAACCATTATACGAGAAATACGTGACAAATGCACAAGCTTCAGTAACCGACTCGATCAACTGGAAGAAAGAGTATCAGCGATTGAGGATCAAATGAATGAAATGAAGCAAGAAGAGAAACCTAAAGAAAAAAGAAGAAAAAGAAATGAACAAAGCCTGCAAGAAGTATGGGATTATGTAAAAAGACCAAATCTACATCTGATTGGGGTGCCTGAAAGTGAGGGGGAAAATGGAACCAAGTTGGAAAACACTCTTCAGGATATCATCCAGGAGAACTTCCCCAACCTAGTAGGGCAGGCCAACATTCAAATCCAGGAAATACAGAGAACGCCACAAAGATACTCCTCGAGAAGAGCAACTCCAAGACACATAATTGCCAGATTCACCAAAGTTGAAATGAAGGAAAAAATCGTAAGGGTAGCCAGAGAGAAAGGTCGGGTTACCCACAAAGGGAAGCCCATCAGACTCACAGCAGATCTCTCGGCAGAAACTCTACAAGCCAGAAGAGAGTGGGGTCCAATGTTCAACATGCTTAAAGAAAAGAATTTTAACCCCAGAATTTCATATCCAGCCAAACTAAGTTTCATAAGTGAAGGAGAAATAAAATCCTTTACAGATAAGCAAATGCTTAGAGATTTTGTCACCACCAGGCCTGCCTTACAAGAGACACTGAAGGAAGCACTAAACATGGAAAGGAACAACCGATACCAGCCATTGCAAAAACATGCCAAAATGTAAAGACCATCGAGGCTAGGAAGAAACTGCATCAACTAATGAGCAAAATAACCAGTTAATATCATAATGGCAGGATCAAGTTCACACATAACAATCTTAACCTTAAATGTAAATGGACTAAATGCTCCAATTAAAAGACACAGACTGGCAAACTGGATAAAGAGTCAAGACCCATCAGTTTGCTGTATTCAGGAGACCCATCTCACATGCAGAGACATACATAGACTCAAAATAAAGGGATGGAGGAAGATTTACCAAGCAAATGGAGAACAAAAAAAGCAGGGGTTGCAATACTAGTCTCTGATAAAACAGACTTTAAACCATCAAAGATCAAAAGAGACAAAGAAGGCCATTACATAATGGTAAAGGGATCAATTCAAGAGGAAGAGCTAACTATCCTAAATATATATGCACCCAATACAGGAGCACCCAGATTCATAAAGCAAGTCCTTAAAGACTTACAAAGAGACTTAGACTCCCATACAATAATAATGGGAGACTTCAACACCCCACTGTCAACATTAGACAGATCAATGAGACAGAAAATTAACAAGGATATCCAGGAATTGAACTCATCTCTGCAGCAAGCAGACCTAATAGACATCTACAGAACTCTCCACCCCAAATCAACAGAATATACATTCTACTCAGCACCACATCACACTTATTCCAAAATTGACCACATAATTGGAAGCACTCCTCAGCAAATGTACAAGAACAGAAATTATAACAAACTGTCTCTCAGACCACAGTGCAATCAAACTAGAACTCAGGACTAAGAAACTCAATCAAAACCGCTCAACTACATGGAAACTGAATAACCTGCTCCTGAATGACTACTGGGTACATAACGAAATGAAGGCAGAAATAAAGATGTTCTTTGAAACCAATGAGAACAAAGATACAACATACCAGAATCTCTGGGACACATTTAAAGCAGTGTGTAGAGGGAAATTTATAGCACTAAATGCCCACAAGAGAAAGCTGGAAAGATCTAAAATTGACACTCTAACATCACAATTGAAAGAACTAGAGAAGCAAAAACAAACACATTCAAAAGCTAGCAGAAGGCAAGAAATAACTAAGATCAGAGCAGAACTGAAGGAGATAGAGACACAAAAAACCCTCCAAAAAATCAATGAATCCAGGAGTTGGTTTTTTGAAAAGATCAACAAAATTGATAGACCACTAGCAAGACTAATAAAGAAGAAAAGAGAGAAGAATCAAATAGACGCAATAAAAAATGATAAAGGGGATATCACTACTGACCCCACGGAAATACAAACTACCATCAGAGAATACTATAAACACCTCTATGCAAATAAACTAGAAAATCTAGAAGAAATGGATAATTTCCTGGACACTTACACTCTCCCAAGACTAAAGCAGGAAGAAGCAGAATTCCTGAATAGACCAATAGCAGGCTCTGAAATTGAGGCAATAATAGCCTACCAAAGAAAAAAAGTCCAGGACCAGATGGATTCACAGCTGAATTCTACCAGAGGTACAAGGAGGAGCTGGTACCATTCCTTCTGAAACTATTCCAATCAATAGAAAAAGAGGGAATCCTCCCTAACTCATTTTATGAGGCCAACATCATCCTGATACCAAAGCCTGGCAGAAACACAACAAAAAAAGAGAATTTTAGACCAATATCCCTGATGAACATCGATGCAAAAATCCTCAATAAAATACTGGCAAACTGGATCCAGCAGCACATCAAAAAGCTTATCCACCATGATCAAGTGGGCTTCATCCCTGGGATGCAAGGCTGGTTCAACATACACAAATCAATAAACATAATCCAGCATATAAACAGAACCAAAGACAAAAACCACATGATTATCTCAATAGATGCAGAAGAGGCCTTTGACAAAATTCAACAGCCCTTCATGCTAAAAACGCTCAATAAATTCGGTATTGATGGAACGTATCTCAAAATAATAAGAGCTATTTATGACAAACCCACAGCCAATATCATACTGAATGGGCAAAAACTGGAAAAATTCCCTTTGAAAACTGGCACAAGACAGGGATGCCCTCTCTCACCACTCCTATTCAACATAGTGTTGGAAGTTCTGGCTAGGGCAATCAGGCAAGAGAAAGAAATCAAGGGGATTCAGTTAGGAAAAGAAGAAGTCAAATTGTCCCTGTTTGCAGATGACATGATTGTATATTTAGAAAACCCCATTGTCTCAGCCCAAAATCTCCTTAGGCTGATAAGAAACTTCAGCAAAGTCTCAGGATACAAAATTAATGTGCAAAAATCACAAGCATTCTTACACATCAGTAACAGACAAACAGAGAGCCAAATCATGAATGAACTTCCATTCACAATTGCTTCAAAGAGAATGAAATACCTAGGAATCCAACTTACTAGGGATGTAAAGGACCTCTTCAAGGAGAACTACAAACCACTGCTCAGTGAAATAAAGGAGGACACAAACAAATGGAAGAACATACCATGCTCATGGATAGGAAGAATCAATATCGTGAAAATGGCCATACTGTCCAAGGTAATTTATAGATTCAATGCCATCCCGATCAAGCTAGCCATGAGTTTCTTCACAGAATTGGAAAAAACTGCTTTAAAGTTCATATGGAACCAAAAAAGAGCCCACATTGCCAAGACAATCCTAAGCCAAAAGAACAAAGCTGGAGGCATCACGCTACCTGACTTCAAACTATACTACAAGGCTACAGTAACCAAAACAGCATGGTACTGGTACCAAAACAGAGATATAGACCAATGGAACAGAAAAGAGTCCTCAGAAATAATACCACACATCTACCGCCATCTGATCTTTGACAAACCTGAGAGAAACAAGAAATGGGGAAAGGATTCCCTATTTAATAAATGGTGCTGGGAAAATTGGCTAGCCATAAGTAGAAAGCTGAAACTGGATCCTTTCCTTACTCCTTATACAAAAATTAATTCAAGATGGATCAGAGACTTAAATGTTAGACCTAATACCATAAAAACCCTAGAAGAAAATCTAGGTAATACCATTCAGAACATAGGCATGGGCAAGGACTTCATGTCTAAAACACCAAAAGCAACGGCAACAAAAGCCAAAATTGACAAATGGGATCTAATTAAACTAAAGAGCTTCTGCACAGCAAAAGAAACTACCATCACAGTGAACAGGCAACCTACAGAATGGGAGAAAATTTTTGCAATCTACTCATCTGACAAAGGGCTAATATCCAGAACCTACAAAGAACTCAAACAAATTTACAAGAAAAAAACAAACAACCCCATCGAAAAGTGGGCAAAGGATATGAACAGACAGTTCTCAAAAGAAGACATTCATACAGCCAACAGACACATGAAAAAATGCTCATCATCACTGGCCATCAGAGAAATGCAAATCAAAACCACAATGAGATACCATCTCACACCAGTTAGAATGGCAATCATTAAAAAGTCAGAAAACAACAGGTGTTGGAGAGGATGTGGAGAAACGGGAACACGTTTACACTGTTGGCGGGATTGTAAACTAGTTCAACCATTATGGAAAACAGTATGGCGATTCCTCAAGGATCTAGAACTAGAAGTACCATATGACCCAGCCATCCCATTACTGGGTATATACCCAAAGGATTATAAATCATGCTGCTATAAAGACACATGCACACATATGTTTATTGCAGCACTATTCACAATAGCAAAGACTTGGAATCAACCCAAATGTCCATCAGTGACAGACTGGATTAAGAAAATATGGCACATATACACCATGGAATACTATGCAGCCATAAAAAAGGATGAGTTTGTGTCCTTTGTAGGGACATGGATGCAGCTGGAAACCATCATTCTCAGTAAACTATCGCCAGAACAGAAAACCAAACACCACATGTTCTCACTCATAGGTGGGAACTGAACAATGAGATCACTTGGACTCGGGAAGGGGAACATCATACACTGGAGCCTATTATGGGGAGGGGGGAGGGGGGAGGGATTGCATTGGGAGTTATACCTGATGTAAATGACGAGTTGATGGGTGCAGCACGCCAACATGGCACAAGTATACATATGTAACAAACCTGCACGTTATCCACATGTACCCTAGAACTTAAAGTATAATAAAAAAAAAAAAATTGAATCCCCAAAGACCACAAGTTAATTTCATTTTTGATTGAACAATACACATATACAGAAAGGGGACAAAATAATAGTGAACAAGTTGATGAATTTTCACAAACTGAATATGCCAATATCAATAAACAAACATCAGCAACACACTGGAAGCCCTTTGGGTAGCCCCTTCTAACCACTCTCCTCCTTAAAGGGGAACCACCATCCTGATTTTGCACAACAAAGGTTTTATTTTTGCTAGTTTAAGAACTTGATCTCAATGAAATCGTGCAATGTTTACTCTTGCATCTGGCTTCTTTCTCAACATTCGTTTAATTCATCCAAATTCCCGTGTGTAGTAGATGCTCTTTCATTCTCATTGCTACACAGTTTTCTATGAGTAGGGTGTGTTGCTGGGTCTTGGCCAGCTTTCAGTGCAGGGCTTTGTGATCTCAGCAGCCATGACCTTGGTAAGCGTATGTGTGCCTCTCTATCTCTTCCACTTTCAAGAGAGACTGCTGGGTCACAGGAGATGCATATGCAGCTTTGCTAGTTGGTTCCCATCTGTCTCATTTTACCACTTCTGGTAATCAACTGGTATTTTAAATTTAAACAGTAATCCTGCTTGATAGTGCATCCAGGTATCTGGCAGAAGCAAATCAAATACTTCCTGGAGAAACATGCTCTCAACTCAAGCAAATAATCAGAAGAAATCGTGTCTAATTATTTTTATATCAAAGTATTTTATAAGGCAAAAAGCATTTGCAGAGAAAAAGAGGATCTCTTTATTAGGACAGAAGCACTGGTGTGCTGGTAAATTGGTGTTCTGAAGGGCGGAGGGAAATAGCCTTGATGTGTGGTACTTGCTAATTTCCATGGTGTACATGCTACCACCAGGGGCAATTTCCAGCTTCCGCCGTGAAATCTCTAGACACAGAGTTGGGAACAGACATGTGCAATCAGCCCTCTGGAGGCAGTGTATGCTGGCCCCACATCACAGCTGCTGGAGACTTCAATCAACCAGTAGCCGATAGCTTCCCTAATTTACGCAGCTAATAGTTTAGCTAAAAACAAACAAACAAACAAACAAACAAAAAAACTACAAGAAGTGGCAAATTTGCCTTTATAGTGGGAGATTTTTAATACACCACTCTCAAAGTATAAACAAAGTATCAGCAAATATATGGAAGATAGCTAATGGACATAGATTCCTTCATCTAACAACTGAAGGATATGCATTCATTTCAGACACATTTACAAAAATTGGTCCATAAAACAAATTGCAAGGAACCATTGTAACACAAACTGTGTTTTCTAACCACAGTTCAATAAAGATAGAAACTAGTAACACCCACAAAAAGGACTAAAAGCCACAAGCATTTGGAAATTGAGAACTGACAGAATATCTTCTGAATGACGGCTCCCATTTTTTGAGAACAAAGTTTACTAAATTCCTCCCCTAAAATTTCGTTGCACTGATTTGTCTGTATATCTGTTATAAAGTTACTGTGTGGCAAAAGCTTAATACTGATCTGCCTGTAATTTCTATATGTTTTACTGGTTCTTACTGTAGAAATTCATGTATTTAAAATATAGGAATATTTTTCCAAACACAAATGCAAATTAGGATTTTGAGCTGGGAGTCTTGACATTGTTTTTAGAAAAGAGAGCAAGAAAAGGCAAGCTGCCTTAAATAAAAGAGGCTGCTTTATCTCAGCCAATCACATGCATTTCCTCCTTCACCAACCTCCCCATTATTGTAATTTTCCCCAAGTTGTTCATCAACATAGCTCTATTTTCTTTAATGTTCTTTATTCATTGTCTTACTTCCATAGACCTTCTTAAAAAATTAAACTGCAGAGTTAAACTCTACTCAACAGAGGTGACGCCCATCATTAAACACTGTAAAAATGAAATTACTATTTTCTGTAAATATATCCACCTTTGTTCATTTCAATAGTTACTCAGTCACTGCAGCCTGCAAGGTCAATTATTTCCATTCATTCACTTACTTCAAAAATATTTAATGATATAAGCTATGTGTTGGATACATCTAGCTGTAAAAATACAATGGCCAGAAAGATATACACCGTCCCAGCTATCATAGAGCTTACTTTGTAGCCAAGACACCCACGATATATATTTACTCTTTAATCCCATTTTCTGACATGCAACTCCTGAAAGTCTTAGAATCTCTAAAGTGATGTGAGGACTGGCAGCCCCCAGGTAGCTTCAGGATGGGGCTGGGCACCAGAAAGACCACGGCCTGATGAGATGGGAGAACTTTCAGCTCCACCCCCCAATCTCCAGGGAGGGGAGAGGGGCCCAAGGTAGATCCCCAACGGCCAATGATTTAATCCGTCCTGCCTACCAATGAAGTCTCCACAAAACTACCAAAAGGACAGGGTTCAGGGAGCTCCCAGATAGCTGAATAACATGGAGATTCCTGGAGGGTAACAGGCCAGTGTGGGTGGGGGGCACGACAGCTCTGGCCCCTTTCCCCATACCGCGTTCTATGCGTCTCTTCATCTGTACTCTTTGTAATATCCTTTATAGTAACCAGGAAACGTAAGCATTTCCCTGTGTTCTGTGAGCTGCCCTAGCAAATTAATTGCACCGGAGGAGGCGGTCGTGGGAACTCTGATTTATAGCTGGGGTGGGGGCCCGGGGGGGCTCAGAAGTACAAGTAAAACCACCTGTGCTTGCTGACTGGCGTCTGAAGTCCGGGCGGTCTTGTGGGACAGAGCGTTCACTTGGTGGGATCTGAGGCTGTCTCCAGGTGGACGTCGTTGGAACTGAGTTGAATCGGGGGACACTTAGCGGATGTCTGCCGCTTCGTGTGTGGGAGACACCCTTTCATGTGTGGGAGACGCCCTTTCATGTGTGGGGAGACACTCTTTCATGTGTGGGAGACGCCCTTTCATGTGTGGGGAGACACTCTTTCGTGTGTGGGAGACACCCTTTCCTGTGTGTGGGAGACACCCTTTCATGTGTGGGAGACACCCTTTCCTGTGTGGGAGACACTCATATGTGGGAGACACCCCTTCCTGTGTGTGGGAGACACCCTTTCCTGTGTGTGGGAGATGCCCTTTCATGTGTGACAGACACCCTTTCGTGTGTGTGGGAGACGCCCTTTCATGTGTGGGAGATGCCCTTTCGTGTGTGTGGAAGCCACTCTTTCGTGTGTGGGAGACACCCTTTCGTGTGTGGGAGACGCCCTTTCGTGTGTGGGAGACGTCCCTTCGTGTGTGGGAGACGCTCTTTCATGTGTGGGAGACACCCTTTCGTGTGTGGGAGACGCCCTTTCGTGTGTGGGAGACGCCCTTTCGTGTGTGGGAGACGTCCCTTCGTGTGTGGGAGCCACTCTCACACATTTGGTCTCATAAGTCTTCTGTGTTGATGATTGCTGTTGAATGAGAGGATAGAAAAACCGCTTTGAGTTTTAGTGGTTTTTTTTTTCTTCACACAATATTTTATACATGTGTTAAGTAAAAACTCAATGTGACAAATCTGTTCATAAATTTAACTTCTTTTCATGAAAAATTACAATATAGAAAAATGGCACTTGCCCAAATCTGTATTTACCAAAAATGAACAAACTGCCTTTGTATAGGAATAACTGATAGCCTTTTGGTTTCATAATATATAATCACACTGAATAAAGCTGGAAGTCTTTACTTGCTCAGCACAAATGGAGAAAAGGGTCTCTTTAAAGAACATACAGCAGGCTTTTGAAATATGATCAAGGCACTTTATAACTAAAAATGAAGCACCCAGAGAAACAGATGACTCATTCTACTCAAAAGTGTATTTTTGTGCCCTTGTGACAGTTGTTATATGGTGATACAATCTTCTCTAGAGAGAACGAGGAGGGTTCCCCCCACCCAAAGAGAAAAATCAATTTGCACGTACTGGTTATTCAACTGTGACCTATTTGTATAGCATAATTCCCAAGATATTCAATGCACAAATGGGCCCACTTGTTGGATTTGCTGGTTGGAGCCAGTCTTTTAAAAGTTGAAGAAGGAAATCCTCTTGGGGTGTGTGTAAGAGGAAGGGAGACAGAATCTAATCCTTCATGGCACACTGGCTGCCTGCCAACCACTGCAGAGGAATTCAGAGGCACAGAGCCTGGAACACAGCCCATCGGGAGGCTGTCTGATGACAGAGAGAGCATCCCAGCGAGCTGCTGCGGCCCCTCCGTCCATTGCTCCCACGAAGCGGGGGTGGCAAGTACCAATTTCCATTTTGACTTCAAGACACCCTGATTTAAACACCAGGAAAGAGGGAGAGAGAGGCAAAATGGCTTGTCTTTGCCACAGCAATATAAGCAAATGATTTATCTTAATTATTTTTAGATTGCAATATGTTGCCTCATATGTCAAATGTACATTAAAGAGCAATTAGCTTAAATGTCAGCATTAAACGATTCACTACTTAGCATTTCAAAAACAGGAGCAAAAATAATGAAAGCAAGTGTCAGTGCACACCGATCTGAAAAGTTTCCATAACTGTAGGCTCTTTTTTTCTGCTTTGAATTTGGAATAAGGCTGTCTCACATCCCATTTAGGATGTAGTAACTATTAATACAAAACATGTACACCCACTCAGCCGCCCACAGACACACACACACAGTCACAGTTACAGTCACAGTCATCAATGAACTAAGGTCCACAGGCCAAATCTTGCTTACCACCTGTTTTACTGTATAAAGTTTTATTGGAACATAGCCATGTCCATTCATTTACACATTGCAAGTGCTTTTAGGCTATCATGGCAGAGTTGAATAGTTGCAACAGAGACCATATGGCCTGCACAGCTTAAAATATTTGCCATCTGGCCCTTCACAGAAAAGGTGGCTTATAAAGTGTGTCTCTTCCACGAGGTGAATCCTTCGCAGCATGCCCAAGTGCTGCCCAAAGAGAGAATTCTGAGATCCATAAAGCCCATTGCTGGAGTATTCAGCAGAATAACACTCCACAATCAAACTACCCAAGACCAGGGGAATAAACATCAGAAGGTTAGAGGAAACAGTGCCAAGCCCTGTCACAGAAGCAGAAATAGTTCCTATTTCTATGCAACATGTCAGAAAACACTACAAATCCCAGGCATGGGGTAGATTACTCTCAGAAGGGTGTTGCCCCAATAAGGGGAGGATTTTTTTTTTAATTCACTAAATAGAATTTAAAAAAAGACTAGGCATTGCAGAAGAAAATATTCAAGAACTTGAAGACAGAGAAGCACAAACTCCTGAAAATAAAACTCAAAATAATAATAATAATAAGTAAGTGAAGAAGCATGAAAGGACTGTGGGACAATATCAAAAGGCCTGATATATGTTTCCTTGAGTCCTTAAAGGAGAGGAGAGAAGGGGAAACAAAACAAACAAACAAACAAAATGAAGAATTCAATTGCCAGACTAGGTCCAAATTTGAAAGAATTGTAAAACTGTCTTTACGCACAGATGACAAAACTGTCTACATGGAAATTCAATGGAATCTACAAAAAAGCTACTGGAACTAATAAATGATGATAGGTTGCATGATACAAGATTAATATACGATAATCAACTGTATTTCTATATACTCATGATGAATAATTAGAAACCAAACTTTAACAAACAATACTAACAGTAGCCTCAAAAATATGAAATACTTTGGGATAAATACCTGTGTACTGCAAACTACGAAATACTACTGAAGAAATTAAAGAAATAAAAGGAGTGACGTGCTGTTTTATGGGTCAAAGGACTCAATACTATGACAATTTGAATTCTCCCCAAATAAAACTATAGATTCAACATCTGAGGAAAAAATCCAGTAGAGTCTTTTGCAGAAATGTACAAGATGATGCAAAAGTTTACACAAAAATTCAAAGGACCTAGAGTAATCAAAACAACTTTGAAAATGAAGAGCAAACTTGGAAGATTTACACCACCTATTTTCAAAACTTCTTAGACGTTACATTACCAAGGCCGTGTGCTATTGGCATCAAAATAGACAAATAGATCAATGAGAAAAATAAGATGCAAAAATAGACCCGTATATAGACAACTAAGTTTTGAGAAAGGTGCAAAGGCAACTGAGTAGAGAAACAGTGGTCTTTTCAAATAAATGAGGCTGGAACAACTGGGATATTTATATTCATCAAAATAAACTTAAATCAATATATTGCACCATATAAAAAAGTTAGCTCAAAATGGATCGTAGACCTAAGCATAAAACCTGAAACTATAAAACTTCTGTAAAAATACTAGGAGAAAATCTTTGTGACCTTAGACTAAGCAAAAATTGCTTAGACACAACACTCACAATGAAAACCACACGTTGATTAATGTGACCATATCAAAATTTAAAACTTTTACTCTCTGAATGATACCAGTAAGAAAATAAAAAGACAAGCTATAAGCTAGAAGAGAATACTTGTAAAGTATGTAACTGATAAAGGACTTGCATCCAGAATGTACAACGAATTCTCAAAAAACGATAAGAAAGCAAACAGTAACAAACTGGGCAAAAAGTTTCAACAGACATTTCACCAAAGAAGTTGCACAAATGACAAATAAGCACATGCATAAAAACTTAACATTATTAGGCCAGGTGCGGTGGCTCACGCCTGTAATCCCAGCACTTTGGGAGGCCGAGGTGGGCGGATCATGAGGTCAGTAGATCGAGACCATCCTGGCTAACCCAGTGAAACCCCGTTTCTACTAAAAATACAAAAAACTAGCCGGGCGAGGTGGCGGGCGCCTGTAGTCCCAGCTGCTCGGGAGGCTGAGGCAGGAGAATGGCGTGAACCCGGGAGGCAGAGGTTGCAGAGAGCCGAGACCGCGCCACTGCCCTCCAGCCTGGGCGACAGAGCGAGATTCCATCTCAAAAAAAAACGTAACATTATTAGTAATCAGCAAAGTACAATTAAACACAGTGAGACGCTGCTATACACTCACTTAAACCGATAAAATTTAAAACACTGACCATACTAAATGATGGTGAACATGCAGAACAACTAAAACTCACACATGACTGCTGGAAATGCAAAACGGTACAACTCCTTTGGAAAACATTTTTACGGTTTCTTAAAAAGTTAAGCGTATGTATGCTATATGATCCAGCCATGCCTCTCCTAGATATTTACCCAAGAGAAAAGAAGCATATGTTCTTACAAAGACTTGTACATGTTCATAGCACCTTTATTTTTATTTAATTTTTTTATTTTTTAAGAGTCAAGGTTGTGCTCTGTGGCCCAGGCTGGAGTGCAGTGGTGCAATCAAAGTTCACTACAGCCTTGAACTCTTAGGCTTCAGTGATCCTTCTGCCTCAGCCCCCCAAATAGCTAGGACTACAGGCACATACCACCATGCCCAGCTAATGTTTAATACCCCAAAAAGTGGAATCAATGGATTAAGTGGATCAATGGATTAAGAGTCAGGGTGGGGAAGAGAGTGACTACAAAGAGACAAAACATTTTACATGGGAATGGATATGGTCCAGAGTGTTTTGAGTCTATATGTGCATATATACACACATGTATATGTATATCATCACGTATCAAATAGTACACTTTAAATATGTACAATTTAGTATGTGTACTTATAGAAGGTATACCTCAATAAAGCTGCTCTAAAAAAATAATATATGAAGAGCTATATCACAAAAATGAATTTTACATGGAGCTGGGACAATTGTAATTTTTTTTTTTTTTTTTTAGATAAGAGTCTCACTCTGTCACCCAGACTGGAGTGCAGTGGCCCAATCTCAGCCTCCCGGGTTCAAGTGATTCTCCTGCTTCAACTTCCCAAGTAGCTGGAATTACAGGTGTGCATCACCACACCCGGCTAATTTTTGTGTTTTTAGTAGAGACGGGGTTTCACCATGTTAGCCAGGTTGGTCTCAAACTCCTTACCTCAAGTGATCTGCCCACTTTGACCTCCCAAAGTGCTGGGATTTCAGGCATGAGCCACTGTGCCCGGTCAAATTAATATTTATTGAGCTGCTTGTTTTCCAGGCAGTTTTACATACCTTACCACAATTAATCATCATAACATATCATATGAGATAGATATTATTGTCTTCATCTGATAGAAAAGAAAACAAGGTTCAGAGTGTTTTAGTAGCTTCCTTAGTGTCACACAGCTGTGTGGTAGCAGTTTGATTTTGAACTCCAAAGTCCAAGCATACTCTCTCAATACACTTTGCCTCACCAACAACCTCCCTTTAATAAAAACTTTTTTTTTCTTTTTTTTTTTTTTTCTGTAGAGATGGGAGTCTCGCTGTGTTACCCAGGCTGACC
This sequence comes from Papio anubis, assembly GCF_008728515.1. NCBI lineage: Eukaryota > Metazoa > Chordata > Mammalia > Primates > Cercopithecidae > Papio > Papio anubis. The sequence continues at coordinate 3,061,416 of NC_044978.1, forward strand.
TTGAACTCCTGGCCTCAAATGATCCACCCACCTCAGCCTCCCAAAGTGCTGGTATTAGAGGCATGAGCCACTGTGATGGCCAAAAACTATTAATAAATATATTAACTTACTTCACATCCTAAAAGGTACTGGACTCTCAACTGATAGAAGACAAGCTTAAATTCCAACACTTATAATTCAAAGCTACCTCTTAGAAATATTTATTATAATATAAAGGTCTACATGTAGCAAAATGTTAGAAATTTGCTAATAATTACAGCTATTTAGAAAAGAGCTTTCTTATGAGGCAGTAAGTTTGTTTTCTTCCCCTATAAGATAGTAAGTATTAAAACACAACTTGATATCTGTATGCAAAAGAATGAAGTTGGACTCTCACTTTATGTCATTTATAAAAATTACCTCAAAATGTACAAAACCGAAATGTAAGAGCTAAAACTATAAAACGCTTACCCTAAGGGTAAATCTTTATGACCTTAGATTTAGTAATGGATTCTTAGATACGACACCAACTTAAGCCTACTTTATAGAAATATGTATCACAATTTAAAGTTCCTACTTGTAGGCTGGCTCAGTGGCTCACGCCTGTAATCCCCACTTTGGGACGCCAAGGCAGGCAGATCACTTGAGGTCAGGAGTTCGAGACCAGCCTGGCCGGCATGGTGAAATCCCGTCTCTACAAAAATACAAACATGGTGAGACCCCCATGTCTACAAAAAAAAAAAAAATACAAAAATTAGCCAGGCATGGTGGCGCACACCTGTAGTCCCAGCTACTAAGGGGGCTGAGGCAGGAGAATCGCTTGACCCCAGGAGGCAGAAGTTGCAGTGAGCCAAGATCGCGCCACTGCACTCCTGCCTGAAAAAAAAATTTTTTAAATAAAGTTCCTACTTGTAGCAAGATATTGGAATGAAATTTGCCAACATTTACATCTATTTAGAAACAGAATGGCCGTCTCTATACGTGAGTGTATGTTTCCCATAGGAACTGGTGAACAAACCCGAATTTTACACTATATTCCATAACGTGTGGTTTGCTGGAGGCTTCGATCTAGAGGGTTGATACCACCTCTTTCTACTCCTCCTTTCTCCCTTCCAGTCTGCCGCATCAGTTGTAGGAAAACAAACTACTGAAATTTTCAGCCAAGTGAGTAGTTGCTTCCAAATTGTCGTAAGTCTGCAAACCACCCTATGTGTTGGCACACTATTTTAAAGAAACGAAATTTTCTAAGAATTTAATTAGCCTTGCCATATTGTCTAGCCTTATGGATCTCCAAACATGTCATTAGCTGAGTATTCTACAAAGAAACGAAAAGTGTTTTGTTTCTCTGTTTCACAAAGAAAAAGAAAACGGAAAATGAAAACAAAAGCTTTAGTTTCCACTCTCTACAGTTTCTTATGTAAGTATATACAAAATCAAAGACAGTTTCTTTGGCATTCAATTCTATTATTAGAATCTCTGTCCAGGTATCAACACTATTTTACACACATTATCACAACCATCTGGAATCCAAGCGTTCTGAGGTCTGACAGAACCTGGACAGAGGTCCGAACGCTAGAAAACATGGTACAAGGATGTCTCACCAACTCACAGGTTAAATAAATCCAAGATGTCTAACAGGATCATAAACTTCTTTAAGTTTTGGTTTATTCTAAACTGTTGTCTCTTAATCCTGACAATCTTACTGGACATAGCTATTAGTGGCTTAATCGTGTTGAGGTCTACTGCTATAACCTCAATGTCACTTAAAATACCACATTAATCATAACAAATACTGGACGCATTTATGTTCAACAAACGTGAGTGCACAAACAAGCTAGCATGTTTCATGGTACACACAGATAGAAACAGAGCTAGAGTTACGTAGGTATAGTCCTGGAAATACAGATGGATTCTGATATAAATATGAATACAGCGACCAGTACAGATGCGAATTTTACAGACTCTACAGATAAAGGTCAGAATTTACATATGTTTCTTAGCTTGGAAGGAAATGTAAAGATCTCAAAGTTAACTTCTCATCAAATGTAAGAATTCCTTTTTTTTTTTTTTTTTTTTTTTTTTTTTTTTGAGACGGAGTCTTGCTCTGTGGCCCAGGCTGGAGTGAGTGGCGCCATCTCGGCTCACTGCAAGCTCCGACTCCCAGGTTCCCGCCATTCTCCTGCCTCAGCCTCCGGAGTAGCTGGGACTACAAAGAATTCCCTTTCTTTTCAGTGTTCCTAACTTTGGCGTGAACACTTCCAGTGTTAGAGCTTGTGTTTTTTGTTTGGTTGGTTTTGATTTTGGTTTTGAGACAGTATCTCACTCTGTCGTCCAGGCTGGAATGCAGTGGGTGATATCAGCTCACTGAAACCTCCGACTCCTGAGCTCAAGTGATCCTCCCACCTCAGCCTTTCTAGTAGCTCAAAGCACAGGTGTGCACCACCATGCCAGGCTAAGTTTTGGATTTTTTGTAGAGATGGGGTCTCACCATGTTGGTCAGGCTGGTCTCGAGCTCCTTGGCTCAAGCTATCCTGGCTGCATCGACCTCCTAAAGTGCTGGGACTGGAGGTGTGAGCCACTGCGCCCAGTGAAAGTGAGTACTATTTCAAAACCACTTGTTCCTTTTTAGGACAATTAAAATTTATAGAAAGTTAATCATTATAGTTAGGTTGAAATCTGCTTCACATTTTTACCCATTGGCCTTAGATCAATCAACTGAAGCTAAAATGTCTGTTCTTTTATGGGTGAAGGAAGGAAGAGGCAGTCTAGTGGAAAGAAAAGTATTAAAAAAAAGAGCATGTCGTGCTGTAAAATAACCGTGGGTAAACTAACTATTAATAGGTAGTGAACTAATTTGAGAAGGTGCTTCCAGAGAATAATGACAAGAAGGGTATGTTTCATTAAGCTGGATGTGCCACTTTCCGGGCTCAGGATCTCATGTATAAAATACAATGACAAACCAGGCATGATGGCATGAACTGTGGTTCTAGCTCCTCAAGAGAAGACAGGTGGGAGGATACCTTGAGGCCAGGAGTTCAAGGTTACAGTGAGCTATGATTGTACCATTACAATCCAGCCTGGGTGACAAAGCGAGACCCTCACTCTCAAAAACATAAAAAATAAAATGATTTAACTTGTCAAGGGCTATAAGCTCACATGGTTTCAAGAGGCAGAGAGGAAAATCAATGAACAAAAGATAAGAGAAAGTACTGGGGACTATCAAACAGAGGAGCTCCTGCACCCCTAAAGACATTCCCAGGCAACTTAAAAGTCATCCCACTGAGAGCCCGAACACACACAGCTACACAATCTGGCTCTCAAGTTGCCAGTTTTGTCCCTTGGATTAGACAAGTTTTCAACCTGCCAGGCTTCTTCTACCTGTAACATCTACAAGTTTATGGCTAACTGACCCCTTACCATATTGGTCTTCTCTGAGCATCCTGCTGTTTGCAGTTTACCTGCACTTCAGTTTGCATTCTGAAATGTCATGAAATTTGTACATTATCCCTCATTTTGCCTTTATGCACTTCGCCATCCTAGCTCTCTTCTTATGGTGTGTTGTTCCCATCCTGTAGCAATTTCATTCTCATGATATAAAAAACAGAATCTGTTTTTTACAGAAATATCTGCTGATTCTAACAAGGATTCTCAAGCGGACTCCACTTAATTCAAAGGTACAGGCTAAAATGGTGACATTCTGGGCATGCCTCATGACAGGAAAGCAGGGCGAATATTTGAGGGCAGAGGTACGGCTTTCAGTGTCCTGTAGGTCCCATCATGAATGTGGCATTCCAGGTTTTTTGTTGTTTTACTGGTTATCACTGATATCCGGTGATCACTGATATGGATGGAGACAGGGAAGTGCTGGGTAGAAGAGGGCAGTTCTCTGGCAAAGGCCCCACCCTCGAGCCTGAAGACCCACAGCCCTAAACGGAGATAGGCATTACTCTTTTCATGCCCAAAAGGTTGTCTTTTGGCCCACCACGCCCCTGTACTCAAATAAACCCCAAACCCCAAGCTTCAGAAGCAGACGAGAAGAGGCAAGTAGATAAACAGTGCAGCAGAGAAAGAGAGAAGAGAAGGAATGTCTGAACGACAAGAGGAGTTTGGCTGGGGGCAGTCAAAGAGGAATTCGGCTGCTGGACAGCCAGATTCCAGGGGAAGATGACCTTCCCACTCCATCCTCCTTTCAGCTCCCCATCCATCCCACTCAATAAAACCCCCACATTCATCCTTCAAATTCATGTGTGACCTGATTCTTCTGGGATGCTGGACAAGAGCTTGGGATACAGAAAGCTGTCACACAGGCCCTCTGCCCTTGCAGAAAGGCAGAGGGGGCACTGAGCTGGTTAACACTTAAGCCATCTGCAGAAGACAGAGCTAAAAGAGCATTGTAATCCTAGGGTCTGGGGTCACACGCACACACCCCTAGAGACTACCACAGGGCTGGAGCCCAAAGTGCTCACCCTGGCTCCTGCATCTGGCCATCTGTGTGCTCCCTCTCCCACAAGGGGTTTGAGCTCGTGGTGGTCGAATAGAGAGCCGCACCCCTGTCATCCACTCTGTGGGGGTGAGGGGAGGGCAGGGAACTCTCCTGTTTCATCACACTCAAAACCAAGATGTATAAAATTATTACTGGTCTCAAGTCTGTGATTGATATGTACATATCTGCCCATGTGTTTTTGACTATGTCTATATTTATTTGTTAAAAGTAGATATGGTACACAACAAATGTATAGAATTTTTATTTGTTAATTAAGAAGCTGGAAAAAGTTGCAGTGTGGTATGCAGCAAATAACCAACTGGATATTAGAAAATTAGATGACACAAGGTCTTCCTCTGCGTCTTGGCAGATTGACCTTTCATACAAGATTTAATTGCTTGGACCCTAGTTTCCTAATTTATAAACTAGAAGGACTGATGCACATCTTGCTTAGTTCATAGAATTGCTGTGAGAATACAAATTGAGATGTCATATTTACTTTCTAAAATATAAAGGATTATATAATGCAACATATCATTAACATTTAATTTACTTGGTCTTCACTTCTGAGAGGATGTGGTAGGTTATGAGAGGCCAATGCTTCTACTGCAAAAGCAGAAAAAAATTTTTTTAATATTTTTATAAAGATGTCAGAGAGCTATGGAAACAACAAAGAGTAAACCAACTAAAATTCCGGAGATGAAGAACTGTTGTGAGTCATTTCTGACTGTCTGCTGACAGTCATTTCTGTTCCCTATGGGTATTTGCTGATTCTAACCTCAGGCTTACTATAGGGTATGGCCCAATCAGAGATCATTATCATGGAAAAGAAAAGCCACCAAAGCATGTGGCAGTTGCATAGTGCCAAAGGACAAATTGGAAAACTGGAGAGAAGGAGGCAGAAATACATTGCTGTTTTACCTCCTGGGACATTTGTTGAGTGTTGAGGTTATGCAGGAGGCTGTAAAGCTAAGCCTAGAGTCCTCAGAGGCAGAATGGATCTCCTGCAGTTTTACAGTGTTTAAGAAACACTCATGCCAGGGGAGAGAACTGCCTCAAGGGCATGATTAGTCTCTCTCAAGGGTTTTGCCATTTCTTGAAGTTTCATGGGAAAGGTGGCCTGAGAGCTGCGCTGGGAACTTTCAAAGTACAGATCTGGATCTCTTGCAGTCTTTTTGGACTAAAAAGAAGAACAATTGACAAATTCCAGTCAAAATACCATGAGGACCACATTTGAAGAAGAGCAGCAAGTAAGATATAGACTGAATTTTACTAACACTGCAACCCAGTCCCAACCCAATTCAATCTCTGATTGAATTGAATTTATAATCCTCTTACTCTATATCTGTGTGCCTGCACAGTGGCAGAAGATAAAGTCATCTGGAACTTCTGTAATTATTTTCTTCACAATATACAGCATAAAATCAAAAATTACTAGGCATATGAGAACCAAGAAAATATGATCAATAATCAAGAAGAAAAAATAAGACAATTGATGCAGCCCCACAGATTATTTCAATATTGGAGTTGGCAAATACTTGTATAATAATTATGATATATATATTTTAAAGGTAGAGATGTACACAAGAGAAGTGCATAGATATATTCACCAAAAAACATGTACACTAATATCTATAGTAGCACTATTCATGATCGTTAAAACTGAAAACTATCCAAGAAATAAAAAAAATAGAAAAGTTGTGACATATTCACATGATAAAATACATATAGCAATGAATCTTAACAATAGAAGATTACTCATAGTAACACAGATGGATCTAGTAAACATAATGTCAATAGAAAGAGTCCAGATACAAAATAATACATTTTCTATAAATCAGCTCATATAAGGTAACAAAGCCAAAATTAATCCATAATTTAGAAATAAAGATAGTGGCTACTGCAGGGATGAGAAGAAAAGAAATACAAGCAGAGCTCCTCAGATACTGGTAATATATTATGTTTCTTGATGTAGGGACTGGACACTACAGTGAAAATTGTAAAATTCATCAGGCTGTGTATATTTAGAATATGTGCACTTTAAAAATGAAATTCAATAGTTTTTAAAAATTAATATGTCTATTAAATTCTACAAAAATTCCCAGACTAAATACAGTCAGATACCACATAAAGACTTTCACATATATGTTGAAGACAGACCACATATATGATGATGATCTCATAAGATTATAATAGAGCTGAAAACCTCCTATTGCCTAGTGACGTGAGGCAAAGCATTACTCACGTGTTTGTGGTGATGTTGGTGTCAACAAACCTACTGTGTTCCCAGTTGTATAAAATTCCAGCCCATACAATTATTATATAGTACATCAACACTAGATACTAATAACAAATGACTGTGTTACTGGCTTATGGGTTTACCAAAAAACTGAACTGTGGAACGGCCTCAGGCAGGCCCTCGAGGAGGTACCCCAGAAGGCATTGCTGTCACGGGAGCGGACCCTCCATGCGTGGTGGTGTCGTGTTATCACCCCTGAAGCCCTCCCGGTGGGACAAGATCTGGAGGCGGAAAGCTGTGATGTGGATGATCGGACTCCGTGCAGGCCTGGGCTAATGTGTGTGTGTGTGTCTTCGTTTTTAAACCAAAAAAATGTAAAAAGTAAAAATTAAAAAAAAAAAATTGCAAACGGTCAAGAGCTTATCGAATAAGGATTTAAAGAAAAAATAATCTGGTACAGCTGTACAGTATATTTGTGTTTCTCAAAAGTGTTTTAAGTGTTATCAAGAGGTTTTTTTAAAAATAAAAGTGTATAAAGTTGAACAAGCTGCAGTAAGCTAAGGCGAATTTATTACTCAAGAAAGAAACTGTTTCATAATTTAGTGCAGCCTAAGCGTACAGCGTTCATGAAGTCCACTGTGGCGCACAGCCATGTCCTAGGCCTTCACATCCACTCGCCACCCACGCACTGACTCACCCAGAGCCGCTTGCAGTCCTGCAGGCTCCATTTGTGCTAAGGTCCCCATACAGATGTACAGCTTTTTCTTTTATCCTGTATTTTTGCTGTATCTTTTCTATGTTTAGATATACAAGCACAAACCATTGTATTACAGTTGCCTAGAGTGTAGAGTCACCGGCTGCACAGGAGTACAGTCCAGGAACAATAGGCCGTGCCATACGGCCGGGTGTGGAGGAGGCTGTGCCATCCAGGTCTGTGTTAAGTGCACTCTGTGCTTTCCACACCACGGCAAAATTGCTTGATGCTGCATTTCTCAGAACGTATTTCTGCTGTTAGGTGATGCCTGACCATATATGTAAGTATGTAGACACAGCCTAATTACCCAGAGAACTGACTTATTACCTAAGTATTCTGTGGAAAAAGTTCATCTGGAACAACTTTCCAAAGGCAACATCAGAGGTTTTAATCTACCAAAGCCAGTCATTTTTTCAAACCACAATGTCCCGCCTCCCTTCTAGTTCTTCATTATTTGATAAAAATCTCCCATGACTCTTCCTTTTCCAAAAATGTTTTCTCTTGCCAAGGCATTCCTTTTGTTCAGTAAGACACTCCTTTAGAACTGTTAAAATTTTACAGGAAATTCTAGCTCATGGCCAAATTTGTTTCAGAATATCTAGAAGGTAAATGGCAATACAGAGATGAATTTTTCTCCAAAGTACTTGAACTTCATCATTTTGCCTGGCACTGTAATCCTCAACTAATAGCCTCTAACTGAAAATCATCCACTCGTAACACCGTGAAAGGATTCTGTTACCCCAGTTGCAGCTGGCTTGATCTGGATCTGCAAGAACTTGTTGACACTATGTCAGAAATCCCTCCTATCAGGGATATCTAACTCTTTACGAGGTCAAAACTTACATTTATTCACTTGTTTCAGGTTAACAATATAGTTAAACCTGAAATGTTTACACACTTCAGCAATTTTCAAAGATTATTTATATATGTGTGTGTGTGTGTGTGTATACACATATATATAGACAGCCATATACATATTCTACTAAAACATTCATTCCAAAAAAACATGAGTGGTAACTCTCCCGTAAATACCACCATGTGCTTGTTTTTTCATAAAACACTTTATGCATTTCAAAAAGCTACACTGTATCTTTAATTCAAAATATTAATAGACATGCTTCCACAAAAAAAGATACACGAGAATATTCTCAGACTTAATGTGTATATAAGCCATTTTTCATTACACTGCTTTAAAAGTCATATTTCTTAGGTGGGTAATATTTTAAGGTAAAACAAAATGTAAGTACATGTAAGGGTGACTAGCTGCAGCACGTAGTGTAGAATCTGTATTCTGTTAGCAGGGTCATTGCCAGGTTCCTTTGTGATTAAAACTACTGGCCCATCTCTTTTCGTTCCAAAGCCGAGGAAGATAATTTACTAGGTCATAAATTTAAAGGTCATCAGATCTAAGACCGTACAAATGAGCAAAGGCAGTCAGAAACTCCCTCAAAACAAGCATTGCTGTGATGAGATCATAAACACACAAGCAAGAGAAAGTACCGGGGCCGAGTTACGTATTTACAGTGTCATCATTAAATGAAAATATCGTTTTACATCCAAATGCAGTTTTGTGCTGAAGCAGTTTAAAAGAACATCTCTGTGAATACATAAACATAATTAACAAACACCCGGTTGTCCATCACTCAGTAATCTGTGTTGCTTGTTTTTTCCATTACAAAAACTGTAGCTTAGGAACTGAACGCCCAAATCATAGCTCTTTCCTGTAGCTGCTATAGGGATAAGTCTGTGGCAAATTACATTCCTTAATCTGTCTCCCATTAGCAGGCTTATTAGCAGATTTTACAAACAGCAGTTATAAGCTTGTTCTCCAATTCCTTTTCTTCCTTCTGTATATGAAAGTATCATTTATCAATGTCGTCCATCTTCAAGTTTTCAAACATCAGGCTTAAAAGTCAAGGCTCATTTGAAAGAAAAGATACACATTGTAAAATCTTTCCTTATGTTTCAAAAATTTAATTTTCCTTTGAGCCAGAACAAAATGCCTATGGACTATAGAGGAATTTTCAACACTTGACACTTCATAGAAATGGGGAAAATGCAAATTGCAAGAGTTAGGTAATTTGTTGAATGTTTGCAAATTGTCTTTGCAACATTAGAAAAACAACACGGACAACTTTCCAGAAAATGTCCTTTGGAAACAAGTGTAAGCTTAAAAAAAATATTTTTGCTACCTGGCAAAGAAAATAATCGCTTTGCCCTAATAACTGGAGTTCCATATAAATCTCTCAGTTTCAATTAGTCGCAACTGATCACTTACAATGTATTATCCTAGTACAACTTACAATGTATCATCCCAGTACATCCACTACTGAGTTTGGATTATATTTCCCTACAAACTTAAAAATGCAATAAAAAGTTGCCTTGATGTAGATTCTGCCTTATTCATGGAATGACAAAAATTAATCTTGAAAAATTTAAGACAAATTTTAGATACATATTTTTTAAAGTATGAGGCTGAAACAAATAATATTTTTCCTTTTTGGAACACATTCATTTGGGTTTAAATATATCTTTTTTTTTTTTTTTTTAGACGGAGTTTCACTCTTTTGCCCAGGCTGGAGTGCAGTGGTGGGATCTAGGCTCACCACAACCTCTGGCTCCCAGGTTCAAGCAATTCTCTTGCCTCAGCCTCCCGAGTAGCTAGGATTACAGGCACACGCCACCATACCTGGCTGATTTTTGTGTTTTTAGTAGGGACAGGGTTTCACCATGTTGGCCAGGCTGGTCTCAAACTCCTGACCTCAGGTGATCCATCTGCCTCGACCTCCCAAAGTGCTGGGATCACAGGCATGAACCACAACGCCAGCCTAAATGTTATATCTAAAATGTATTTTTAAATCCTTGAGATTGTGGAATTATCTTTGTAAGACGTAATTATTTTATACAACTGAATAACCAGTGCTATAACAAAAGTTCATTGTAAACAAATGTAAGATATATTGACATTTATTTTTAATTTCAGACAATGGAACAATTTACACAACTTCCTTAAAGTGAGTTGTCAGCTTCAAATGAATTGTGAGATTTTGCTGTTGTTGTTTGAAGCAACAGGAATACAAAGTTCATGTTTAATGTTACAGTTAATGATTGATTTCCAGCCTTGACAAATAAACTCTTTTCGTCTTGCTCTCTTTTCTCTGGTGTCTCTTCAACTTTGAAGTGGCTCCTTTGTAAAACCAAGTGAAAATGTACGAGGCTTCCTGCAAGTACTCAGCCTCCTCTGGAAGGTTTCTTTTGTTCTACGTGGGACAGTCCATTCTTATCCCTCATTAATTCTAATAAACTAAGACAGGTGGCTGGCCTTCTCAAAGGTGTTGCTTTAAAAATATAACAAAACCTATGTCTACACATACCAAATGAAGTGGAGAATTAAGCTACCTTCCGTTGAACTTAATTAATAGGAGCTGCCAACCTCAATTATTTAGAGAAAAAAAAATGCTTTCTCCCATAGACAATAAGATTTGTCTTAAATTAACCAGATCAGGGGTCGGCAAACTGTGACTCACAGGCTGCAACTGGCCTCTGTCTGTTTTAATAAAGTTTTATTGGAACACATCCTTGCTCATTCATTTGCATGTTGCCTTCCTTGCTCACTCATTTGCATCTGGTCTAAGGTTGCCTTCCTGATACAATAGCACAGTTGAGTAGCTGTGACAGAGACCAAATTGCCTGCAAAGCTTCAAATATTTACTTTCTAGACTTTTACAGAAGAAAGTTTGCCAATTCCTGATTCTGATAAATGTCTCATTTCTTCACTTCATATTTTGCATTCACAAAAGTAGCCAAAAGCATGGAAATAACCCATTGGGCAGCTTAAACTAAACAGGTTTTTTGTTGAATTTCTGTGAGCCTTTATTTTAAAGAAGATGTGGGTTATATTTTAATATAAGTCCTGATCAAAATGTTTTACCTCTGCATCTTCTATATATTAAAATGAGTCCTGATCAAAATGATTGCTGAAGGTGTGTCTACCCATCTGACTCTGGTTTTGCTGGAGCCTCAAAGGGCGCATGAAAACACTCTCCCTCCAAACAGTCCCTGGCTCAGTGAAGAGGATTTGCTGGTTTGATGTGTGTGGGTTTTTCTTTAACTGCTCCAGGGATTTGAACTGCAGGTGAATCAAAATTTAAAATTCTGAGCATTTTGCAGACTTGTCATTATGCATGCTACAGGCAAGTTAGTGGATTTAGTTATGCCAATGATTGCGAAAAGATACATTATTGCTGCATTATAATGCATAAACAGGTTTTATGTTCTTCTGCATAATATTAGAAACTCAAATTTATGGAGTCACAGAGCTGTTATCATCATCCAGGTTTTAAATAAGGTAGCGATTGGTGATTTATATTACACATAAAGAAGTTTCCTTGTCAAGATGCTTGCAGATTCTTGGCATATTATCTGGATAAATGATAGGAGCCTTTGATGCGGTCATTTAGGAATTAGTTGCATCCACGGCTTTTTAAAAAGTGTTTTTGTTGTTGTTAATCTCAGGTAACACCTATTCCTTCTGAACAAGTTTTGGTTGTTTAGATTATCCACTTGAATAGTTTTTACATCAAAACCTTTAAAATCATAATATGTACATGAAGATCGAAGCATTGTGCAGCAACAGCACTAACTTCATAGCGAGACGACACGCCAGAGGTTGGAGGTTTCCTAATTAAAGAACACAAGTTCACCTATGAATACATCTTGCCCAAAAAAAAAAAAAAAAAAAAAATGAACTTGGGTTTGATCTTATCCCTATACACAATTTACAGAAAATACAGACAGCAAAGGAACAAGGTAAATCACCTGATGGGACTGCAACTGCCTGTCTCCGGATTGCTGGAAACTTTCTAGGGTAACCATCCGGTTTCCTAACCAAGTGAATTTCAAGGGAAAAAAGGGAAGTAAAGTAGAACCTATAGATTAGTAAAGACAAAGAAAGCAGGCAATTATAATGTGTATTCCTTATTTGGGTCTAGACTCAAACAAACAAAAATATATTCATGACATTTAGGAGAATTAGAAATGTGAGGCTTGGCTAGATATACAACGAAAATTATTGTTAATCTTTAAATGTCATAAAAGTATTGTTGTTGGCATAAAGATATTGTGGTTATGGCGAGTTGTTTTGTTTTTTAAGAATTTTCATTTTTAGAGACACAGCTAAAATTTTGAGGATGAAATGATATTGAATGCTTAGGATTTACTTCAAAATAATAACAAATAATTTAAATACTAAAATAAATAATAAGGGAAGGAGTAAGGGAGGGTAAAATGAAACTAGATTGTAATGAAATAAGAAACGTTGACACTGGAGGATGAGCACGTTAAGGTTTACTATGCTGTATCCACTTTTGCATATATCTTAAATTTCCATAATAAAGAGTTAAAAGTATACTTAAGGGATACAATATAAAATAAGATGCTTTTTTTTTATTGTTGTTGCCAATTGGTAATAAAAGTAATAGGTATGAGTAATTTATTTAAATATAGAATTGCAGTATTAAAGAAAAAAAATGCACTATCTGATTAGCAGTAATCAATAGATTTTTTTTTTTTTTAGAAAACGAAACAGTTTCATTTAATAAAGTTTGAGAAGTGTAGGATCGGTGGTTATTTGTTCACTTCCAGTATGACTTTGTATTTTGCCTATAAAACTTAAAATCCTTTACACAATCCTACATACATTTTATTCAGATAACACTTATTCTGGGTCTTCCATGTGAAGGGCAGGTTCGCTTGAGTTCCGGTGGACCGAGCTCCACATCTTTCTCCTCCAGTTCTTCCCCAGGAAGGCAAGAGTGTCTCTGCCCGGGGTTTACGCAGAAACTGCCGCGGAGAACACACACAGCTCCGTGCTCCACTTCCTACACTTGCATTCTATTTTCAAACCTACTAAACTTTTATCCCCACTCCTCTTGTAGGCTGCTTGTTAAAACTGACCTACTATGCAAGCTCATCCTGCCTCCCCTGAGAAAGGTTTCTGTGAAAGTTCTTTTTTACAGTCCCAAGGTGAAATAAATCTGTCATGAACAACCACACACCAACAAAATACATTGACATTGGTAATTCAGCTCATGTCCAATAAAGTCAACTAAAGAGAAAGATGTTTTCATTATTTCAGAAAAATTGTATGATGACAGATTTGACATATGCAAAACAATAAGGAAGGGTTTTTACCACGCTCCAAAACCTAATTAACAAGGATATAGTTATCATGTCTTTCTGTTTCCCATTTTTTTCCCTCTTGTGAACATAACTTTTGGACTTCTCTATTAATCCTCTTGGCCATCATTTTCATTGTTTAAGGTCTAAATCTTTTTCAGAAATAATCCATCACAGTTAACACAAATGTAAAGCTACAGTCTTCTGTGTCAGGACAAGCAGGTGAGTGACCGTCTGCTTCCTTTGGTCACCTCCAACATCCACGGGGGCCCAGCTCTCCCTTAGCTCTAGCCTGGGCTTTTGAAGCGTCTGCCCAAGTAGATCTTCCCCCCTCTGGAATGTCTCAGCCGTCATCCACGTCTCTGCTGGAGGGGTGGTGCTCTTCCTGCTGAAAACCTGCCATTGGCTTCCATCGCTCTGTTGGGACAACTAAGTTCCTCTTCAAAGACTCAACTTCCTGGTCATAAGTTGTGAACAATCCTACGCCCTCTCCTGTTAAGCCTAACCGTTTCTTCTTTGTCTTCCCCACCGACCACCCCACCCACTCTCCTTTAAAACCCGAGTTTACCCTATTGGGAAAATTTAAACTTTAGTCATTTGGGGTCAGCTTAGATTGCGCTGTCCAACCCCCACCAGTAGAGGAAGGACACAGAAACAGGAAGTGTGTCAGGGTTAAAAACCCCTTGCTTCCTTTGTTCAGTGTGCTCTTGCGATTGTAACAGGTGCAAGCAGCACCCTTCTGCAGAAGTAAAGGTGCCTTGCTGAGGAGGAATTTTCTGTCAAAGTGCGGGTTTCTTTTGGCTACACCAAGCACTTATTTCCAACAAATTACAATGGTACCTCTGCCCACAGTCATTCAGTCTCTGCCGTCACCATCCCTCCAGACCCTCCCGGCTGCTTCTAGCCTCTCCCCCACCACCCCAACTCCTGGCATGCCTTGCTGGTTCTCCCCTCTACAGAGAGGCTTTGCTTCGTAAACACGTGCTAATGCCTTAATACCTAGCTCAGAAACGACATCCTCTTGTCTAGAAAATCTTTACCATGATCCACACACTATCATATCCTATGCTGCTGACATGTCACGTTGTATGGCAAATCATTGGTTAGATGTCAGCCTACTATGTCAGGAGCTCCTTAATTCCAGAAACCGTATTTACCTTGATACCACCAGTCCCAGTCTAGTTTTGGGTACACAGCAAACCTTCAGCAAGTGTTTACTGAAAGAATAACTGAATAATTTGATATTATAGTTTAGTAAATCCCTGGCTAATACCTTCTGTAATGGTCTGATCAATTATTTAATAAATATGTATTTGGCATTCTACGTAAGATACTATGTCAGGCACTGTTGTAGGCTACAAAACTGAACAAGCTGTGGCAAAGTACTGTGCTTTGAAAGAGGAGATAACTAATATGCACAGGTCACAGCATTCAAAGTATAAAGGACAAAGCCCTACAGGTCCCATAAAAAAAATGTAAGCAGGCCAGGAGCGGTGGCTCACGCCTGTAATCCCAGCACTTTGGGAGGCCGAGGTGGGAGGATCAAGAGGTCAGGAGATTGAGACTATCCTGGCTAACACAGTGAAACCCCCTCTCTACTAAAAATACAAAAAAATTAGCCGCGTGTGGTGGCACACACCTGTTGTCCCAGCTACTCGGAAGGCTGAGGCAGGAGGATTGCTTAAACCCTGGAGGTGGAGGTTGCAGTGAGCTGAGGTTGCGCCACTGCACTCAAGCCTGGGCGACAGAGCAAGACTCTGTCTTGATTAAAAAAAAAAAAAAAAAGCAAATTTTTCTGCAAATTAGCAGAGGAATACAGAAGGTTTCAGGAAGGAGGTGTCAAACTTTTTAGAGCGATGCAAAATACTTCATCCAACAAGTTGTCCAAAAGCTGGTAAATGATGTTCACGTTTTTGAATGAACCTTTCACTCTTTTTACTATCCTTTTATCTAATGTTCAAAAACGCCTTTCTAATAGCTGAGAACATGAAACTGAAGAAATGCTAAAGATGTGGTAGTCCAATAACCTTATTTATTTAATCTAATTTATGTTTTGAGACTGGGTCTCGCTCTGTCACCCAGGCTGGGGTGCAACGGCACAACGTCAGCTCACTGCAACCTCCGCCTCCTGGGTTCAAGCAATTCTCCTGCCTCAGCATCCCGAGTAGCTGGAATTACAGATGCCCGCCACCAAACCTGGCTCATTTTTGTATTTTTAGTAGAGATGGGGTTTTGCCATGTTGGCCAGGCTGCTCTGAACTCCTGACCTCAAGTAATCCGCCCACCTCGGCCTCCCAAAATGCTGGGATTACAGGCATGAGCCACGGCACCCAGTCTCAACTGCCTTATTTTATGAAGAAAGAGCAGAATTAGAGCTCAGATCTTCTTTCTCTAATTCTATAACTCCACAATGATATTCTAACTCAGATTTTAAGAATTAACTCAGTATGTTGTTTTTTGATTTGTGGTAATTCTAGACACTGACCCTAAAATGTAGATAGAAAAAAAAAATTGAAAGACAAAATTTTGCTTGTATTTAGGACTACATCCTATTAGTATAAGTTTACTTCAAAATTTACTACTCATATAGCTGTCTTTTAAATGTTAATTATAAAAAAAATTAAGATGAATATCAAACTAATATTATTTAACTCTGACAATAAAGTAACTTCAAAATTGTTTGAAATATGGATAACATATCATGTTTTATGTTTCTCTATGGACTTTTAAGCAAATTATAGTTTCACACTGACAGAAAATGATGTATTATTTTAAATAATACAATGCTGTATAGGATTTTCATTGGTAAACGAGATTGATAGAAACAGAATTCATTCAGTCATTCAAAGATATTATTTTGTGCCTTCCATGTATAAGGCGCAGTGGTATATAAACAAAATAATCTTTTAGTGCTTTTAATATCTATGTGAAAATTGAGATTAGATAACTCCCTTCTGCCTGTGATAGTTAGGAATTACATTTTATACTTGGAAATAAGATTGTTTACCCAGACTTTATAAATTCATTCTAATTTGTTCATACCAAAAAGAGTCCTCTTCCAACACTAGTGTTTGGCAAAATTATGCATGTTATTTGTTTCGTTGTGCATTACACTGAGCAGCTGGGTGGAGAGAAGGTCTAACACCATCATAATGGAGTGTCTGAGATGGAAAATCCCCACCTCTTTCTGCAGATAGTTAGATTTACTAAGTAATCTTCTGCTGAAAACCAAAGAGAAAAATATACCCCTAATTCAACATAAACCACAACTCAGAACTAAACTTGGTGGTGAAATCCTTCAACTCAGTTTTACTCCTATTCAGATAATTGCTTAAAAATGGAAAGAAGGTGTTCAAAACTTTTCAAGTTTGTGGCTTGAGTCATATTCAGGCTCAGGCAAAAGCATTTGTAAAGCACACATTGACACTAGATGAGAAGCACAAGACTAAACAAATCTGATAGCCTCTTTCCTTGGAGTTTGACCCAAGTGGCAACTATCTTCAGAGTAAATGTGAAAGTACTGAAGCCGTGATGTATGACCATGTGGCAGGGGCAAATGCTAGATAAAAGATAACAGTTAAGTGAAAACTTAAGAGGTGGTGACTTAGCACCAATCTGTTGTGAAAAATCATCCGTCATATCCTTGAAAATATTTCTAGTCTCTGTTGCCAAGTATGTCCTCTCCCAAGGAAATCTGGAAGTAAATATTACAACAGTTACAGGTTTTGTCTATAGTTATGGTTGCCAGACTTTGAATTTCATAGATCAATGAGAATTTAAATATAAATTTGGGGATTAATGTACAGTTGCCGACCTTTAAAGCTTGTGGTCAGGTAAGAACATTTTGAAAAGAAAAAAATCATTTTAGCAATGATCATATTTTTTTAGAAAAGGATGTTGTAGCAAAAAAATAGTGAAAAGAGTACAATGCCAGAATAAAGAACAATCTTTCAAGTTGAAAAAAAAAACCTTAATTTACATTCCACAGTATTATCCTAACTTTCCTTATTTCAAGACAGACTGAAGTCTTCAACTCATTAAGTGGTTAGGAGCTACTGAAGGAAGGGAGAGAAGAGAAAAAGATTCAAGGAAAACTTCATTGAGCAAAGAATGAGCAAAGACTATCTTACTTTGGAACAAACATTTCCTGAAATTAGGAATCAGTTTCTTATTTACATGTCTCCTCATTCGTACAAGAACAGCTATAGCTAAGGAAACCAACTCACTGGGCCTAGTGAGGTACTCACTCCTACCTGAAAGCTCTAAAGAAACAGCAGAAACTCCTTCGTGTATCATAGTGTTTATTTTAACATGTTCAGTTTCTCGGCAAATAATAAAACAGGACCTAAGATACATGGGGCTTACTAATGCTGTAGTTTTCTTTATAGAGTTCCCAAGACAGACTTTCAAAATATCCTTTCTAAGATATACTCAAGAAGAAAACTGCTGGTGCTGCATAATACTTGATTCCAGGGCATCTGTAATCTTGCTCTCAGGTGAACCCAGGTCTACCCCATTGGCATTCTATCAGCACCTATCATGCCAGGTCCTAGGATGCGCCAGGTCCTAGGCGCTAGCAATACCAAGATGACCTGCAAGTGGCTAAAAGCAGATATGCACACTGAAGTAATCGAGGCTGACAGAGATTTATTTAAAGCCCGATTATGAATATTCCTTAACAATACTGCATAATAGTTTAGAAATACATGTTTGGAATTTAAATCCAAAATCACCTCAATGTTGATCATTTTGTCCCCAGGCCATATTAGGTAACTATAACAACAGTAACAACTGTTATCCTATATAGAAAGCAACATGCTGACCGGGCGTGGTGGCTCACGCCTGTAATCCCAGCATTTTGGGAGGCTGAGGTGGGTGGATCAGTTGAGGCCAGAAGTTCAAGACCAGCCTCGCCAACATGGTGAAACCTCATCTCTACTAAAAATACAAATATTAGCCAGATGTAGTGGCAGGTGCCTGTAGTCCCAGCTTCTCAAGAGGCTGAGGAACGAGAATCACTTGAACCCAGGAGGTGGTGGAGGTTGCAATGAGCTGAGATCACACCACTGCACTCCAGCCTGGGTGACAGAGTGACTCCCTGTCTCTCAAGCAAAAAAAAAAAAAAGGAAAGAAAAGAGAACAGAAAAGGAAAACCAGCCAAAAGAAAAAAAAAATAAGTTGAAAAACATTTTGAATATCTAAATAAGACACCTCTTGCACTAATCTAGATTTTGAAAGCTTCTCTCTCTCATGAGACCAGTATTTAGCAATGCATAGGATTAGAGAGAACTTACATAGTGTAATCTGTATGGAGCCTTTCAAGACATCAAATTGAGGACAATGAACACATCTTGAACAGCCGCAAATAATGCAGCCAAAGTAACACTAAACATAAGAGAAAACCGTATGCTCTATTGTTAGTAAGTTGCAGATACATAACTCACTAAATAAAGCTTACATTTGGACAACCACCATAGTATGAATGTTAAGAGATCTTCCCTCACATCAATGCACTTTGGAGTTAACAATAGTGGCTAGTACATTCCATATAGAGTATGAATGTCTCAAGAACACGATGGCAGAAATGGTCCCATTTAGCCTGGCACTCTTTTTGTCCTTCACACATCCTCTGTTAAGAAATAAATTATTGTGCTAAAGAAAAGAGTCCGTGATATTAAATTAACAGATAGAAGCTAAGCACTTCAGTAGGAAATGCCACCTTTGGAGTTATATCTTTTATAAATTCTTATTGGCAGTTCTGAAAAATCAATTTTAACCTCGTACAGGAACTGAGAGCACAAGAATCATGAAGTGTGTGGAGACAGAAAGGAGCCATAAGCCAAAGAAGGGGAAAAAATGTGGAATTGTGCAGGTGAAAACAATAAATCTTAGTTACATTAGTTCAATTTCCATAGTAAATCAACTTTTTATTTTTTTATATTCTATATACTTTTCTACCATTATTAAAACAATAAATAACATCCAAGAAAAGAAGTAAAACTTATTCCTTAAAAATCCAATTTTATTAAAAGGAAATAAAATCTTATTTTGGAATACAGCAATTATTTGGCTTATGTGAACATATAGTGTTGGATGTTTAATGCTAATAATTCACCTAACCCCCAAAAAAGTTAGTTGTTTTATAAGATTAGCTAATGTCCCATTGATCCTCCCTTATTTTTTCACAGAGACACATAGTCATGCAAATCTGGACTCCCATTTTTGAGCCTCAGCTTCTTCACCCAGATAATTATGACACTAGCCCTCACCTCCTAGGATTGATCTGCGAGTTAAATGAAATAATGTATATGAATGCTTATCACCTTCGGCATTTAAGAATATTAATTGTAGTAGCAGCAGTAGCAAGAGTTGTCATGTTAAAGTACATGAATGAGAAAGAGGGGAAGCACCTGAATTAAATTTTTCATGACATTAGGCATGATAATCAGATTCATCAATCTCACAAATAGTATGCTGCTTCCCGTGGGATCAAATAGTCCGTGCAGAAAGACATTCTGGAATCTTTCTTCATTAGGAATGTCTTTGCTAATAGCATAGAAATAATTGAAGTCTGTTGACTAAAGGCTCTTGTCCTTGGCTGGCTCTGCCGTTCTTTTTTTTTTTTTTTTTTTTTTTTTTTTTTTGAAATGGAGTCTCACTCTGTTGCCCAGGCTAGAGTGCAGTGGTGTGATCTCGGCTCACTGCAACCTCTGCCTCCCGGGTTCAAGCGATTCTCCTGCTTCAGCCTCCTGAGTAGCTGGGATTACAGGCACACATGACCACGCCCAGCTAATTTTTGTATTTTTAGTAGAGGCGGGGTCTCACCATTTTGGCCAGGCTAGTCTCGAACTCCTGACCTTGTAATCTGTCTGCCTTGGCCTCCCAAAGTGCTGGGATTACAGACATGAGCCACTGCACCCAGCCGCCATTATTTCTTTAATTTTCATTTCCTAGTCTTCCAACGTTGCCCAATCTCTCTTTTCACTGATAATTGCTACTGTTTTTTTGAATGGGTTACCACCCTCACAGCAGTTAGAGTCTCACAAACTCAAAAGTAATTTTCCTTTCTCCCTGTCATGAAATGATCAATTCACAAGTTGATCTTATAGCTTATTTTTCTAGAGGGAAATCTTTTCCTCTCCATTTCAAGTTATGGAGTTCAGGACACACTACCCTGAAATATGGCAGCTTTAGCATTTGAGGAAACAGCAAAAGCAAGAAGATCTTTCTGACCTTCTCCCACTCTCCTCCCCTGTTGCAGCCATCAGTGAATTCTCGTGAGAGATATACTCTCCTGTACCCAGAGGAAAGGAACGTTCCTATCTCTGAGGACAGAGAGCTGAACAAACAGGCCTCGCCAAGTTTTCCCAGTTTGCTACCAGTAGAGCATAGCCCTTGTCCAATCATACTTCTACATGAAGCCCACTGTTCATCAAACCTCAACCTAAAAACATGCATTTTCTTGTTTCTTTGGGTCTTCATTCTGAAATCTTCTGTATCACATAAAACTTATATTGAATAAACGTGTATGCTTTTCTCTTGCTAATCTGCCTTTTATTATAGGTGCCTCAGCCCTGAACCTAATGATAGGTGAGAAAAGATATTCCTGTTTCTACCCTACCCAACCCTAAGGGGACAGCATACTGAAACCCTCCCAAACTGTCAAGAATATCTGAAAAAGCCAATCAATTTTGCTTTGCACATATTTGATATTAGCATAGCATGAACCCCAGTTTGAGCCTGCGTTAAGTTAAGCCTACAATTTGACATGGGCCCATGCCTAAGACCTAGAGAAAGGAACTGTGATAGAACAACGTCCAAAACCCAGGGCTGCTTATTACAATCTTGTTCAGAAACAAAGCACGACCAGGCCGAGCGCAGTGACTCATGCCTGTAATCCCAGCACTTTTGGGAGGCCAAGGCTGGTGGATCACGAGGTCAGGAGTTCAAGACCAGCCTGGCCAACATGGTGAAACCCTGTCTCTACTAAAAATACAAAAATTAGCCTAGCGTGATGGCGGGCGCCTGTAATCCCAGCTACTCGGGAGGCTGAAGCAGGAGAATTGCTTGAACCCAAGAGGCGGAGGTTGCAGTGAGCCGAGATCACGCCACTGCACTCCAGTCTGGTGACAGAGCAAGACTCTGTCTCAAAAAAAAAAAAAGCACGACTAGACTGCACTGCTTTCTCATTTCTGCAAGAGTGTAGTTCAAGTCAAGTGTCCGAATTGTGATGCCCTAGACTGCTGAAGATTGTTGGACCAACAACTGCCGGAAGCCCAGGGGAGGCCTGGTAGGCAGAGGCCCATGAGGAAGACCTCTCCGCCAGTGCCACTCAGCAGAGCCCTCTGCACAGAATTCATCACAATGAAGAGAAAGAACGAGCCAGAAGACAAATCCAAACACCTCATGCAGTCTCCCCCAAGAGCATCCCCCACAGGAATCAAGAAGAATTCGAGCTGGTTGGGATGTCCGTAGCGCGTGCCAGGGAGACGGGAAATCATGACTTTGATTCCGCTATGGTAGCTTTGTTTTCACCTCCAGGCAGCTGTGAAAGAGCTAAATATGGAATATATTAACATATTATTTCAGAAAATTTTAGCCATTTGGCTCAGCTTGCCTGTTTTTTTCTTTGAGACAAAGTCTCACTCCGTCACCCAGGCTACAGTGCGGTGGTGCCATCATAATTCACTGTAGCTTCCAACTCCTAGCCTCAAGGAACCCTCCTGCCTTAGCTTCCAGAGGCGCTGGGACTACAGGCACATGCCACCACAGCTGGCTAATTTTTAAATTTTTTGTACAGACAGGGTCCTGCTCTGTTTCCTAGGCTGGTCTTGAACTCCTGGCCTCAAGCAATCCTCCCGCCTTGGCTTCCCAAAGTGCAGGGATTACAGGCATGAGCCACAGTGACCAGCCAGGCTCAGATTTTTAAAACCATTTCCTCATCCTTCATAATAAGCCATAGTTTGGACATAGAGAGGGAATTCTCTTGTTATGCCAAAGAATATTTCACAGTCCAACCACAAAACCAAGTTAAAGGATTAGAACACAGTGCTCTATTCTTTCAAATTACCATTTTTGTATACATTATCAAACCAGCCAGGTGTCAAGAACTTGGGTGCTAAAATAAAATGCATCTGTTCAAACACCAGTGAAAGCTCTTACAGCTGTACAATCCTGAACAAATTCTTTAATTTCCGGTGTCTCACTGTCCTCATTTGTAAAGTGAAGCTAATAATTTTAGCTACCTTACAGTTGTGTTGTAAGGATTAAAAGGGTTAATGCATTTAAAGCACTTAGACCAATGCCAGGTACCTACTTAAGCTTAGCTCAGTAAAAGTTAGCTAATAATGAAATACACATTCATTCTGAGGTAAGAGACCAGCAGGATTTGTTTTCTGGTCATAACCCTGCTGACCAAAACAGGATCTGGTCCACAGAGGAGAAAGTGAAGAGATCAGCAGAAACCAACAGATGGCAAAGAGGCTGATCCCTGGCTGCCCTCATTGCTCAGTTACATAAGACACTTCCACCAGCAGCATCACAGTTTACAAATGCCATGGGAACAAACCAGAAGTTACCATCCCTTTCCTGGAACATCCTAAATAACCCACTCCTCAATTTGCATTAACCTGCCCCTGAGTTTGCATATAATTGAAGTGTGTAAAAGTGTGTGTAAATATAGCTGCCAACAGCCCATAGGTTGCCGACTCTGGGCCCACTGCCTACGAGTTAGCCCTGCTCCACTAGGAGCAGTACCATTCAATAAAAGATTGCTAACACTACTGGCATATCCTGGAATTCTTTCCCGGGCAAAGCCAAGAACCCTCCTGAGCTAAGCCCCTATTTTGGGGCATCAATTCCACGAGTACTTGTGGAGTGCACGTATATGATGAACACTTTTTCACACTGGAGATACGGGAGAGAACAAACTACACAAGATTATCTTCCTCAAGGAGCTCATATTCTAAATATTCTCTAAGTGGATCAATAGCTCAATACTCCAGTGTACATGATTAAATACTTCCATACAATCAGGGATTTGGAGTTCATAGCTTCCCACTGTTACAAATAGCATCACTCACAATCAAAATGTTTGCCTAGATTTTGAATTTTTTTAGAATGGATATCCAGAAATTGAACTACTGGGTCAAAAGTTTCCAACATTATTTTAAGGACTATATACCTGGTCTTTAAAATAATTCAGTTAGCATCTATCTGTAAAATATAAACATGTAAATGTATATCAAAATGTAGTGAAATAAAGTTTAGTGAAAATATTGTTAGTTCATTTTGGAAATCAGATAAAATGATGATTCCTGACACTCTAATTTTTGACCACATAGAGAATAAATTTAGTCTTTGGTAAAGTATAAGTAACCTAAGACCAAAGCTAAGCTAATATAGTTTGGTTACACTGTCCTCAAAGAATAGCTTTGCACAGCAAAATCTTTTTTGGAGGGTAGATTTTATGTACAAGCAATGAACTGTGATTAGAAAAAATTGTGTGAATTTCCAGTATTCGGATATACTTAAAAGCTTCAAGAAATAATACGTTTTTTGGATACAGGGAGGGGAAGAACATACACTGGGGCCAGTTGGAGAGTGGGGAGCTAGGGGAGAGAGAACTTAAGGACAAATAGCTAATGCGTGAGGGGCTTTAAACCTAGATGACAGGTTGTAGGT